>NW_015090995.1:7827677-7884656 GCF_001431845.1 Calidris pugnax
TCCCGCAGGACGGGACGGGAGCGCAGCACCGGTGGCTTTCCCGGTGGAGAGATGAGGCGGGGAGGGGGCTCCGGGGGCTGCAGCCGCGGCTCCCGGGAGGGGATGCTGGAGCGGGGCCGGGTACCGGCCTCATCCCGGCCCCGCAGGTGTCCGCGGACCCCGGGGTACGGACCGGCTCGGGAACAGCAGAACTGAGGTCTGCGGGGTGCTGGGGGGTAGGGGGGGGACACCGATTTTCTGGTGGCTATAATGGGCCTGGTGGCAGTTTTCTCGTTTTTTCTTGAATTTCTGTCGTTCTGGGAATGTGTTTGTCTGAAAACACGGCGGGGGGGGGGGGGGAAACTATAATGGGCCTGGTGGCAGTTTTCTCGTTTTTTCTTGAATTTCTGTCGTTCTGGGAATGTGTTTGTCTGAAAACACGGCGGGGGGGGGGGAAACCTTCAAACTGAGTCTTGCTCTTAAATATAGCATCTAAAATTCAGGTTGAAAAGTTACTCCTCCCACCAGGGTTATTGTGTCATTTGATTTTGCAGACTGTTTACATTGTAAGGGGGGAAAGATGAAGGCTTTGAAAGTCTTTCGTATGTTTCGGTTGTGGATTTGTGAATGATAACTCCAAGCCTTGGTCCTTAATGGCAGAGATTGCAAACTGATGGCTCTGGGTAGCTTGCACTGGAAGCACAGTTCAAAGCTGAGCCCAGCCTGTTTCATAAACGAGGTGTCATATGCACTTTAGAGAGCACTTGTCCTTTGTAAAATGCCACAGTCCCCAAAAGCAGGAGGCTCCTGAGCCATTTGCAGAGCAGGTCCCTCCTAAGTGGGTTTTGGAGAAGTCCAGCACGGCAGTCTGTTTTTGGGGACAGAACTGGCACTGAAGTGCCGACTAGCGCTGATCCCCAAATGAAGTTGTCTTCTTCAGCAAGGGAGTAGTCCTGTAGGTAATGCATCTGAAATCAAAGCTATTAAAATGTCCTGTGCTTTACCCGCCTGCGAGGGTGCAGTGTCACCCGGGAGGGCAGGGTCATTTATTAGCCCGAGTTTATTTTGTCACGTGCGGTGAAAGCGGGGTTGCTAATTTAACTGATGGGACTGGTGTATAGATGGGAAAACGTCAGGAGTCGCTTCATTTTTAGGCAGAATGATGGTGCTCCCCTGTCTTTATTTTGCTGGATCACTGCTTGCTAATCCCTGGCTCTGGAAGTGGGGATTTGTCTCAGAGAGCCAGCTAGCTCTTCATGTTTTGATACACAGGCTTTGCAGTCCTCATAGGTCCTGCGAAAGTTGTTTGGAGCAGCAGGTAATTTCAGGAGTATGCAGTGTGACCCCCTGGTACTGAACGTAGCACAACATGCTGTTTTGGTTGGGAATTTATGTAATTTTTATAAACTTCCTGGGCTGCTATGCCGCACCCTAGTCAGAAAAGTACATTTGGATTTTTGTTTTCCTAGAAACTGTATTTAAAAAAAAAAATAATACAATTTTCCTATAATGCACCCTGGGCAGTGATGTGCCGTAACGACACACTCGGGTTCTGTGGCTGCTGAAGTTCTGACAAAGGCAGAAAGTACTAGTGAGGAGAGGAGGCTGGAGACTTGAGCCAAAAGTGGAAGTTTGTGTGGCAGGGAGGCATTCGTATCTCTTGGGCTAAATGTGTTTACTACTGAATCTTTAGAATTTTTCTGGAAGACGTAATAGGAAAAATGCAAATGGCTTTAGGAGTAGTTCTTATTGCTCGTTTATTCTGTTCGTTCAGAGCTGTGGATTAGAGTTGCTTGATCTAGAGAAAAAAGTAAAATTTGTTTCAATATTTTTTATAAACTACAAACTTCAGTGAAATTTGGCAGGAAGGAATGTGATGGTTCCTGGTTCTTAGCCACTCAGACTATGTCTGTATTAAATTATTTTGCTGGTTTAAGACACACATCAAGTACTCAAAAATAGCTCAGGGTTAAAGATTAAAATTAGCAAATGAGTAGTTCATAATTAAAGTCTCATGGTGTTGGAAGCAGCATTACATTTCAGAGATACTGATGTCGAAGCCAACTTCTGCTCATTAGTAGTATCAAAAAATTGGTAGGATATCTTTACAGTTTGGAGCTAGGGCTTGTCTATGCACAGAAGTTGCATTGTTTTACCTTAAATTATGCAGCCTCCCAAGATTCACATGTAATGATACAAAGGTTTTGATGCCAACGTAGCTCATTCCTTGGAGACTAGGGGAATAAGCTCTGTGCCTATAGCAGAACGACTGAATCCAGGCTTGTACTGGAACAGTTATGGAGTCTAGTGGAACAATATGGCTTTACCCAAAATAGTAAAACCAGTAAAAACCAAAATAGTATGGACCAGTCTTTGCTGGTATTAAAATGATACACCTCTACGTCACTTCAGTTCCAAATCTCTGTTCAGGGAATCAGGCAGGTACAAAAGCTGTTATTTATGTGTTATGATCTGGACGACACCCTTCTTTCACGTGAATCTTTGTTCACCAAAAGCCATGATCTACTCGATGTACCCCACATTGTCCCACTCTGTGCCCATCGGCGCAGCCGCAGACAGTGGGGCTGGCCTGGCCAGTGGCCTGTGTGCCCAGCAAACAGTGCCCCTGTGCAGAAACCCTGCAAAAGCCTCTTTTTTATTGCTCCAGAGCCACTTGAACCCCGGTTTTAAGTGAGGTTGAGGCAGTGGGAGGCTGCGCACAGCTGGGCTTGCTGCCTGCACGTCTGCTCGGCCTCAGAGGCACCAGATTCAGTCAAACTGCAGAGGTGTGTGCAATTAATGAGAGACTTTGACCTACTTCATATTCCATTATTGGCTTTGGCCTTGTCTACATGCGGAGATTACACCAATTTAGTTTAAGTCCATTTTTAAAGTGATTTGATTAACCCGGTGTGACCTCGTGTAAGGACATTCTTATTTTGGTTCGAATGAACTTATTTGGGTTTAACCAAAACCTGCACTTAGTCAATTTACACAGAACTGAAATTAGCCATGCCTAAACTGAAAGGAGAACTCATGCCTCTAAATAATGACACAACTTTCTCATGAAAGCAGAACCTTCTGTAAATCTGGAACAGAGTGTAATTACTAACAAATCTGCAGGAGACTGAAAGCTATTCATAGCAAAGTTTTAAAAAAAAAAAGAAAAAGAAAACAAGCAAAACTTAAATATCTTAGTGAGACAAATGAAGAAGTGCCAATAATCCCAGGCCTGGAATACCAAAAGCAGTAGCATGAGGCTTGCAGCAAGGCTCTCCCATGGCTCTTCAGTGCATTTGTGTCCTGTACACAGAGCCCCTCTACAGTCAAAAAATTTAAAAGTGATGCAGGGAACTATAGGCCTGCTGATCTGAACGCAGTAGTATACAGTGTCTCGTGATGTATTTTGTAGGAAAGAATAATTAGACATGGAAATAATGAGGAAGCAGGCTAAATTACAAGATTTTATCAAAGATGGATTGTGCTAGACTAATCTAACATCTTTTTTGTATAACAGATTGTTTAGGTGGGGTAAGGCAGGAGTGCAATTTATCTAAAACCAAGCATTTGATACCATGCCCCAGAGGACATTATTGCTTCAGATGACGATGGTGGTTCAATACAAGAATTGAAAGGTGGAAAAAGAGCTAGTTAAGGAAAAGATACACCAGTTGCATGCAAATAAAGTTGTCTGAATGGAGAGAGGTATCCAAAGAAAGTGATCAGGATGGAGAGAGATTGGTGCTGTTGCTCCATTGGGACCAGGCTTGTGCCTGTTGAATGGAGCCACTCTGACCTGTGGGCAGGATTTGGGTGTGTGCCCAGGAACTGTGCGGGATGACACAAAGTTGGGAGGTATTGTCAATATGGAGGAGGATCAGATTATCATATGAAAGGAATTTAGATGACTCTGTTGATCGGACTGATAGAAATAAAATGACATTTAATAGCGCTGAATGCAACGTCATGCAAAGTTTTAAGCGTGGAGACCAGTAACAAGAATTTCCAGTGTGAAACAGGAGCTCGTCAGCTGTCTGTGACAGAAGGGAGAGATGTGGATGCACTGGCTGGTCAGGAGATACCTGCAAGCACGCAGTGAGATACAGCTGGGAAAGAGACCAATGACATCCTTGGATATGAAAGGAAAATAGTATTAGAGATTCAGGAAAGTGTGATATTATCATTGTAGAAATCATCATGCAGAGTGTCGGTACAAGAGCTTTCCATCGCTCATGGAGTAGCCCATTGGGATTTTGCATAGCTCTGGACACTCCAGCCAGGAAAATGTTAAGTTACAACAGTAGGAGGGGTAGAGATGTGGTTACACAAATGGACCGTCTATTGTATGAAGTTATATTGTATGAGCTTAAAGAGCATAATTTGTTTAGCCCTGGCCAGTTGAACAAATGAAAGGATGGGTTACAGCAGGTCTTTTTACACACAGCTGTGACTAAATAGCAAGAAGGCAGAAAAACTAAGTCAAAAGTTATCATCCGCAGGAGATCAAATTGTCTGAGTTGATCATGAATAAATTTGGATGGGAAATTATAAGAAAGCTTCTAGCTACCTAAGGATTGAAGTTGTGTAATAGTCTTTCAGCAAGGGTAGTTTTGAGATAGATCTTGATAATCTTATGAAAGAGATTATACAATTAAGCTAGAGAGTTCCTGGAGATAGGAAATTAAGTTTGCAGACTTAGTCCTTTGGTGTCCAGTACAGTGATATTTTTAATGTAAGGTTGAAAGGAGAATGGACCTGATGTTGTTTGCACTATTAACCCCGTGCAACAAGACTTCTGCTGTTTTCTTGGGAGCCAAGACAAGAATGAATTTTCCCTGTTGCTGTGATTTGAATCTTTTTTTTTCCCCCCATATTTTCCTTCCTCTCAAGCACTACCCATTGAAAGTGTGCAGTGCAGAGACTCCTTGTAGCATTAGACGGGCACAATTGCCTGCAGTTTTTTCTGGCACGCTCCCTGGTTTAACCTGTTCATCAGATTTTGGGCCAGAGAGGCATTTTTCCTTCAGGTTGTGTTGCCAGTAACCATATTGCATTTCATGGTATATTTTCTGGGATCTGCTGCTAGTGCTGTTTAATGAACTTTGTGCCTCCAAGGACATGCAGTACTGGCAGTGAGCTCTGCTTGTCCTTTTCTGTGTCACAACACAGTTTAATCTTTTGTGGTCCTGATGCGTATCATAAGTTTGTTGTAGGATGTGAGGACAAGTTCTGGGGCTCCTGCTGCATCTCGGAAGGCTGAGGAGATGTTGTGAAGTAGCCATTAATAGTGGTGTTTTCCAAGACTGGAGGGCTGGTGTTGGTGTCCCCACTGTTCCCTTTCCACCTGATATTCCTAAAATAAGTTGCAAAGCTGGACTTAAAATCAGTTCTGCTCTGCTGCTGGTCAGAGCAAAATTCTGTACTTTGTGCAGGATAACCTCTAGAAGAAATAAGAGATTGCTAACCATTAGTGGTGGATTAGTAATTTTAAAAGCACCGTTTTGTTATAGGAAAGTTGAATGTATAATGTGCGCCTTATTACAAGAAAGAGAAAAGCATATTAAAAAAGAAGGGACAGAAACAAGCAGGCAAGCAAGAAGGGAAAACAGCTTGACTTAGCCTGAAGCAGAAATCACATACCTGATAAGCTGCCTGTAAAGAGAAATTGAAATATGGAAAAATGACAGTGCAGATGAGGATAATATTGAGATGGTAGAAGAGGAAGTGTGTTAACCAAACTCCATGGAGCTGTTGAAATGCATTGAATCATCTGACTGTGAATTGTATTCTTAGGCAAACACAATTGTATAATTGATTAATTTGTCGACATTTCTTTAGTGCATAGCACTATGGTAACCAAGAGGCTCGCTAAACATTGTCACAGAGAACACTGTAAAATATATCTTTCCCTAAGAGGGAGGGAGGGAGAGAGGCAGAGCTAGACCTTGGAGCTCTAACTATGGAGGACTGATACACACACGCAAACGTAGCCAAGTGTGTACATCAGCAGTTGGAAATGGCCTCATGTAGGTGGTGGTGGAAGATAGCACAGGAGGGTTTGTTCATGATGTACGTGTTCTGGGCAGGGTTGAAGAGGTGACACTGGCTAACAACTGCCTTGAACACTAGTGCTACCTGCCTTTTGCCGAGCAGATGGACTGAGGACAACTAAGCTACCCTCCCACCAGGCCCTTAACATCCAGGCATCCCCAAACAGACAGGAAAAGCAGAGGGCTTGGTCTGCCTCACACCACCACTGCCACGGCATGGAGGATTATGCCACCCTGCACATCACCCTTGTCGGCTTCTGGGACCTCAGACCTCCAGGGCTGCTTCTCAGGGATTTGCTGCACAAAACAGAAATGTGTGGAGTTTTACACCAAGCACCAAGTACCCTGAGCTTGGCGAGTAGCTGTTGTACCTGCAGTTGCCACCCGGGCTGCTGTCTGTGCCCTGGGCTGGCATTTAGGCAACCCCCCTGGTTCCCCATCTCAGGGTCATGGCTCAGCAGGCACTTAGACTGGACCTCTGCCTCCCCACGATTTGTGTTCTCCCTCACATATAGGTGATCTGTAAGTCAATGTGAGGTGCTTTGTTGAATGCCAGCTATAGAGAGTTTGATTAATTGGTTGGCTAATAAATAAATGCAAAGATATTTGTAGGTGTGTTTACTCTTGTTTACAGACTGCCCAAGCTTAGGCGAGATTTTCAAGTATGTAGCAATGTCAGGAATCATATCCATAAAAATGCTAATCTTCTCTCTTGCTTCATCTGTTCAGCCCACAAACACACGCATACACACATGCTTAAAAGAAATTAATAAGGTTTGTTTGTTCTCTTCTGGGCTCAGCCTACTTTAATCTTGTTTTAACTCACAGCACAGCGTGGTTATTGCTTCAGGACAATAAAGTTTTGGCCATAGGCAACATACTAAGTAAACCATTTTTTTAAGAAATAAACATGCAACAGATGAGCTGATAATAGCTCCCGTTGCCATTAATTATTTTGCTTAGATGTGGCAGCATTGTAGGAAGATTTCCAAGCAAACGCAGAGGGTTTATCTGAAGGGGATGAGATGAACCCCTGGCCCTGAAGAAGGCAAAGGTTGAACTGCCATCAACTTCTGTGCACTGAGATCCGCTGCCAAAGTGTCAGCTGAAGAGAAAAATCAATGTCCCTGAGAGTCAGCCCTTGGGTTTAGGCTGTTTAAGGCTCTAGTGCACAAACTGCAAATCTGTTTTTATGTATAGAGGAGGATGCTGTGTGTTTGGTCCACTGTTGGCTTGTCACAGCAAACACAGCAATTAGAGAGGCTGTAATAGCTGGGGAGGGTTACACCCCTTGCTGAGGAGGTTTGGCCATAAACCTGTTTGTCCTGTCTCTGAGTGCAATGTACACTGGCACGATTTACAATAAATTAGAAATATTCACTCTGATCAAACTGTTTCCAATCAAATTTTATTAAGTGATGTATGAAGTGTGTGTGTTAAGTGAGTCATGTGCGGAAAAAAGATGGGACTTTGGTTGACTGAATGAATAGCAACAGTTTGCTTTTTCTATCAAATAGAATAATTGGAATAGTTTCATTTTGGGGCAGGCTTTTAATGGAAAGTGCACGGTAGGAAGTATGAATAAAACAAACTCTTTGTGCTAATCTTAACACCTACAATTTCTATTTCATCTTGCTTAATGCAGAGGGCTGACCCTTGTCATTAGCGGAGACAATGTGTCAACATAGGAAAAGTGAGTTACTTTATTTACTTTCCACGCTAAACTCTGGGGTTTGCCTCCCACACGGCAGCAGTGATGTGGAGCTGTGTAATTGCAGGGGGAGCATACATTGGCTCTTGGGTGCTAGTGCGACAGACAATTCTCATGCTCATTCTGCTGGAGCATGGACTTCTGTGAAGCTAAATCACTTTCCTACCTGGGGCATCTTCACGTCTCTTGGGACTTGGATCTTCAACTGCAAGACCTTCTGATACCTATATCTCACCAGGCCCAAAGCAGAAGTCTGTTATTGGGGGAAGTTTGCACAATCAGGAACCCTTGCTTAAAAATTTTGTTATGTGGGAAAATTGTCTACAATTCTGTTTTTTCTACTTTCTGGCAATAATTCAGAGTTTGAAAGAAGAGGGTACCAGAAGAAGTTTGTTATAGTAGGGGATTGTATATGATTCTGTCATAGTCCTGGTATACTGTCTGGAAAGGGCAAAGATCCATCACCTAAAATGAGAGAAGAATAAATGTAATGGACTAAAATTTCTACAAAACCATTTGGAAACAAGAAATGAGCCTGAATCAGAACTTTGTCTTAACCAGGACACGTGTTTTGAATCAGGAGCTGAATTCCTCATCCTGGGCATATTCATAGTTAAAAAGACAACCAGCAGACCTATCAAGATCCAGACTGTTAGACTGATTAGTTTGTTGGTACTAGGCTGTTGTGACTAGAGCAGAATCTGTTTTCGCTTGAGGGATGGAAAAAAGACTAATGCAAAGAAGAACTTCTGTGTTTTGATTTTTTTTGAAGACACGCATATGAATATTAATAAGTGATCCAGCTGGAATAGTGTTTCTTAAAAATTGTCCTTAGAGATAGCGTATTATATTAACATGAATTTACTTGCACGGTAAGTAAAATTTTATAAATATAGATCATCATCTTATTTCAAAAGCTGCAGTGTGGAGGAAACTATTCTGGGATTTTCTAATATAGTCCAGTTTGAATTGTTTGAATAAGAAGAGATATCAGTGAATAAATCAGATAATGAGCTGCTTTACATAGAAGGCATAATGCCTATTTATGATGTATGGAAGTCCTGAGAGAGATGAATTGTCAGCTTAATCTTCTTTGGACTGTGTTTGAAATCTACTTTTATGAGGCATTCCTGACTGTTCCGGAGATTATTGCTCAGACACTTATATAGACTTCGTTTATATTTGATTTACAGCGCTACAAGGTCCTTTGCAGGCAAATGTTCTTGTTCTTCAGTTGCTTTTATTTGGTTCCTTGACCTTGAAGTAAAATTTGTAGCGATTATAGGTGTTGCCAGAAGTTTTCTTCTGACCTAGTTGCTCTTGTCAGAACTTAGGAAGCACTGTTATCCCAATGGATGTACCTTACCAGAAGGAGCAGTAATACAGATCATCTCCTTTGTCATTGGCATCTTTGACACAACGTTGAAGAGCTTTGCTGCTGACCTGAGAGGGGCAAGGATTTCTCCCTTGCTCTTCGCAGTAACTAAGAGTATGGAGTTTGGAGCCGTTGCGGTAACTACTTCCTTTTCCTGCTCTTTTGTAAGTTCTTGTGATAAGTTTTCTGTGGAAAAGAAGGATCACTGGATGAATTAAATCAGGTTAGCTAAACATTAGATTTCTCTCTTTGTTTCTAGTAGCGCATTGGCATTGACTCTTTATCCATAAAACAGCTGGGTTTTGAGCAAAAATGGGGAATTTATGTTTGTGTGTTTTCTGACATGAACGTCGTGTTTTATTAGGGAATAATTTCAATCAGCTTTAGTAGCAGCTGATTTTCCTCCCAACCTTGCAATGCTTGCAGCAGCTTCAATGGAAGAGCCCTGATGGGGAAACATTGCTGGAAGGATGTCATGCAATGCTGGCGGCCGGCAGAGCAGGATCGCTGCTCCGCAGAGAGGAAACAAACATCTGTGAGATATTAAAAACTTTTGATAGGGATAGGAAGATAATTCTCAAGATAATTCTGCATCAAGATAGCTCTGCTCTCACCTCTATCCCCTGCCAGGCTTCCTAAGCCCTAGGTCATAAGGTTGGAGAAAATTGTGGGCTGGGTGTGTCGTCCTTCACCTGTAGATACAGAACTTACCAATTGCAGGCAATCGCCACCAGACCCAGGTAGCCTGTCGTCACCTTCCTATTAAGGATGACTGTTTCTAAGACATTAACATTCATGTCAGGTCTAGATATGGATCAGCAGAGGCTTAAATCATTGTCAGGAACAGATGTGAGATACCTAATCAGTTATTTCCTAAGGAAAATGAGTTTGATTGCATGAATAGTTGTAAATATTTCATTCAGCAATTCTGCTACTACGGCAGTGGTAAACAAGCTGCTGAGGCTGAAGAGAAGCATTTTCTGGTACAGTACTTGATTTCTTATTCATTTAAACTTTAGTCTAGAAGAAAGCAGCTTAGGTACTTTGGATTACTTTTTGTGACAGCACTGATCGTAACTGGGGGCTCACTTTGAAGAAAGCCCAACATGGTTAACCCTAATAAGCACAGCCAGCTTCCTCCTGGTTTATGATGTGCAGCATTTGTCCACAGGATAAGCACAAAGCTGCAGATTTTGCCACTGGGAGATATCTTGGCACAGATTTTGGCTTCAGTAGAAAGACGACAACCTGAGCACGAAAACCTCCATCCTCTACTCGGTTTTGCCCCTGCCCACCCGATGCCAGGCTTTGGTGGTGACCACAGTTCCTTGGCTGGGAGGTGAGCTGGGACTGTGTACTCTGTGCCCCTGTCGTGCACTTGCTACACCACGGCTCTGCTGGCTCTTGGAAGCATTGGCTAGACATAAGCAATAATTAAGGACACGGCTTTAATTTCTTGTTTGTCCTGCACTTCTCGCTTGTGGAAAACAAAACTGAATTAATTTGGAAGAAACTTCAATGTTAAATCAGGTTGGGTGTAATACTGATTTCAGTGAAGTAGATTGGAATTTTACTGCTAATCTTTCACGGAAGGGCTGAGAGGAAGAAAAGGAAGGAGGAAGTTAGCTTTTCTCTCTGCCTGATGGAATGCTTTACCTGCTTGAGTTTTGGCTATTGTATCATTTGCTTATGATTTTTAGGAGACAAGAACAAAAGCAGTGCATGAAAGAAGGAGGCTGGGAGTACAGATGATATTTTCCTCTCAAACATGGTGTGAAATTCTGAGGAAACTGGGGCTGCCAGCTAAAGGTCATGGGCATTTTTAACTTCTGCTGCTGGCTTCATGCTACTGCGTAGATGTTTGTCAGGGAACTTGCTGGCCTTGGTGGTATTACATAGTCAGTTATCACAGAAACAAGATACTTTTAAGCCACGTGTTTTTTATGCGTGTGCATTACGGTATGATTCTTTTCATCAGCTGGTTCTAATGTGTATTTTCTCGGCCAGCATAACATCGTTGTGTTAATGGATATTGTTAGTATAGGGGTACACAGTTTAAGGTGCTTTGGTCAGGAAAGCCCTAGGTAATAAATTCATGTTTATCCTAATTCTGGAAACACAAATAAATCCCACTGTTTTCACTGTTTCAAGAATTGTACAGAAGGTTGAAAAAAGAGACCATGTGCCAATGGATATGGCTAAATGAAGGGCCAAGCTTTTCGATGCTCTTTTCACTCTGTCCCAGGTGACATACAATCTCACATTGCAGCCTTTTCAACTGGCCCAGTCTCTTACTTGAAAACCAGGGATGACAGATATTTATAGGTACAGATCCACCATCCTCATCAGCCACATCCACACAGCCAAGGTTTCTCAGCAGGATGGCACTATCCATCGCTGCTGCCATTAGCTGTTTGGTACAGGAGAGTTATCCTTCAAGAGACACGGACTCATGTATTTCATTTACTTGTTGTATTGGAGTTTTTACTTTGACTCATACTAGGAGGATTCTTAGTACTGGACCATTGCAGATGTGGAAAAAAAGCATATTTTAAAATTTTATACATGCTTGCACAATTGTCATCCATCAACAGCATTTAGATGTCCGGAAAAACCCCTATGTCCTTAATTTCAAGGATGCCTATCCTTGTGGGACATGACCAGGTCTCTGTCCCATGTCTTTGCTGTCGGTGAGGAGTCCCCACCTGCCCGTGGTGCAGCGGGTGAGGAGGGACCCTGCAGTGCTGCTCGCTCTGCGAGAGACCAGAGCCCCTTCGAGGGTACAACAGCAGAAACGATGCTCTTTGATCCCTTCCCGTTCCCCTGAGTCTCTGTGCTTACTCAAATCTTTTTTACATGAACATTATCTGAGAGAGACACATCTTTTCCGGTCTTCAATAGTTAAAAAAAAACCCAGCCCTCCAAGAGAATGCCCAAAGCGAAGTGGACATTCAGTCATGCTGAGTCATATTTTGTTATTATGGCTGATTATCCAGCCAGCCATGCAAATAAACTGCAAGGGGGAAAAAAAGGATGTGTGTGAATATCTTATCTACGACAGAATGAGGCCTTGGGTCTTTATGCATAATTTGTGTAACAATAATGACCTAGTATGAAAGTGTTCCGGTGACTGACATATTTGCAGTCTAAAAAAGATAACAAAGTAATAAGAGAGAGAGAAAGATATCTGTGGATGTTTATCTTCTCTCTTCTTCTTTCTGAAGGAAAGTTTTGGTTTCTCATTATATTTCTAGTGCATATCAGCGGTACTATGCAGAATGATGAATATGATTGCAGTTAATTGTTTAAATATTCTTTTATTCCTGAAGCTTTCAAAACAAATAGCCATCTTTTGAGGAGCGAGCTGAGAAGTGATGTGGGCAAGTTAGTGCAAAAGTGAATATTGGATGTGAAGTTAAAAGTGCCTCAGAGAAGAGGGAGAGAAGTAGGGGAGGGGTGTTTTAAAGAAGGAAATAAAACTGGTTATGTTATTAACAACGCCAGTAACATAAGTGGCAGTAATTCGTCTTGAAAGAAATTTGTAAACTTAAATAGTTCAAATTTATCCTTGGTGTAACAACAATGGAATTACACTTAGATCAACATCTTTTCTGTTGCATAAGTCTTCTAGGGTTACTTAATGCAAATACTACAAATGAGCATGACTTTGTCCAAATGCATTTGCTGACTATATTTATCATCTGTCTTCTTCATAGTAAATGAGAAGAGACATCTGTGGAGAAGGTCTGGTAGCCACAGAAAATATTTTGCATCGTAGTGTCTAACTGGTGCCATTATGAGCAATTCTCATCTCAAAGAGCTGTTCTTCAGGGCCGCTGAGACACAAAAGTACATTTGGTGTTTCAGACCCTTTGCAACTGTATGATATATTTTTAATTCAGGAAGTAAAACACTGGATGGAAAAGTGCCACTTCAAGACAACTGTGAGTGATTTTGGAAATTCTGAGTAATGAGATGAGTTTTTTCACAATAATAGTCGAGTCCAGCCCTTAATCATACACTTGAAACAAGTGGGCTCAGACCTTATGAAAGGTGTTTACTTATTCAGCTTTAAGGCACAGGCCAAGAAATAACTTGATCGGATTAGCTGAGTTTGAATAGGAACAGCAGCAAATAGAATCAAATGAGTGTGAACGGTGCTGCTGTGCTCTCTATTAGAAAAATATCTGCCAGCTGCCGTTGTGGAGTATAATCCTGCAAGATGCTGACGCCTCTGGTTCCCATTGCCCCAGGGAGCTGGGCCAGGGCACTTCAGGCGAGCGGCTCCCATTACTCACCTTAGTCAAACAATGGTTTTTCTCTGAAATCCTTCTTTTCCCCGTTACATAAAGGCTGATTCTTTTCTACCTCCTCTTTCTTGAAAGGCTCTTGACGCTTACAGGGGCTGGGTGCGTTGCTGGTTATTCTCAGCTGCAAGATTACAGAGATGGCAGCGGTAAGGTCAGTGGGGCATGAACACGGCTCAGCTGGAGAGCAGATGTGAGCAGATCATTTAAGGAAAGCAGCTGAAATTCTCGGAGCCAAATGAGGATAAGACAAAATTTGAAATGTAAGGCCTTTGTTTAAATTCCTTCTGACTGATGTGCACATTATACCTGGAATGCTCCAGAATTAAACACACCGAGAGGGTAAAGAAGTTTCTTATGCTTGAACTTGGACGCGGGAAGCCAAAGATGTAAAATGAGGTCAGTTAGCTCAGCTGCAGTGAATCCTTTGATATTCATTTAATGGATAAGTAGATAAAACTCTAAGTAAGCTTGCATGGGAGACTTTGAATTTTAACTACTAAAGCTCTTTATAGTTTTCTTACAGGTCTTTTACATAGACTGGACATCAGGAAGCATTTCTTTAGCGAGAGGGTGGTCAAACACTGGAACAGGCTTTCTCGAGAGGTGGTCGATGCTCCAAGCCTGTCCAGTGTTTGAGCGGCATTTGGAGAATGGCCTTAATAACATGCTTTAACTTTTGGTCAGGCAGTTGGACTAGATGATCATTGTAGTTTCCTTCCAACTAAAATATTTCATGCTATTCTATAGGGCAGTTTAACTGCTCAGACAGTGCTGTTCCACTTCTGCTGCAGTACCACCACAGGTCTGCTCAACCTGTTTTCTCATTTCTTCTCTGAACCAGAGGTGGTCTGGCTCTGGGAAATTCATTGTTTTGGCAGACTTTGGGATTGAGATTTATTCTGAAGTCGAGAAGTTGAACTCTGGATCAGAAGCTGAATTCTCTTCTGGTATAGGGAGGCTTTCAGTCTGGTTCAGACCTATCTCTAATCCTTTTGTTGCAGTATTTCCTTTTTTTGAATAGCTTCCTTATGTATTGAGTTCCAGAAATTCCAGGCTGGTGATACACATGGGAAACAGATTGCAACAGAGAGCAGATTAAATTACTCAGGTCTAGGATTACTGAGGCAGAACACTTTTTCTTCGTGTTGTTTGAAAAGGGAGAAGAATCTTCCTTTTTTTATTTATAGGAAGAGGTTTGAGATCAAATGACTCTGAGCTGCCCTTTTATTGGTCAGTCAGTGATCACTTCAGGAAAAAATAACAAACTGGGGTTTTTTCCCTCTCCTTCATTTGAAAATCAGTTCTTACCAGTGCTGTGTGTTTAAGGGAGTTCTAAGACTATAAGACTATAGATGCTTCAGGAAGCTTATTTTAGGAGGGAAGACTTGACTGAATGCCAGTAGACAGAGCTAATCATGAGGACATCTGGATTCACTTCTTAACTCTGCTGCATGACCTTGGGTCAATGATTTAGGTTGAGCTTTTCCGAAATGTGCGTTGTCTGTAGATGCTTATGCTGGGTTTCAGCATTACTGAAAATCAGGCTGTAACTGCATTTACTGTTTCAAATTCAGCTTCCCAAAACTGGGACACCCGTAAAAAGAGACAGAGGTAAAATGTGTGTCCCTGTTTCCTCACCTGTACAACAAGGATAACTGTGTTTATGGAGTGCATTGAGTCCTCCTGATGTAAAAGCATTAGAGGAGAGAGAGGATGGCAGCAAGCTGCTTGCAAAGCATCAGAAAAGTAGACGCTGTTCAGCACAAATCAAAGGATGCTGAACAAGAACCAGACTTCCAGGACCTCCCACTCTACCAGCCGAAGGGCTCCCCAGGCAGTGTAGAAGACCAAGCAGATCTGAGGAAGTGTAGAAATGACAGTGTCAAGGATAGCCATCTGTCTGCAGACTGTCTCTACAGCACCCAGCCCATCCAGCTGCCTTCCCATGCATTGCCCAACAGCAGCAGAAGAGCAGCTGAGTTGTTTTTTCTTGGAGGGGGGTCCAGGGGCATTGCACTGAGTGTGACCAGGGCAGTGCAGGTGTAGGAAGCCATGTGCTTCCAGGAGGCTCTGATTTGTGTCACATACAGTCAGTCTGTGCATGCCAGAAAGGGGCAGACCTACTATGCAGGTGTGGATCAACTCTGCTAAACATCTGGTCATGTTGTGGAGGAGTCCTGATAAGTATCAGGCTCCTTTCATTAAAATGGGTGAGGGATTTGGTAGATTCTTCTTGTTTTCAGGGGTGATAGGAGTGTAGAGCACATTTGCAGGTGCATCCTCCAAGATTGACTCTGGTTGCTGCCAGGCTTTGAAGTGAGCTGAGGCACATCAACAGGGCAATGGCCAGGGGAGTACTGTACGTAGACAGAAGATGTTCGAGTTTGGAAACTCCAAAAATCCTCCAGTCCACAAATAGCTCCCACCCTCTGCTGGTCCTACAACCTGTGAGCAGATGGACTTTGAAGCCAAGTCATACCAGCATTTTTCTCCTCACTGGAGCAGAATAGTTTGGAAGTGTGGTCCTGGAACCACCTAGGACCCATTCCTGACACAGTTGAAGGCCCCTGCAGTACAAGGCAAGCAGCCCTCAGGCCTTATGTTTATTCTTGAATTAGGAGTTCAACTTCCACCACCAGCAAACACAGAGCACAAGTGCTCATCTCCTCATCTGTACCATCCACAAGCATCTGAAATTCATTTTATATATGGCACTGCGAAGGTCAAAGAAGAAACAAAGCAAAAAATGTATTGTTTGAGGAGAAAAAGAGAACAGCTGAGGACATTAATACTACTATTGTCTCTTTCAATGAACTGGTAGTTGCTGGGGGTGTTCTCTTGCTGAGGAAAGTAGAGGAGAAGGTATTTAGTTTAATTAGATAGATGATTTTCTCTGTTGTCTAATGATTACATTTATTCTGTGCACAGGGAGAGCATAAGGCGTAAAAGTAGGCAGTTTAATGACACACAGACTTCATGTAGCTGTCTGCTTGGGATGAGTTTCACCCATAGTAAATAGAAGAGATGGGAAATTACAAGAGGGATTTCAGGATAACACATCCAAAAAGGCAGCTTTGACATGTTTGTCCTAGTGTCTACATAGTTGCGAAAACAAAATCCAGAACTGAAAAAGGACCCAATGACCTCGCTAAATGCCACAAATACAGTTGATGCAAGCTGTGTCCTCTTGGTGGGAGTAAGGCACAGCACCTCCCAGGGAGAAGCTCCAGCTGGTGATCCCTGAAAACGGAGCACAAGGTGTCAGGGTGCCCAGCGCCCGCTTCAGCGGCAGTTCTGCAGTAGGTGCAGAGACCAACGCTGTCGAGTTGGCAGAGAGTGTTGGTTTCTTTTAAAAATGTTCCTTCTGTTTTGCTCTTGATAGTGTTGAAAGTATTCTGAATGAAACCCTGAAATGAGCCAGAATTTCAGCAATGGGTTTATGATTAGATGCTGTACGTATTGTTTAAGCTGCAGAATCAATAGCTTTGGGGATTTCTTTAGCTTGTTGAGCCACGCTTTTCATTGCTGAAATTTATTGGGTTAACCTTCCCACACACGCACACACCATCCTTTGTGATTTGCCAGAGAAGTGAATATGATAGAAAGTGGCCTGAGGCATGAGAGAGGGAGCTCTGCTCACCCTGCCTTCGCCTGCGCCCGGCAGGAAGGGTTACTTAACTGCCAGCATCAGGCGGTGAGCGGTGCAGGAGTCATCCTGAACGTCACCCCTGCTTTCCTTGGTAGAAATTGCTCTTGGTATTTTTTTGCAAATTGCTCTCAAGTAAAAATGCGTGTTTATATATGTGTGTCTGTGCACCCACCCACACACCCACACACATGCATTTGCACCATCAGTATCAGCCATAAGCGGAAGCAGAGCTTTAAGATCTCTTGTATTTACTGGAAGTTTTGGAGAATATTCTGTTCTGACTGTTAGATTTCAATATTGCTGCCTTCTCTTTAGTTCTGTGTGCCTTTCCTGGAAATAGTCCCGTGAAAACGCACATCTCAATTTCTGCTGAAGAACTGACTGTGGACAACTGCTTTTCTCCCATTCCACATAAGAGAAAACTGAGTTATTATTTGAGGATTATTTGGCTCTATGTCTGACTGAGTCAGGTGTATTAAAGAATTGTTTATGGGTTAGATATCATCGTTTCATACCACATTTACCTTTCCTGTAGTAACTGAACAGCTGCAAATGGAGGTATCCATGCAAAACTGCAGGAGAAGTATTATTTGCATATGCATTTTTATCCGACCCTGCATGTGCCAGTTTTGTACTACTTAGGGCTGTGAATCAGCAGTTCTGCCTTTTGCCATGTTTTGAGACTTTTAAGGGGCTATTAGACAAATTGATAGAATTAATTAAATGCACTCCCTTCTTGTTACAGAAACCCTGGAGACATTTCAAATAATATTCTACAATGTTGTATCTTCACCCTGCAAGGTTCAGTAATTTGCTAGAATGGAACGAACTTGGCCAGCTATTTTCTCCAGGATCTGACAAAAATCCTAGAGGACCAAATGTTCCAGTAATCATCTTTTCTTCTCAAGTGTCTGTTAGTTTTTAATCCTTTCCCCCCTTTCTTTTGTCAGAAAATGCCATATCCTGGTTAAAAAGATGAAAAAACAAAAAAGCCAACACACCACCATTGTTCCTCCCTGTATTTTTCATTTCAGTTCTGAGCTGAATCACAGTGTTCTGATCCAGCCTTTTTTATGGTGTAATTGTTTTGTATAATCCATTTTCTTTGGGCACCTCTTAGCTTCTGTCTGAAGCTGTTTCTGCTATAATGAATGTAGTAATAAATCTGTCACAGGTAACAAGCTAAATTTAGAGCTCAATAAACCAGGGGAGAGTATGCTGTAGATAAGTGAGCACATCGAGATGCAGTAGTTACTGGCACAAAAAGTCCACTTCTGACAGGTTAACAAAAGAGGACAGAATATTTGGTTCCCTCACTGATTCACCACCCTTACCCGTGTTCCAGAAAACAAAGATGCTGTGCTAAAATACAGATATGGTCCCGGCATGTCACCCTGCCTTGACACCCCCAAAGAGGGAAGGTGCGTGTCAGCTGCCCCAGAGGAATGTGCTCTACAGGACAGACCACTTCCCTCTGCCATCCCCCCGTGGAGATGTGGGGCGGTGTTTCTGTAAATCACGGAGCTGCCACTGAATGAGGGGGATCCCAATTCCTCCAAAGAGGCAAAGGAATTAGGAGCAGGACAGGACCAAGTGCTCCTGGACCTGGACTAAGGTGGTGTGGGAGCCAACCGTCTTGAAGACACCCAGCCTGGAAAAGAGGAGGCTGAGGGGAGACCTTATTGCTCTCTACAACTACCTGAAAGGAGGTAGTAGAGAGGTGGGGGTTGGTCTCTTCTCTCAAGTCACAGGCGACAGGACAAGAGGAAATGGCCTCAAGTTACGCCAGGGGAGGTTCAGGCTGGATATTAGGAAAAATTTTTTCACTGAAAGGGTTATCAGCCATTGGAATGGGCTGCCCAGGGAGGTGGTTGAGGCACCATCCCTGGGGTTGTTCAAAAGACAGGTTGATATAGTGCTGGGAGGTATGGTTTAGTGATGGTGATTCTTCTTGTTTGTTGTGTGGGTGTCTATTTTTGTCAGTTAGGTTGATGGTTGGACAAGATGATCTTTAAGGTCCCTTCCAACCTAGAAGATTCTGTGATTCTGTGATCTGATCCCCACCAGCATGATCTCTAAGGTAGCGTGTTCCTAAATCTGGTGGTCCAGCATGCCTCAGACCTGGACAAGCCCAGAGTTCCCAGAGCTGAATGGCTTATTGATTGTCAGCACTGAGATCATGATAACATTTTTTTTCTCTTTTAAGAAGAGGAAAGTGAAGAACACAGAGAAGAAAAAGCAATGGAAAGATGAGGGCAGGTGACATAAGAAACAACAAGATGGAGAGAAACCACGTTCAAGAAAGATCCAATTCTCTGAATTGCAAACCGTTGGATGTTAAGTAAGGGGGATAAGTGGAAGAAGAGCAGGAAAGAGTGAAGAACAACAGTAGGCAAGGCATGGCAAGGAAGGGAAAGGGTGAAGTGCAAGCAGAAAAATATTAAGCAAGCAGGTCAAATAATGGAGAGATGCAACTCCTTGGCCACATCTGTTTTGGTCTTTGCATTTCTGCGTCGTGTCTTCACACCCAGCTGTGCCGCAGCAGCAGCCACGAGGCCGTGCTGGATGGGGTACTCTGGCAGAGATAATGCCATAGCCCTGGAGAGCAGCTACTGCGCCCGGTGCTGGCTGGGACAAAGCCCGTCCAGGAGCATTTGTCCTAAGGGTGTGTGAGTTTGTCGCTGGAGTCTGCTCAGTATGAGCCAAAGACCTCTGCAGTGGAGGGCTGCGGGAGCCGTGGCTGTCCCCTCTGCCCCCTGTGAGGGGGGGATGCCCGGGGAGCTCGGGGCAGGTGGCTCAGGACAGGCTCGGGTGCCCCGGTGCATGAACGGAGGCAGTCATCTCTTCTTGTGCTAAACAGCACTGTTTTGGCTTTTCAAATGTCATTGACATTAGCATCTTATAATTGAATCAGTAGCGCTTTACTGAAAAGGTTAAATTCTGCCTTTTAAAAATTAAATCAGCTGTTTAGCTGTCAATGACGGCCATGCCCTCCTGTTGCCTCAAGAAGAATGAAACATTGGCATATTGACATACAAATTGTGTTGCCGGAGAATGCATTAACTCTCATATTTATGACTGCATTGTGCCACAAAGTGCTGCGTCTTGTAATTGAGGGCTCTCTGCTGAATTCGTTGCTTGTAAAATCTGTGGAAATTATTAGCACAGCACATTTTCATAATTAAAATATTTCCTACAGTATAGATTTGAAGACTCCCTAACTGCCATACATTATTTAAATGCAAAATTTTATGAAAATTTAAATACAAGTACAACAAAGTTGCACTTTGCATAGAGAATATTTTTAATGAGACCAGTTGATACAGTTGGGAAAAGCAATCAAATTAGCTGGGTCCAAGGACCTTTCTTAGGTGACCAATGAAAGCTTTATTTGCTGCTGATCACAAAGAAATGTGCAGCATTACACTCACAGAGTGATCTTTGCCTTGCCATCAGTGGCACAACCAAATAATTAATACCATAATGAAGCATTCATAGGAACCATTGTTTTCAGGGGATAATTCTTACTACTGTGATGTTCCATTAAGAGTTATCCTAAGGTAATATTAATATCTGCAGCAAGATGATTTGCAGCAAGCCAATAAATAAACATTTTCTTTAGCAAAAGGTTTGCAGTTTTAGACAGCTCCTGAAGTCTGACACTTCTGCAAAACAAAGAATTTTAAATAAATTCCCTCTCCCATTCTCTTTTCAGTAAAAAATGTGCCAGAATATTGCAGATAGCACGAAATAGTCCTTTAAATATTAGCTGTGTGTCTGAGAAGTCCATTTGTCTTGTTAAGACTGTCATACTACATTACCCTTTCCGTAACCCTGGAAACAACTTCAAAAACTGTGATATTTGAAAAGTCTAAAATATAACTTGCCCTTAAAATGCTATGGGTGTTTTTTGAGACTCCCTGTACAAGGGAAGAAAAAAAAATCTTTTCCTCTTGCAGAGGTCATTAAGCAGTGATGGATGTGCATTTCTGTGTGAGGGAGCTGATCCTCACCTGTTGTAGGTGGGGTGAAAAAATGATGCTAGCAGCACTGACAAGTGTCCTCTCTCTTTACCTGCCCACAGAGTTCAGGAGTCCTTCTCTCTGAGTGTTGCAGAAGAGGATTTTCAGGAGGCAATAAATAAATTTTGATCCCTCTAGTTAATACAGTTAAGGTCAAAGAGATTCTATCTGGAGCTATTTAAAATACTCTTAACATGCAGACATACTGCTGTCAGTAGTGCTAAGTGCCTTATCTTGCTGAGGAGTGTATACAACCCTTATGAAACTATTCTTAAGTATTCTGGTTACTATATTTAGCTCTGGCTCATAACAAGACAAAAAGCACTTAGCTAAATGTAGTCCTGAAGTGCTTAATCCGGTTAAGAATATTTTGTCCTTAGGTGTCTTCTACTAAGACTTTTTGTAGCTCACCATCCTGCTGCATCATGCAAAAAGCTTCTCTGTGTGTTTGGGGCTGGGAATTCTTTTATGGCCATTTATTCTGTTAAAGCCTCAAAGGCTGATGTTGACTGTGGCCACCTCTTGAGTTCATTGGGGGTGTCCCATGGGGACTGTCCTGAGAAACCTCATTCCTCTGCCCCTTGCGGCTCTCATCGGCTGTATGTCTGTGATAGCTGCTGCTAGAGACTGGAGAACTGGGGCTTTGTTTCCCAATTTAGACTCGGTAAGCATTAACTGGACTGCTGTCTCTCTCCGTGGTCAAACAGCTTCCCTCAGCTTACTGCTACTCGAGCCAGCTGGGAGGGGAGCTACTCGTACAAGGCAGAAAACCCATCAGGCTTCCCAGGAGTTTTCAGTTGTTAGACAACCTATGGGCAGGGCAGTGTGAAGGTTTCTGCATAAAGCTTTGCACTCGAAGCTGGGGAAGAATCCCTTTGGCTGCATTTTTGCATACTTCAGCCCGTATAGAAAAAAAGTGTTTCCTGAAAAATTGTGATCGCTCTGCTTGTGTATTCATAAGCGTTTTTTAGAATTTAACCCATCACTTTAAAAAGAATTTTCTTTATACATATCTCAGAAATTCTTATGAGTTAGTAAAATTTCCATATGAGTCATTCTTCTAGAGGAAAAGCAACTATATGATTTTGGTAAAACAGCACTGACTGATGAGGAGCAGTGACCAAGATAAGCACCTCAGTTCTATGATAGTTCAATAGGGTAACAAATAAGATCACGTGCTCCTTTCCAACTAGGATAGAAGCTTGTAACTTGACAAGCGTACAGCGACTGTGAGAACAGAAGCACAGCCACAGATCCACCACGTTTAAACTTGTTACACAGCGGTTGTTTTCAGCTGCAGCTTCACTAGGGATATGAGGAGTTGCATGAGCTTTTCCCTGGAAGTTTGTGTTCCATGCTGAAAATGCTCACTTCCTGCCAACTACATTTTTTACTGAATCACTTACCTCTGAAACACATTAAGTATTTTAAATTTTACCCCTGTACTTCTGTTGTGTCAGGAGGTTCAGGCCTCTTGCAGGTAACTTCTGTATTACATTTACAACAACCCCATCACGGTCTGACATCATTCCATTTATCTGCAATGAGCAGGAATTTGGCTGGTGGTCTCACGTGACTCACATACACCTTCCCTACAAAGCACTCTCACCGTATCACTGCTCAGGATCTGTGTTGCTCGTGATGTTCAGCAGTCGTGGCCCCAGTTTGTCAGCCCCTTCCCCGTCCCAGCCACCCTTCGCAGTGTGCATGCCTGACGTGGGTCTCTTGCAGTGGTTCTTCAGCCGCTTCTTCTTGTGTTTCCTTCCCTTTGGGGTGTTTTCAGTAGTTGGAGAAATAAACAAGCTCTCACTAGTCCTTTAGACGGTCAAAAATGTGGGGGTATATTTACTTGTTCACAGTGGTTACAAATATGTACTCCCTGGTAGTGGCAGTGAGTTTTCTGCAGTGTCTTGAGCTGATGCTGGAGCTCACGGTAACAGGAGAAACAGCCGTGAACTTGGACTCAAAGCAGGGAGGTCACTTCAAGGGCATAAAAAGCTTGTTCAATGTGGAAGCCCAGCATTTGGCTGTTGTTGAAGACACTACTGTCAGTCATGGACAGTTTGGTTGTGTCCGCATCCTTCCTGAGAATGAGGCTCATCTGAAGCCAAAAAATTTCAACAGTGATGGTTTCAGGGAGTTGGGCACTGTGGTGTCTGTGTGGTCAAGAGTTTAGGGTGTTCATTAGTAACCACTTAAATCACAAATAAAACAAGTCGTGTGTTTCATTAGTAGCAATTCTTAGTAGGAGGCCTTAAATCCTCAATGGTCTGAAGTTGCGGCAAGGGAGATTTAGATCAGATATTAGAAAGAACTACTTTACTGAGAGAGTGGTCAGGCACTGGAACAGCCTGCCCAGGGAGGTGGTGGATTCACCATCCCTGGAGGTATTTAAGAAATGTATAGACATGGCTCTTCAGGGCATGCTCTAGTGCCCAAGGTTATTGGTTTATGGTGAGGTGTTGAGTGTGGGGTTTAGTTGGTGGGTGTGCTGTTTTTGGTGGGCGTTTGGTGTGGTGTGTTTTGTATTTGTTTGGGGGTTTTTTTGTTTGGTTTTTTTTTTGTGGTTGGACTCGATGATCTCAGAGGTCCCTTCCAACCACTAAGATTCTGTGATTCTGTGATTCTGTGAAATCCATCCACAGGTGGGTGATTGTAGTTTGCACTGATTTTAGGTGATCATGTTCATCTTGAAGGAGGTTTTTGATTGTGTGATTGGATAGACGAAGTATGGATCATACTCACCAGTTTTCATAGTATGTGTGCAAGGTAAACTGTCATACTTTGGAAGGCCACTGATCAATCCTCAGTGGCCGTAAGCTAGTGAGACCATTCCTCCATCCTGCTGGGCCACATGGCTTTTTGGACACAAGAAGTCAAGTTGGCTTTCCCAGGCTGCTTCTGCAGCAGCAGGCGGTTCACATAGAGCCAGGAGCCCCAGAACATGGTCCAGCTCCTTTTCCTAGAAGCTTTGCTGAGCTTTCACCAGTTAAACTTGAGCATGTTTCGAATTTATGGTGGTAGATGTTTTCAGCTAGAAGTGTTCTCTGAGTTAAGTCTTGCCTGCAACTGTGTTTTAACTGGGTTTCCTTTTCCTTCCAGGACTAATTTTTCTCTGTCTCTATTTATATGGTGATAAGAAGTGCTGATCTCACTCCGTCAGTCTGGACTGATGAATCTGAAGAATAGAACAGGTAATTTCTCATTTGGCTTGTAGCTTTCAGTGACTCAGGCCGTGAGAACCGCTCCCTCCCCATGGAGTGCATTCCTATGTTGGGACAAAAGAAATACAGTTTCTTCTGTCTGGGTCATCTGCAGGGAAGGAGATTCTTGCCCTGAAGCAGGAAAGGGAGAGTAAATTCTTGTAGCTTTTACTGTGAGCAGCATCTTTGTCTTCCTATCAGTTGTGGGTGGTTTAATTTAGTGTTACTTTTATAGCCATGGGGTTGTTTGAGCTTGGAGTAGTCTTAAAGCAGGGAAAAACATTTGGATGTACCCACTGAAAAATGCCCCTTGGGTGCTGGGTGGGGTGGGAGGGTTTTGCCAGTGAAAATGCTCTCTAGAGGTGGAGGCAGATTGGTGCTGATGCTGGGGATGGGGGTGAACCTCCACTTTGAAGGTGTCTGAGGGGGGAGCAACCCAGCAGAGCTGACCCCAGCAACGCGGTGTGGAGTGATGGCAACAGCTTGCCTGCACCTTCCTGGCTCCCCCTCCCTTGGACTTGGCCCATCTGAGTCTCAGGAAGCAAGTCACCAGTGAAGAGTTTACCCTCATGTTGAATTTTGCATCATTTCACAGGGCTTGAGGGTACCATGTCCTTACTGGAGTTGTTGCCAACTTACCTGTGCTGCTGGAGCAGTTAAGATAAAGTGAAGGCAGCAGCCCACAATGACTGTTTTGGTGCAGGGACATATAGAACCTAGGGAACTCGGGTCACATTCCCTTTTTTTCACTGGTTAGTGCCAGGTGAGGAAGTTTTAACTTGAAGTCTTGGGTATGAATCCCAGTGGCAACTTGGATGATGTGGTGTTAAGTCCACCAGTGCAAGCAGCAGTCATTGGCTGCAGGGTGCTTTGGATGAGCCTGTCTGTCATATCATCTCTTAGATGTCCTGAGAGTACCCTGCTGTTGCCTAATACTAATCCTTTGGGAGATTAGCACAGTTTCCTTCTTCCTCCTATGCCCTTCCACTGGGAAAGAAATCTCAGATACATTTCAGGCTTGAAATCAACCAGCTTGAAATCAACCAGCAGCCAGTTGGATTTCCCAAAACAGGACCAGTGCCTCCTGGTGCAGAGCTCAGAGTCAATTTGGCTCTCACATTTCCAAGGGAGATCTGATTCCTGTGCAGAGTTCAGTGTTTTAGCAGGGTTCCCCATCCTGTGGCAGAGGGGAGTGCAAAGGCAGGGCAAGGGGCTGCTGGCTCTTAGCTCTTTCCCTCTGAAGTCATGCTTATTGTAACTGTACATTTGGGTATATAGCAATGGTCTCACTTCTCAAGCCTCAGGAGCTGACAGAAGAAGCAAGAAGTTAGAGTGGAGTGGAATTTGGGAAAAGGAAGATTGAAACATGAAAGTACAAACCAGTAAGCTCCATATTCTGACATCCTCAACAAGGTCAGGGAATGTGTCTCAGTAAGTTCTTCTGTCTTTTCCTTCCAGAGCCCTGTGTTGTGTAAACGAACTGATGGATGAAGATGAGAAGGACAGGGCAAAGAGGTATGAAGGGATGCACAGAACAGGGACGGTGGGAGCTCCCTCATGGGAGAATTGTAAATGCTGTGTTGCCCGATGCTTAAAAAAGTACTTGGGACCACTGATATCAGAGGCAAAACCCCCATGCAGTTCACAGGCTGTGTATAGCAGACCACAAACAGCACAAACAGTTAAGTCACAATTTTCAAGCTTCTCATAGTGCGTTTGGCCACCCCTAAAATGGGTTAATCAGCTGAGTCGTCCTTAAAGTACATTGTTGTGCCCTCAGAATCTCCTGTTATCCTACGGCTATTTATTATCTTGATGCAGGGCTCCCGACCTGTGGTTTTACTGACATCATGCAGTGCTGCCCACCTGGGGTAGAGTTCCCTGTGAAACTTAGAGAGCAGTCCTGCTTTAGCACAGGTATGAGTTAGTCTCCCTATCCTTAAAGCACATTGTCGTGCCCTCAGAATCTCCTGTTATCCTATGGCTATTTATTATCTTGATGCAGGACTCCCGACCTGTGGTTTTACTGACATCACGCAGTGCTGCCCACCTGGGGTAGAGTTCCCTGTGAAACTTAGAGAGCAGTCCTGCTTTAGCACAGGTATGAGTTAGTCTCCTTTCAGAGCAGCATTTGGCTCAGTTCTAATTAGTCACAGTGCAGGAGTGCCAAATCAGAGATAGCTATGAATGCAAATGCTGGATCTGAGAACCTCCAAATGCCAACCTGAATATGAATGGAAATGCTTTTTGCATACCACACTCAGTCTAGATCACAGGAAGCATGTATCATCATGAATACACTTGTAAGGAAAATTAATTACTACTGGAAGAGGTTGTATGAAACTAGGTTTATCTCAGATATGACCACTGGAAAGAATGTTTTAGAAGAAACTGAATGAATTTTCTTTCTCCTTTATTGTTTTTAATGGAGGGGAAAACCCCAATAAAACATTCTTAAATTGTATTAATGCAATCTGGAAAATTGTCTGTGGTTTCTGCAGCCAAATTCTTAACATTCCCAGTTTCATGTATTATGGCAGCAGATTTTCAAAACCAGATACTGAGAACCTCCAAATGCCAACCTGAATATGAATGGAAATGCTTTTTGCATACCACACTCAGTCTAGATCACAGGAAGCATGTATCATCATGAATACACTTGTAAGGAAAATTAATTACTACTGGAAGAGGTTGTATGAAACTAGGTTTATCTCAGATATGACCACTGGAAAGAATGTTTTAGAAGAAACTGAATGAATTTTCTTTCTCCTTTATTGTTTTTAATGGAGGGGAAAACCCCAATAAAACATTCTTAAATTGTATTAATGCAATCTGGAAAATTGTCTGTGGTTTCTGCAGCCAAATTCTTAACATTCCCAGTTTCATGTATTATGGCAGCAGATTTTCAAAACCAGATACAAGAGCATGTGCTTGACTTCATTTTGCAGTTGAGATGTCTCTGCACAGTATTGTCTTTCTATCAGCTACGTTTGCAAATGCAAGTCAGGAATAAGGAATCCTTCACATTTTGACTTTATATGTGTGTGTACTAACTGCAAAACAAAAGTTCATAAAAATGAGGTGGGCAAATCATGAGCATATAGATACCAGGACTTCCCTTACTGGAGAAATTTCAATTAACACCTTCATCTCATTACCACCACTTTTGAAACAATGGGAACTGCTGCTGGAATGTACAAAAGATCTTGCTCAAATGAACATAAATCATATTTGTTATGTCCAGTTGTTCCTCGCTGACAGTGAGCTCAGTCCTGCTGCAAGGCTCTAAGCACCAGAGGTATGGCTTGCTCAAATGAACGTAAATCATATTTGTTACGTCCAGTTGTTCCTCGCTGACAGTGAGCTCAGTCCTGCTGCAAGGCTCTAAGCACCAGCAAGGTACTTACACCTGAGCCTAATTTTAAACAGATAAGCAGCCCCAACAGAGTTCAGATTCCTGTATTTAAAGTGTTTTGCTGACCCAGGGCCATTTATCTCTCCCTGGATCAAGCTGTACATCCTTCATTTTACTTAGTGGCATTTATGTTTCTGCCACCCAGGGCATCACGCAACAAATCTGAAAAGAAGAGGAGAGACCAGTTCAATGTCCTCATCAAGGAGCTTTGCACGATGCTGCAGGGCCACGGCCACCCTCTCAAGATGGACAAGTCCACAATACTGCAGAGGACCATCGACTTCTTACAGAAACAGAAAGGTACTGGAGGGTGCGGGCTTGCTCCCGTTGAAGGTGCTGACTCCATGTCTGCCCAGCAGCCAGTTCCCACTCAGAAGATGAAAACTGTTTATTCCCAAGCATCCAAAACCTCCAGAGAGGACATGAACTGAAGTGCGGGGCAGAATAAGGCGTAGCAGTTGCTTTCCACTCAGAAGATGAAAACTGTTTTTTCTCAAGCATCCAAAACCTCCAGAGAGGACATGAACTGAAGCGCGGGGCAGAATAAGGCGTAGCAGTTGGCCTCAGGAAACAGGCTAGGGTTTGAATACAGTGCTGTCCAGTTAGACATAGATATCCTTGAGAGGATGCAGTGCTGTATGTTTTTTAATGTAGTGACATCACTCCATTTCCCTCGCTGGCTGCCGCACCCCCTGGCACGCTTTGTATGCTCTCAAACAGAGCACGAGGGAGGAAAAGCTGAGGAACAGCACACTGCAAAAGCCAGGGAAAAGGGATTCCTGTGCCCTGTTCCCAGGTCTCCTGGGGTAGAATGTGGCTGAGTGAGCCTGTCCTGCTACCTGGGCACTCCTGTGAGCCTTCCTGAAACAGCTCGGGAGTTGCAGACACCTTCTGCTCACGGCGATGCTCAACTACTCTGAAATTAGCCCATTGACCTTAATTTTTGAAGGATTTCCTCAGACCACTGAAAATGTCTCCTCTTCCTTTTCTTGATTTCTAATGCACTTGCATTGTGATGGCATGGAAAATGACTGTTGCATACAAGAAGGCTTTTGTGTGGAGAATGATCTGAGGATGATTCCTCTGAAAGCCTCTTAAAAGAAATCTAGTGTTACTTGAAAATGAAAAAAAAAAATTCTGACTAGCATGAGTCATGTTGCTTTTTTGATGTTTTTCTCTTTAAGAAATCACAGCACAGACAGAAGCCTGTGAGATTAGACAAGACTGGAAGCCTTCATTTCTTAGCAACGAGGAGTTCACCCAGTTGATGTTAGAGGTAAGACGAAATTAAAGCTGCATAGATTCGTGAGAAGTAATCAGTTCAGTGGAGTAGTTCAGGGATATAGTTCTTTTTCACCTGTAAGTCCCAATGTTAATGATTTCTGCTCTGCTGGCGCATAGGATCCAAACCTGACAGAGACCAATGTTGTGCTAAATGCTTTACAGACACAGAATTAAAAATATGATTGTTTCCCCTTAAAGATAAACAGCTTTTCATTCAGAATGAAGATGAATTTGGCCCGGTGGGAGAGGAAAAAGAGAATTTCCCTTCTCAGAAGAGCCACTAGAGCTAGCATTTTTAGTAAAAACTTGAAAGTACCTGAAAAAAACAGAGCAGCTCTCTTCCTCCCACATCCCATTAGCCAGGCAGCATTTACTCTGCTGCCTTTGCTGCTGCTGGCTGCGCGGGGCTGTACTTGTGATGTGAGCTGTGTCTTTTGCTTGGATTGTCTTTAAGTGCATTTGGGAGAACAGCTCTGATACTCTCACCTATAAAATCCTTAGCTGATCTCGAAACAACCCCTGACCCTATATGTTTTTCCTTTCTTACGGATGCTGCTTTGGGTTTGTACTGCATGCTCCTCTGGCAAGGACATCTCCTACCCTGCGTGGGCAGCTATTGCTCTTTGCCCCACCAAAATAAGGGTGTATGCTGGGCTGAGCTGGGAGGTGCTGCAGTGTCTTCGTTACTCCTTTTCATCAGGACATCATGACTCACCTCCCTGGAAAAGTCTGTTCATTCTTTCTGGGAATTTCTCTCACCAAACAAGCTAGTTTGTTCCAGCTGAATCAAAACAGATTTCCCTCTTAGAAGTGGCAGAGGAGAGAGCGCCCTTTAATAACTGTTGGCTTACTGGACTATGTTCGACCGTTGACCAGTTTACTTAAAATCAATGCTTTTTTCCAGAGAGGGCTAATTTTCAGCAAAGGCAGAGTATGACTTAAAAGAAAGATGGGGACAAACTTTTTATCAGGGCCCATTGCAATAGGATAAGGGGTAATGGTTTTAAACTAAAAGAAGGAAGATTTAGACTGGCAATAAGGAAGAAAACTTTTACAATGGGGGTGGTGTAACACTGGCTGGGGTTGCCCAGAGAGGTGATAGATGCCCCATCCCTGGAAACATTCACGACCAGGTTGGACTGGGATCTGAGCAACACGATCTAGTTGAAGATGTCCTTGCTCATTGCAGAGGGCGTTGGACTAGATGACCTTTAGAGGTCCCTTCCAACCCAAACTATTCTATGATTCTGTGATTCTATGACAGTGAGGTGGGGAATGATGTGAATAATGCATCTTTGGCTCCCTGTAGCAAAGCTGCAGAGCAGCCTAACAGAGTCTTTAGAAGAGCTGGCTTTGTGCACAGCACTAACCAGAGATTAAACCTCCCACACCGTGGTAAGTGTTAGAGAAGAATTGGGACAGATGCTGGATCAATGGTACAAGAAGATATTGTGAAGAATAGGGAAAACCCCTGAAGAGGAAAGCACGTGCAGTGACTTAAAAGGGACAGAGAACTTCAACTCCAGGACAGAAACTGTTGTGAATAAGAAAGGGGAAACAAAACAAACTTTAAAATTGTTGTGTCACTAGCCTAACAAATGAGTGCTTTAAGCAAAATAAGTAAGGATTTAGATCTGTCCATATCGTCTATTAGTTGCTAAAAATATAGCATTGTATCATTTCTCTGTCTCTGCTTACCCATCCATCCAACACCCATCCATCCACAATGCTGGATTTGCTGTGATGGTATCTAACATCTCCTTACGCACTAAATTGGTTAACTATTGTGTAATTCAGAACACATAATGAAGTGACTGAAGTCACTAGGATTGTGTGGGTGTAGAAATTCTAACCACCACTGTCTTGCTTCATGTTGAAGAAATACTCACTGGGTGAAAAATACAAGTCAATTTACTATTAATGAGCAAATAAGAATATAGAAGAATGTTGATTAGACAGCATCTGTAATTTTTATTTTTCTGCATTGAACTACCATTTCCATAATTGATTTATGTTAGTTTTAAGCTATTAGATGCATCACCAAAGAATAAATTAGCCTATTATATTTTAACTTGTTCCCTTGCATAATTCTTTTTCTTTTTTTCTTTTTGCCTGCCTTTTATCATTAGGCACTAGATGGCTTTCTCATTGCTCTTACCACTGATGGGATTATTATTTATGTATCTGATAGTGTCTCATCTCTGCTTGGACACTTACCGGTAAGTTCTGACAACACAGTATGTTGAAAAATCATTCCTCTGCCTTAATGCAGCCTCGACCCTGGGGTGCTGGGGCTTGGTTTTGTCCAACCAAAGAGCCAACTGACTGGGGGTGGAGGATAAACCAACAAACTCTTAGGAAGTTTCTCAAGCTCCTATGAATAACAGATTCTTTGCCAGGGGCTGCGAGTTAACTAAAATCACTGCAGTCGTAGCACACTGCTTGGCAGCACATCTGAGGGAAGGCCTGGGTGGTGTCTACCCCACCAGGTATATGGAAAATCTCATGCTTATGAAATCTGTGCATGCTGAAGCTCTTCTCAGATAATTTAAGGATGATTTCAGGACTGAATGTATGCTCTTCTAATGTAATTGGTCATTTTCTACTTTGAGCCCGTGGTCTTTAGTAACAAATATGTAGCCTCAGAGTTTTCTGGGAGAATTTCTAGACATCAGGTGGCTGTTGGCTACAGAAGTTTCTGCTGGCCCCTCAGAAACATTTTTTTATTTTTGTCTGGTGCCAGGCATGTGGCACCAGTGACACGATGTGAGGGCAAACTGGAGCACACAGTTAAGCTGGCTGAATGTCCTGGTGTGCGGAGAAACAAATACGTGCTGACATTTTGGTAGAACCCCTTTAGTCAGGATGTGTGAGTTTATCAGCACTGAAACACTTGCAGGTTGAGCTGATTTTGCCAGATGTTTAGCCTAGAAGACAAATGGAGGATGTGAGGAGGAGCTCCCACTTCTGTCTCATGCTTCCAAAGGGAAATGTTTAAAATTTTCATTTAGATATGGTGCTTCTTATCGTGTTGTATTCCTGTACCCAGGGATTCTTCTCCAGCTTGCATCTGGCTGAACCAAAGAGCAGCCTCTGGGACCCCTACAACCTTTTGCAAATAGATAGGAACTCCAGGGTAAAATACCCTGAGGGTTATACTCTGCCCTAGATCACTCTGCAGCCTGACTGGGCCTCCTTGTCTTAAGCATCCACACTAGACCGGCAGCATCTGTGCTCCGCTGTGGGGTGAAAAGGCGTGTGGTTGTGTCAGGCTGTACTGCTGAACATGACAAAGCATTCTTTTGTATCAGTCAGATTTGGTGGACCAAAATATATTGAACTTTCTGCCTGAGCGGGAGCAGAGCGAGGTGTACAAGCTCCTTTCTCCACATGTGCTCATGACAGACCCTGTTGCAGCTGATTTTCTAAACGGTAAGTTCTGCTCTCGTCTGTCCCTTGTCGGTCAGGGAAATTTGCCAAAGGCAAACAGCTCCCGGGGGAGCCTGCACAGGGCTCTCCAGCTATTTAATTCTCCTGCCTGCCACTTCTCTTCTGCCGCAGTTAGTATTTCTGGGTTTTAATGCAGCACATCATCTAATGTTCCTACATGCTCCCAGTACTTGGTCTTTGATTGGGACAGTCTTTGTTTTGCTGTCTGCTTTGCATCACAGGACAGTGAAGTTGCCCTCATTAGATATTTTTTCCAGGGCAGGATGCTGGACTGAGCCTGTGAAAGGAGTGAGGGGCTTGGGGGGAGGAAAGGGGTAAGAGAAATCCCATAGGGTTTTGGCAGAAGCTTTGTTCCTTAGGAAGCTTGTATGTCTCAAGGCCACTTGGGAAACCCTACATGTAATTTAAGCATCAGCCTTCCTCTCTCAAGAGTCCATCCAGCTCTCTACTGCTGTTTGCTGTCCTACCTCAGAACATCCCTTTCCCCCAGAAAACATCCCCAGTGCCAGAGCAGGCAGCAGCCTCTTCCCAACATCCACGTCTCATCCAGCCTGTGTTGGGACTCCCCTTTTGGGTTTGCCCTGGCCAGGCAGTGCTGGCCTCCCCTCTTCTGCCCTGTCAGTGGGTGCTGGGCAGCCTTCGTGCTGGTGCTCCATCCTGGGGTTGGTTTCCCTCTGACTGGAGACCGCATGGCCTAATCCATGGAGTTCAGACCTCGGGCAGAAAACTGAATAAGAGCTTGGCACGGTGCCCTCCACCATTAATGGAAAGGCTGAGGGTGACTTCAGTGCCCTTTGGATCTGGGTCCTCCCGAGCAGGGTCAGAGCAGAGCACTGCAATATCACTTAACAGCTTTGCTTGAAATCCTGCATGCACGACGTCAGGGGAAAATACCACTGACCAATATTGCCAGGGCTTCATGCTCAGCGTACTGGGGTGGCTGTAAAGCCATGGGAGAAGGGGTGAGGGTACATTTCCTGAAGCAGAACCTTAAGATCAGATAAAAGCTGATCATTGCTCTTATTAGTTATTTATTTACTTGAGGGTATCAAGAGCATCCCAGCAGGGTGTGCTGAGATACCACAGCAGCAGGGTTGGTTTAAGCACCTAGATAGATCCAATATGTGCAGTGTGCTGAAGTGCAGACTTCTAGTAACATGGTGTATGCCTCCCTCTCTTTTTCTCATTTCAGCAGAAAAACAAATAGAGTTTTGCTGCCATTTAGCAAGAGGCAGCTTAGATCCAAATGAACCCCTGATGTATGAATATGTGAAATTTGTAGTGGATTTTAAATATTTTACTCATGGTAAGTTAAAGCTCCAGCCTACCTTCACCTCTCTGCCTCTCTTCTTTAAATTGTGTGTTGATCTGTAGCCTCCTAAATTTCAGCTGAGAATGCCCAGTAATGGGCAGGGATGGAATGAGCTGTGGATATGTTAGAGATATTTTTCATATAAAAGTGGTGGGGAGGTTGTTGGTCAGAAGAGTGCACTCTTCTGCTTGCAATGCTTAAAGAAGTGGTACCAGACTGATCCTACCTCCATTTGACCCCCTGCCAATTGTCAGGCAGCCTACTTATTCAAATAGCCAGTAAAATATGCTATTCTGTTTCACTTGTGGCAATAAAATGACACTTTAAAAGATTAAATAGTTTAAGAAACCTGTAAAATCTTGAATCTTGTTGGGGTTGAGAATGTGCAGCTACAGTCTCCTTGTCAGCCTCTGTGAGCTGCTCAGAGCTGTCTTCTGAAGCTTCCCTGCAAGCCAGGGGTAGGTGGCTACAACTGTGTAACTCGGAGCCTAGAGGGTCATTCTTTAAATAACATCAGCGTGTATCAGTGTGGCATCACCTTGTGGGTAGGAGGAGTTTGTTGCTTGGGTTTCATCAGTCATTGTGCCTGTCTTAACATGAAAAGAAAGCTCTTCTTCCTCTTCTTCTTAAATAAATTGTCTGGTTGTGTCTAGTGCCTACACCCTCCTGTAATGGCTTTGAGTCAGCTATTGCACGAGCTTTCAGGTCAGCCACGGAGGAGCAGATTTGCCTCGTCGCAACTGTTCGTCTTGTCACACCGCAGTTCTTAAAGGTGAGAGCTCTGCGACGGCATACGATCATAGAATCCTCCAGGTTGGAAGGGACCTTTAAGATCATCGAGTCCAACCATCAACCTAACACTGCCAAAACCACCACTAAACCATGTCCCTTTCATGTGGCGCTCAGCCGCAGAGCTGCTGCTGGTACCATGAGTGTGTGCTTGGCTGTGTCGAGGGGAGCTGTGTTGCAGCAGCCCCTCTGAGAGCACGTTGAGCAGCACAGATTGCTCGTGCAGAGGGTTGGCAAATGTGAGGGGACACCCCTGTGTTTGGGAGGGGGAGAGGACGTAAGTATGTATTTTGGAACAGCAAGATATAACGCAGGAGTTGCTTTGGAGAAGAGGCAGACGTGTGATGGGTTGTCTCAGAGCCCTCAGCCCAGGGAGCACCACTACAAGGTGACCAGCTAAACCACTTGAAAAGTTGCAGCCTTTAAAGAAATCCATCCCATTACTCCTTTGTATAAGAAGGCCACCCACATCTTGAAACACTGTGATCACTGTGTTTCATGGACTCTTTCTACTGCTCTGTGAGTGTCCTGTGGCACAGTGCAGTAAGGACAGGGATAACAACCCTGCACATAGGTGATTCTTGATCAAGAGACCATAGCCAGCTCAGTTTGAGGCTGGACCCGGTGTTGTCATCCATCTTCAGATATCAGTATTTACAAAAAAACGGGGAATTTTGTCTACAGACTGCAAGATGAGGCCCTCGGACTATTTATCCTAGCTCTAATATTCAGCCCAGGGTAAATTATTCGGCCACTTTTCATCACTTTATGCATCTATAAAACAAGGCTTATTCATTCCTTAGAGGAAAATGATTCAAGTGCTTTAAAAGCACTGTATTTTGCTAGGGTTTGTTATTCCAAGAAGATGCATCCTTAGTCTTGATAGAGGGCTCCTTTTGTCATTTCATGGAATTAAATGTCTGGATGCGCCAACTGTTTTGCAGGAGCTCTGCAACGTTGAAGAGCCGTGTGAAGAATTTACATCGAGGCATAGTTTGGAATGGAAGTTTTTATTCTTGGACCACAGGTAAGAGGTTTGGTTTCGGTCACTGAAAAATAAACAAACTGTAGTTTACAGATAGAAAATTTTGTGTAGCTATTGCCTGAGATCCCGAGCTCTAATTAAATACAACTGAGGAAGTAATAATACTCTGAACTTACGCATTAGGCATCCTTAAATGCTTTTCTCTTTTCCATATTTTAGACAGGTAAGAAAAAATATGAAATAGTGGAAAAATGTCCAGAAAAATGTCTAACTTCACCAAAATATTAAGTCATTAAAAGGAAGCAGTATGATCCTGTTCCATGTATTTGTTTAGCTCCTCTGTTTCCCACCTACAGCTTCCAGGAATCCTTCTAAATCTTTTGCTGTGTTAATAAACTTTAATAAACTTTTGATTTTCACCTTGAGAAATGATGGAATTTATAAAAATGAAAGAAAAAGCAGTGGTTTAGGTGATTTAATTGCAGATTTGTTTTTGACAATACCATATGGTGGGCTAGGATTCAGCTTGGTGAATGAAACAGACTGGAACCACTTTATTAAGCTGATTAATATAGAATTCGTTTTCTTCAAAAGAAGCTGGAGGCTTTTGTTCACTCTTTTACTTCGCTGTATTTGACACGTATGCGTAAGCACATTGCAAAATCCTACCCTTTCCATTATCCTTCCCTTTGCAAGCAGTGCAAAGGTAGTCATTGCTAGAAATAGAAGAACAGTAAATAAGGTGGTAGGAAAAAAAATATTTGGGAGGAAAAAATCCTAAATATCATCTGTGCATTTAGAGAAAGAAAGAGAGAGACCAAATATCAATGAATAATAACTTTAAAGTAGACAAGATGTGCACCTTGAAGCACGGAGGAACTGACCCTGCGACAGCCCTATGGTTAATGCTGTGTGGTTTGGGACAGTCGGCTTATTATTTGTGTTGTTGAGATCTTGCTGGAGTCACTTCGTGAGACTTTGATGGGCCTGTCCAATAATGCACATTTTCAGAATCAGGTGATTGATGTTAAAATTCATAAAAGATCCCTAAGCCCCTTATGTCACTGTCTGATGAAGTGAGCTGGTTTTCCGAAGGGCTGCGTCCCAGCGACTCCTGTGAATAAGGTGAGCAGGAGTCGCTTTGAAACCTATCAAAGAGTCCTTTGATGAATCTGGGTTATGACTCAGAGAGGAATCTCTCTGCGCCGGGTGCTTGCAGCCATTCCAGCCCCACTGATATCCCCAGGGAGGAAACCATTGTTACGGAGGGTGAATTAAGCTGATGCAGATGCTGAGGCGGAATTTGGGACAGCCCCAAATGTAAGTGGTGAGCCCAGCCCCGAGAAGGAGCAGGGGATCGTATGGGTTGTCTCATTTAATCACCAATTCAAATCTGCAGTGCAGTCCGCAGGGTGCTGTGAAATGTTGTTGGGTATTTTGCTGTTTCTTGCTTATTTGTGTCGACTCACACCACCTGATGCTGAGGTGCCCGTCAGTAGGGGCAGAGGGTACCCAGCGTGAGCTGGAGTCAGGACCTTCGCTATCATGATGACAACATAAATTGGAGTAAAGACAGATAATGGAGAAAGTACTCCATAGATCTAGATAAACATTAGAAATGTAAATAAGTGTAGAGGAGGAAAACCTGTCAACTTTGATAATGATCTATTTCTCTTCTGCACTGTGGTTCTCTCCTTATTTCCCCTTTATTAAAAGAGTGCACTCGAAAGGCTCTCTGTGCATTGCCATTTGCACAGCGAGTTGCAGACCTCAAAGCTGGAACTTAAGCTAACAAGACACTTTTAAACTGTTCCACGAGCAAGGCAGCTCCTTGTCAAACGACAGATGAGGAGCATTTTGTGGTTGCTTTCTCATTTAAAGAATTCTGGTGAAAGTCAGGAAAGCATAATAGTTTCCTGATCAGCTTAAATGTTTATCTGATGTGCATCTGAAAGACGTTATTGTCTTGAATATAAGCATGTCATTAAAGATAGGAGAGACACTGGTACATTCTGCCAAAAGAGACAGTAAGGAAGGACATTTTAATAAATACACATATTATCATCATTAACAGAAATCTGGGTCACATGAGGAAAAGGAACACAGTGGTCTATGAAAAGTTATTTGAATAAATAAGACTATATTGTGGCAGAGACCACAGTGTACTAAGCGTGCTCTGTTTCAAGAGCTTTGCCATCAGAGAGAGTAGAGGACTGTCTCTTCCAGCCAAACCTTGTGATGGGACTCAGGAGCTTCTGCTGAGACCTTGATACTTCTGGGGATGCTGTAGAGCAGACCCCTGGCTCGCTCTCTTTTTTCTCTGACTCCCATTTGGTGCTAAACTGCTCGTGGTTGTGGGGAAGAGAGAGGTTGTAGACCTGCCTGGGGTCTCTTCAGTTGAATAGTCTATGCCCACCATGTCTCTCAAGAGTAGAAATGTGGAGCTGGGTCGCTCAGCCAGGACAGGAGAACTTCCCATATTAATATCCAGAAGATTCAGGACTGATCCATCCAACCCCAAATGTTTAAACACTACTTAAATATTTTTTTGCTCATATTCTTGGCTACTTTATGGCGTTCACCTTCCTTCAGAGGGTCACTCACCAAACCAGGAGAGAGGCAGCAGCGGTGACACCTTCAGCCTGCCCTGGTTTTGAAACACTAGCTGTTTCACTGACACATCGCCGCCTTGTTCCTGCAGAACGCACTGAACTTGGCAGGTGAGCCTCATGCTACCAGCACATCCAGCAGCCAAAACAAATAGGTGGAGCCAAGTGAGCCCAAGTCCTGCCTCAGCGGTGCTTGAACGAGGTGCAAGCGAAGTGTACTCAAGCGTTAGGGGACAGAAGGTGGCATGCTGGTAATAGGGAGTAGAGGCAAAAGTTGTGGTTTTCTCCTCCCATTTCAGTGTTGTTTCATAATCATAAGCCAGCAGGCCCCAGTGAAGGCTGTGCCTAAGCTCACTGGTGTTAGGACAGCTGCCTAAAAAATAAAATCTCATATATTGCCTAGAAAAGGGAAAATCTAGAATTGACAGCAGAATAGCGGGTAAGTCTTGCAATGTGCCCATCTAAATACTTCCTCAATTCCTTCTCTACCTGTCATAGAAATAACCATCCTAAAAACCACCCCCCTGCCTATTCTTATCTTTACTTCCAACATAAAAACATTTTTTCTGGTTATAATTTCCCAAGCTTTTCCATGGGAACAATTACCTTTTATTTTACCCAAGCTGGTCCTGACACACATTGCAGTTTCCCACTTACTCTTTCTTCTACAGTTGCTACCCAGATGACATTTACATCCAACCTACTGGATAATTTTACTCGAGCTCCAAGTTATTATGCACACGCACAGCCGTAGCGTTTCTCAAGCTGTGTGTCTCACAAGCATACTTAATGAATTGAGTCACTTGCGTACGTACATGCCTTTCTCTACACCCACATAATGAATAGGCTATGAAACAGTAAACACACACCTTTTCATTTTCTCAATTTTTACCTCTCCCTTGCTGTTGGGTTTTTGTTTTTTTTTTTTATGCTTCTGTATGAAAACACATCAATGTGTATATGAAAATCCACTCCTGATTTCCCTGCCGAGTACATGTATGAGATGGTTTTGGTCACTAATATCACAGCGTATGTGCCAGGATGTCAAAGTGTCAGATTTGGTGCTCACTCCCTGCCCTTTGCTTCCCTTCTAGGGCTCCGCCTATTATAGGATATTTACCCTTTGAGGTTCTGGGAACATCAGGGTATGATTACTACCACGCAGATGACCTGGAGCTTCTTGCTAGGTGCCATGAACACTGTAAGTTCCTCTTGCTCTGCAGCGTGACTGTCTTTGATCTCGTTTGTCACTCGTGCAAAACCTTTTACTGTTGTCGCAAAAGGCATCTTTATCTGGGGCACGAGGGAATTCTGTCTTCCCCATGACAGCCTGTCATAGCTGACGCTTACCTGGGAGGTTGAACCCCTGCAGGATTCACTCAGATGAGGAACTGTTTGTGTAGGTTTCCCAAATTGGCAGATGCCCTGTTTGAGCACAGGTTGTCTGAGAGTGAGATGAAATTAACAGGTGGGAAGTCAGATCTTTGCAGCTTCTGCCCCCTGCTTGTGAGGGCAGCCCCAAACCCTGGGAGTTCTCTTGATTGTCACAGTTCATGGGGTCTTGCTGTTCTTCTGGGTTCTGGAGTCAGCCAGGAGGCTCAGCTCACCAAAAAGCTTTCTGAAATCCACATTTGGATCACCTGCCTGTGCAATTAGATGTTTTGAACCTCTGTTAACTATTAGTAAAATGCTTCTGGAGCCTCAGACCCTTTATTTTAAATGCCAAAACACCAAATATAGGATGTGGGTGAAGATAGCTCATTTTTGGTTGAACTGAAAATAAAGCAGAAAAGCAGAAAAGTCCAGTTCAGGCTGATGTGTGATCACCAGAGAAAGTCCATGAAGCTCAGCTTTGTGCAAGGTGGAATACTGTGACCTACAAGAGGCCCGGAGGAGCCAGGTCAGAAGGAGCACATAGTCTGAGTACTGCGGCAGTGCTGCCCACTGCTGAAGCACCATGTCCTGCTGAAGGCTGGAGCTGATCTGAGGAAGGGCAAAAGGTGGCAGCAGACATGGTCTACTACTAATCAGTGTGCTTTTCCTACCAGATGAGCAGGTGAGATGTTTTATCCCCCAGACTATTTTTCTGTTTTGTTACATGCACTTCAGACTGAGATGCTGAGCCGGAATTAGGTCTGTCCTCCAGCTGGTTTGCATTGCCAAGTACTGTAATGAGAACTTAAAAAGTAACTGCACACTTTGTAAAATGCATCTAGATGATCAGATATTTTGCCAAGAAATATTAGTTATAGGTTTCCTGTTGGGCAAACTCTCTATCTATTTGTCTCACTGCTGTCTCCATTTGAATGGAGAGTGTTTTGTCAAAAGCAAACAAGCACACCCCAGAGAGTGGAGAAAGTAGAATGCTGTAATTAGTCTGAGATGCAGAGCAGCACGATGCAGGGACATCAAGAAACTCCAGGTCCCCCCGGCACCCCATCTCTACCATGTATCATCTACCACCTACACATATAAGATGCTAAAGGACCTAGAAGAGAATGAAGAAAACAACTTCTCTGAATGTCAAGGTTCCCCACTCCACTTCCCTGCCAGCTTTTCTGCCCTGTCAAGGCAAAGGGCTGGTACAAAACAGCGATGGGGAAGCAGGTTGCGCGGCTGAGCACCCGGAGGAAACTGTGAAAAGGGCTAGAACAAAAGTTTTGTTGAGTGCAGAGAGCTTGTAAATGGGAATATTAAAGGAATATTTTCATTGCTCTCAAGTACAGTGCTTTTCACTGCTCTTTCCTTAAAAGACCATTCAGACAGAAGTGAGCTCCTTTGCCTGATGATTTTTGATAATGTGTGTGTGCAGTTTGATGTAGACACTAACTGTATTGTGAGTGGGGTCAGAACCTTCAGCAGAGAATCTGTTTAGTAATTTATGTTCTACATCTCTACTAGCCATGGATTCCCTCTTACATATTAAAAGAGTACTTGTATAACACACCTGAAGGAAAGGGTTGTTTAACCTTGCTGCACAGGGGGACAAAGTAAAGTGCTGGCAAAGTGACTTAGAGAAGGTACTTCAGGAAATCTCTGCCAGGACTGGTAGGTGAGTGTGTTAGCCAGAAGAACATCTAACTAAAGTTAGTGGGATTGCTAATGAAGTTAGTCCCAATATTTAACAAAGTAGAGGTGTGCAGGTGAGTAAAAATGCTTGGGTTAGTGTGGCTTGGTAATTTCCTGTACATTGACCACTGTGGGCAGGCATCTTGCCTACTGTGAAGTGAAATGGGTTTCCTTAAACCACGGTTGTATTTCGCTTTGCATTAATTATGGGTATTTTAAGTGAGCATGTTTCATTTTGTACTCCCAGCAGTCTGGGAACAATTAACGTGGTTATTTAATGCAGTTCCCCTCATTATGTTCCAGTTGTGTTACACCACTTGAGATTTTTCTAGACATACCCTGATAATATATACCAGGTCTCGTGTATTTAGGTCACGTCTTGAAAGAGAAGTCTCAGTTAAACTGCTAAAACTCCACTATCTTATTATTTTGTGCCATGAGTAGGATCCTGACTTTAAGCCCCCGGTCTTTGAAATGCCTTCTCATGTACTTGTGAAAGGACAATACTTCGTTTAATTCATTCTTCTTATGCTTATTTCAGAGGAGTCCCAGAATAAGTTACAAGAATATAGCTAGTTATGTAGTTATACCCATTATTAGTTCTAAGAACAATCTCAAAACAGCAAAGTGCACTCCTGAAAGACAGTAGCAGAAGAGAAACCAAATAAAAGCTCAGTATGTGGTTGTGTCTCATCTGCCATGTTTATAAAGCTGCAAGAGCCATTTTAGTGCAGTAGCAGACTGCGAGAGGGGAGGGGGACCAAGTGGCTTGTCTAATGACCTTTGCACCATCAAATTTCTGTTTGCTATAAAAATGCTTTTTTTATTATTTATTTTTTTATTTAACAGTGATGCAGTTTGGAAAAGGCAAGTCCTGTTACTATCGGTTCCTGACCAAAGGCCAGCAGTGGATATGGCTGCAGACACACTACTACATCACCTACCACCAGTGGAATTCCAAACCTGAGTTCATCGTTTGCACTCACCTGGTCGTTAGGTAGGAGCAAGCACCAAACACTGCACAGTGCATGTCATGCTCAACCATTACTTTATTCCAGTCTGGTTTTGTGTTAGCCAAATATTTGCCGTTCTTATTGACACACTAAGATGGTATGTAACTCTATAAAACTATTATGACAGGAAACATGGGGAAAAGCATAATGTGTTTTCATTAATCTTTTTTTTTTATTTTTCTTGGCAACCAGGCCAAAAACGCGGAAGCCACCATTAGCCAAGTCTCTCAGCGTATTACGTTCCCCTTTTATCCCTAGCGATGACATGGCCGTAGGAAGAATTAAAGCTGTTAAGAATCAGACAGCTTTACGGGCGTGAATGGGATCATACAGCTCCTACAAAACCTTTTGATCAGAGCTTTAAATGTTTATGGCTTGAAGTTAGCAGCTGTCCTGCTCGCCTTATCCTCACCTGAAATCCAGGCCAGGATCCCCCCCTAGTGGGAAGCTGCTGGTGCTGGAAGGCAGCATCCGTGTGGGATGCTCTGTGATACCCACCTTCTGGAGGGGAATCTGCTGGATTACCATTGCCATCTTAAAAAAGATGGTGTTAAAACTGAGAATATATTTACTGAAGGGCTTGAAAAATAGTGACACACTGTTTTTCTCTATTAACTTGAGTAAATGCATTGCACACCCTGTCTTTCTTTACTGCCAGGAATCAATTTGTGAATTTTTTTCTGGTCCTCCTTTTTGCCCCCACCAAATACCTGGAAGAGCAAACACTAGTAAACTGATATTCTGAAACACAGACGGAGAACACCTTACACCACTAACAGGTGCAAGTGATCAGAGCTGCGTGCGCTGATACAAAGCACATGTCATGTTTTCATTAGCAAATGTTAGACAGAGGGATTGGTTCTGAGTTGTGTTGCTTCAGCTGTTCTTCAGGGAATTTGGCTTCACTTTAAGCTTTGAATTTATTGTGCATATTGTTTCTTCTTTCTGCTTCCTCTTGAAATTCAATTCTGTCTCATATAGTTAAGGTTTAGAATATATTATTGAAGCACACAAGTTAAAATGTGATTTCTGGACATGAGGGGCATTAATTCTGATGTAACACACTGCACAGTGCTGTCTGAACACTCAGAAAGAGGAGAGCTGACCTCCTGCTCCCCAAGGCATGGGCTTAGGTCACTGACCCACTGTGTAACATGCAAAAAAAAATATTCTGGAGCATCAGCAGGTTAGAAACTGAATGTATGTTTGCTTTGGCAGTTTACCTGCACAGAAGCTGTAGGGTCATTTTTCTGCCTGATTATGGAAAATGGGAATCTTCTTTATTAGAAAAGTCCTACTGAGGAAAAAGACATCTATTTTGTCTTCAATAACCAAGTGCAGTTTGCTTTTACATTAGTTTTGTTCAAAGGCATCCAGGACCAAAATATGCAAAGCAGCGTCTACATTGTTTGTGCTTGGAATGATTAGTGCAATTAATCACGTAGGCTCTGCAGTCCTGGGACACTGCCTTGTTGTTTCTAACCTGCGGATATTCAGCCTGTGCAGTTATTCACAGATTGCAAAGCTGTAAGATGGTGTTCCTCTAAGCACCTTGTATATGAGAAAGTGTGTGTGTGTGTGTGTGTGTGTACTGTGCAAAACTTGTGACTCAACATGAAAACTCCATAACGACCTGTATGGTAGGATAGTTACCATACAGTAAACAACATCCAGACTGGAAGACTTGATTTTAAATTTTTTATTGTTTTTTTTTTTCAGTTATGCAGAAGTTCGAGCTGAAAGAAGGCGAGATCTTGGCCTTGAAGAGTCATCCATTGAACTGGCATCCTCTTCTCTAAAGGTACCACATCCCTTCACAGTTGCATGAATCGGTGTTTAATCCAAACTGAGTAATCGCTTGCCAATCTGAGGAAAATATCTATTCTTTCTTCTCCTTCTTTACTCCCGTCTCCTTCCAAGCCTTCAGTTGGGTTATGACTCAGGCAGACCCTGAGAAGTTGTCCACAACTCAAAATTGCCCATCTTTATTCAGACATACAACTGCAAACTCAGCAGTTGCATTGCTGCTGTTCTGCTGTTCGTTGTCTTTCTGAGACCATTACGCAAACGATGGGTTAAACCACCTCAGTTCAGAAGCAGAGCTGGAGCTGGAGGCTAGACTGCTGTACCTGTCACTGTTAGTAAGGCGAGGAGGATCAGAGGACAGAGCAGCACCACATGGTACCTGTTTTGTTAATGCCAGCTCGTCACTGACGCACAGACGAAGATTGGAAGTGAAGGGAAAACACTTATTCCAGATTTCAGCTCTGTTTACACCATTTGGCAGGATCGCATCAAGTGTAGGATTGTGACCGGAGCAGTAATTTGCCATGGCTTGAATCAGTCTGGCATCCCAACACACCTGCCCAATTAACAAGGTCATTAATTACTTTTTAAGTTTGTCCTCTCAATAGTTTATAAGTAAGACCAGTAATCAAAATCATTTCAAGTGGACTGTTGTGTAATTATCATTCCATTAGCCTCATTGCTCTTCAGATTTCATTTTATAGAAGCCGTTTATGGGATGTATAGGGGAAGCTGACCCAGAGACCTTTTTCACTTGAGCAGGAACCATCTTGCAAACCATCTGCTCCTCTGTCACCGCAGCACACTTCTCTGTCTTTTTGCCCTTTCCACATGGCAGCTGAGATATTTTTCTGCAGATCTCAAGCTGCATCTGTTGTTGTTCGGCAGCTGGAGGAGAGGCAGAGCCATCACTCCCATTGCTTGATCTTCTGGAGGGGAGTGGGAAGCTGGGGAGCTCCCTGGGTGGCGTGGGGAGGGCGGTGGCGTGGCCATCATAGTCACCCATATCCTGCAGGTGAAACAGTCTCCGACAGCCCAACAGTTATGGGCTGTTTACCATAAACCATCTGCCAGGTGGCATCTGTTATTTTGGTGTGACAGCTCCAAAGCCGTTAATATTCGCTAGCGTAGGCTGTTCCCCCTGTGGGTGTGCTGCCAGGCTCCTGCCCAGAACAGCCTGCTGGGACCCACCACTCCCCAGGGTTACAGCTCTCAGCATCACCTGGTACCTGTCCCCCATAGGAGCCATTTGCTGTAGGTTCTCCTGGGGCTGCAGCTGATGCCCCCGTGCCGCTGCTCCATGTCCCTTCTCCATCTCTGCAATGAATAAAACCATCCCCTCCTGCTGCCTCTGCCACCACTCCCCAGCGTGCCGCAGCCAACGGACTGTGACATCCCTGCAGGAATCGGGCAGAAGGAAGCTAATTATAAAACCCTATTTCCATTTGCACACAGCTTCAGTGGCAGGGGATCAGGAGGGTGGCACACCAGAGAGCAGGGCACGGGCAAACCCCACGCTGTTTGCCAGACACACGGTGTATCCCCCACTGCCACTCGCTGCCATCAGACGGGTGTCCTGGGACAGAAATGCATGGCATTGCCCCAAAGCCAGCAGTGTGTGATCCTGAGGGTCCTGTCAGCACAGGGATACCTGAAGGCATCAGGGTGAACATCGAGGGGCTGACCAAACACTGCACCAGAGTTGGGTGGTGTGGTACTGCTGGCCCACTCCGCACCCAGACTGTTATTCTCCTCTGCCAACAAGTAGTCGGGGAGGTGGAGGTCCCCTCCAGCACTGTCATCTCCTGCTGACCATCTCACCACTTGTGCTTTGCTCCCCGCAGAGCCACAGCAGCTACCTGGACGTGGGGCAGTGTGGCAGCAGCCAGGACGCCAGCCGAGAAGGAGTGTCACTGTCATCCCACAGCTCCCGGCGCTCCTCGCACACCGCCTTCTCCGACTCGGCGTGTAGGTACCAGCGTGGCCGTGGGCAGCCCAGCACGGGGCAAGGAGTGGGCTGGAGGGCAGAGCAGCCTCCAAAATATGGGGGTTCAACTGGGAGTGATGGAGGCGGGAGGGGGATGCTCCGCACCAGGACAGACTTACTGTGCCCTAACAAGTTATGGTACTGGCAGCAGAGCCGTGGCCACGTCCTGCCTTCTCTCTTTCAGCCCATTGAAGGCGTGAGAGCAGCTTCTCCCCTGCTTGCCACCAGCTGAGGGTTGTGGCAGTTTGCTGTGGCTCAGGGGACAGGAGGTGACCTGCCAAGCTGAAGCAATTTGATCGAGCCCTGAACCTCACTGATAAAACTTTTATTGCGGGGTAGTTTGGTCCCTGATGATAAATCCCTGCAGAAGGAGTGCAGGAGGCTGCTTACCTTGCTGGTGGCTTCATCCAAGCTCCCACCAGTGCCCTCCCTGCCCTGGGGGCACCAGCAACATGACTGCAGTGCCTGTGTGTGGCTGTGGGTAGGAGCCCACTCAGGGGGCTTTGCTTAAAATACTTGCCCGGGAGAGAGTGGGAAAGCTCCTCTGGAGGCGGGCATGGAGAAAAGGACAAAACAGGGTGTTAGCATCAGAAGGGAACCCCCCAAGTCAAGCAGGGAGCCAGAGGGACCACAGAGGGACAGTTTGGGGACCAATTTGGCAGCATTTGGGTTGCTCTTCATCTGCGTGCATGGAGTTCAGGCTCAGCCAGGGTACCTAGGCATGAATGCGCCGTGTCACAGCAAACCATCTCTTTTCCAGCCACGTCGTCCATGCGGCACACAGACACCAGCACTCCCACCCGGCCCTCGGTGCCAGGGGGGCAGGCGGAGAAGGCGGCCCTGCGGCTGGCATCAGCTGGAAGCGCTCAGGTCAGTGGTCCCTGGGAGCAAAAGCCTTTCTGATGCTGTAAAGAAATGAGCTTGACAAATCTTGGTCCTGCCCCAAGAGGCTGGATCCCCACCTCTGAGCGTGGGATTTCCCTGGGCTGTGGGGAACCCTGCTGGCTGGTGGAGTTGGTGGGGAGCTGCTGGAGGCTCCTCTGCTGCCTCCCTTCTGGATTCGGTTTGCTCCTCCAGGCCAAATGCCTTCTTACACCACGAGCCCACTTTTTGGGGGGTTTTTATACGTGAAATGGCCTTTATCCAAAAATGGATGCTGACACCGAGGATTTGCAATTAGCAGGGGGCATGCAGGAGCTTAAATTCTCCCTTCAGACCCATCCTCAGACCTTCATGTGGAGTTGTCTAGTTCCCTGCACTCGTTCATCACCAGTATGAGGTGGTATCACACCAACTCTGCACTGGAGGTGCTATGGACCTGCAGTAAGGCACAGTTTTCATTTCTAGGCCATAGCAGCTCCTCAAGCCCCCGGTGAACACCTCCCTCAGCATCCCGTGGCTCAGCCGGCAGCCCCCTCTCAGCACACTGTGATGGTAGGTGGTTTGTTTTTGTTAAAGGCACTAGGATGGCCAGTCAGTGGGACAGACTCGGTGGCTCTGGGTCACTGCTCTGACCTCCTTGCTGGCTGATCCCAGTGTGGCAGCAGGGTTTCAGGGTCCTTTCCGTTGCTGAGGTTTAAACTGAGGTTTACCTGCAACCAAATTATTGCAGCCACTTTTTTCAGCAAGGAGACAGAGCAAGTAGGACACCCAAAGGAATAGCTTAGAAGAAGGTTTACACTTGTCAAAACCATTGGGGGCCGCTGAAGGCTCATCTCTGAATTGGTAGCAGATAACTTCAGGTGCTGAAGAGCTTTATTGCCCTGGTAGAGGAAGGGGGTGTCACAGAAGGCTTGAGTTAGGCCAGAAAAAGAAAAAAACCCCTAAAAACTACAAGAGAAATGTGGGAGTCATAAACCATAACTATGAGGCCCATCCTCACTGAGCTTTGACGTCAGTGCATTAAACATTCAGACTGAAATATAGGGATTGAAGACAGCCAACGTAGGTGTGAACAATGGGTCCCAGGGTGGGATTACAACCGAACTTGGACCTGGCATTTGTAATATAATTAGCAGCAGAACTGGAAGCCCAGCCTGGAGGTTGTGGCAAGAGTTAGCATGCAGTGTCTGCCACAAAGCACAAGCGGTCTGAAGTCAGCAGAGTGTCACACTAAAGGGCCAGGGGTGTCCCGTGCACAGACACTACACCTGTGCAGACATTTATCAGACCAAGATGGGGTGTGAGGGACCGAGTATCAGTCAGTTGTGCTGCTGCTCTGCAAGTGCAGTGGTACTTTGAATAAACGTGCAATTGCTGGTTTTTGTCAACATCATATTTTCAATGGCAAAAGCTGAAAAGCAGTAATTTTTCTGAAGCCAGCATCACTATGAGTGTGAGTAGCAGGACTGGTCCTACCCCGTGATGTTGTTCTCTGTTCTCCACAGCCAGTGTACCATTTCCCAACCCAGCTGGGGATGATGCATCAGCTGAAAGAGCAGCTGGAGGAGAGGACTCGCATACTGCAAGCTGACATCAAGACGCAGCAGGAAGAGCTCCACGTCATCAAGGAGCAGCTCCAGCTAGTGCAGGACTCCAACCTGCAGGTACCCACTGCCCACGGGGTTCCCAAACCCACAAACCTTTTTTTCTTCTCCTTTGAGCACACAGATCAGTAATGAAATTGTCAGTAGCAAAAGCATTTAGAAATGAACTCTGGATAAATTGGTAGTTTGGTCTCAGATGTGGGAGTTGTGTCTCCCGAGAGATGAGAGCCATCAGTATCTGCTTAAGTATTGAATTAGTAATTTTCATTATTTAGAAAAAAAGCAGTCCCAAGCTAACCCAAAGCTCCCCCTGCACAAAAAGCTCGGCAGTTCAGCGGCTGGTTATTGCTGCTGGATCCCCAGTGCCATTCCTGCAAAATGCAACAGGCGTGATGAAGCTGAAACAGTCATGGCTCTGAATAAATATTTGAGCACAAGCTAACATTTGATTTTTTATTATTCATGGTTCGCTTTGCCCTTGGATGTTGCTGCTGCAGTGTTATATATGTTGTTAGAGGCAGCCTGGTAGCCAGAGACAGTATCTCCCAGGCAGTTGTGGTTTAACCCCAGCCAGCAGCTGGGACCATGCAGCCACTCCGGGTTCTCCCCCTTCCCCACAAAAAAGTAGGGAGAAGAGGGACAAAAGGAAGGGAAAGAAAAAAAAAAAAAAAGCCCTGTGAGCTGAGATAAAGACAGTTTAATAGGACAATAAGGAAAATAGGAAAAGTAAAATAACAATAATAATACTAAAGGTAAAAGAATATGCAAAGTAAGGTAATACAACACAAGTCACTCTCACCACACGGTGATTGGTTTCCCAGCCTGCCCCAAGCAGAGATTGCTGATTCCCACCCCCTGGCCTAACCCCTGAGCATGGTGTCTGTGGTACAGAATATTCCATTGGTCGTTCTATTGTCCTGTCTATGATCCCTCCCAGTAGCGAAGAAGTCCTTGAATAGTATAGACATCACCTAGCAACAAGTGAAGCAATATGCATTATGGACATTCCTTTCATACCAAATCTGAAACACAGCAACCAGAGAGAAAAGTAACTATTCCAGCTGAAACCAGGAGAGCAGTGCAACCGCTGTATGAGCTGTGACAACTCATCATCTGTCTCTTTTATTTAAAGATGCTGATGCAGCAGCCGATCCCCGTCGTCTTTAACAATGTGCAGCACCTGAGCCCCAGGAGGCCACCGCCGCCGGGGACGCCCAGGCAGACCACAGCCAAGAAGTCACAACAGCAAGGCCTTACGGGGACGAAGCACTACTGCAGCACCCACCTGCCATCACCACGCCAATTCCTCAGGGACCCCTGCGGCACGGCTGCCCAGGTCACTGCCTGCTTCATTGGCCTCATCATCCCCTTCCTGGCTTTTAAATACTTGTCTGCCATGTCCCTCCTCCCCATGGTCCCACACATCTCCTCTGTGCTGGTTTTATTCCATAGCTGGCATTACAAAATCTGATGTGTTGTGAGTCAGTTGGGAATGGTGTCATTCAACGGTAAAAATAAAAGCCAGGTAGTCTAAGGGCATTGAGCCCTGGGGACATCCTGGTGATCAGAGAGGAACCCAGGTGGTTCCTCGGGAGGTTTGGGCTTCATTTGCTCCTCCTTGTGATTGCAACGTGATGCTTGTTTGTAGCCAGTGTGAGTTGTGACTTTGTTATATGGAGAAGCAGGCATAATATTAAAAGATTCATTCTCTTCTGCCTGAGAAGTGTTGGAACGCAGCTTTGAAAAACAGCTTTGTCATCACTAGACCTAAATGCACCGTTTAGATGGTCACATCTCCTTGGGAAAGAACTGAGGTGTCCAAAAGCAGAAAAAGACCAAAATCACTGCTTTAAAGGGAGGATGAGAGTCCCTGCTTTCCTTGGGCACTTCAGATTTGCACTCCTCCTCCCCTCTTAAGCTGGTCTCTCTGCCCTCGAGCCGTGCGTGCCCTTACCCTTGTACTCTGACTTCTCCAGAGACCATCTGCTCCTACTGCTTGGGATCCCAGCACCCACAGTGGAGAGGCAGTAAATGCAAATGGTTTGGTTCTCCAGAACAGATACACTGTTCCTGCTGCTGTGTCCTTGTCCTTTTCTCATCTGCATACTGGAAGCAGTCATTTTAGCCTTCTATTAGGGAGCTTTAAAATCTCATGCGGCTATCTGTGTCTTATTTCAGGTACAGCAGCAGCAGCAGCAGCTAATGAGAGGAAATCAAGCCCAGCCAGCGTGTCTGCCAGGGCAGACGAGCATTTCAGTGCCCCTCTACAACAACCCCATGGTGTTCTCCCCAACGCACCCCATTACGGTGGCTGCACAGATGCCGGCTGAGGGCAGCGAAAGGCAACCGCAGTCAGACTACAGCCAGGACAGGAGCCTCAGGTACAAATGGGGTACAAATATCGCTGCCAACTGGGACCATCCTGATGGCAGCGATAGGAAATAGCAGTACCTGGGCAGTGGGGAGGGCAGGCCCGCCTGGGCTCAGGGGGGTGATGGTCCGTGGGTACCACGACAGGGACATAGGGATGTTCCCTCCTGCAGAGATCTGAGTTAGTGGTGAGCCCAGAGTGTGTGCAAGCAGGGGGCTGTGCACACCATGCCCTACCCTCAGGGGCCTGAAACACTTTTCTCTCCTTATTTCCACAAATTGTCCATGTAGCTCGGTAACCTTTGGCCATCTGCTGCTGTCAGAGGCAGTGAACAAGAAAAACTTGCAGGGACAGCCTTTCCCAAACTGTCTGCTTGCTCTGAAGCTCCAGAGTTTTTTCTCCAGCCCGGACAAGTGCCATGGCAAAGCCATTTTTCTTTTATACAATGCTGAGGCTGTTGTATAAAACATTTACAACTGCCTCAGACTATTCAACCACCTTTCAGGGAGATATCTGCAGACACTCCCTACAGGATCCAGCTGTTTCGAAATACTGTGTAAGGAACCAAGATAAACCCTAGAAGTCTCACCATCCATAAAAAATATTTCTTACATGAAAGATTTAGCAAGTTTCAGCTCACCTCTGTGAGTGCACTACACAAGGTGATAATAAGAATCCTCTTTCATTAGCTTTATTTCAGGGGGACGGGTTGCACGCTTTCAGGGAGGATTTTCCGAGGCTGGTTTCTAGAGGCTGACAGTCAGGTGTTTGTCCCTCTCCTTTCCCTGACCATCCTGTGTTTTTCCTCCACCGCAGGATGCTGTTGGATCAGTCTATCCAAGCCATGATGCCCACCGCCAACAGCAGTGGCCAGTCCACGCAGAGCAGTACCAGCAGGCAGCAAGGAAAGTGAGTCTTTGGCCCTTGTTTTCGTGCAGTGCTGTAAGCAGGGCACTTTATGGCACAGAAAATTATTCTGAAAAACTTCTATGTGGTCACGCAAACACAAACATGCCCAGTCTTAAAAGAAACAAAAGCTCAGCTGGTTAGGAGAAAAAGTAATGAAAATATTTTTTTAATTACAAAGAACTTTATGATGACTAAAGTGCCCTGAAAAAATATTTTTTAACCAATTTCTGGCTTTTTCAAAGCTTAAAATGCCTAATCAAGTCGTGGAGCCTTAAAAATCTTAATTTTCTGTAGTTTCAGACCATGCTTGATGGGGAGGGGGAAATCTGGGGCCTGTTTTCACCAGGGTCTGTGTGGTTTGAAAAACCCTGTTCCAGTCTGGTTCCTGCAGTACCTGGGCTTCCCAGGGCCCGCAATGGTGTGGGTCTGGGTTTGGGTTCTCACACCTTGTTTTCCTCCTCATGGCAGATTCGTTGCAGAGCAGCAGGTCTTGCCTCCCTCAATACAGATGCAACCGATTACCTGTAGCACCGTCCGACCTCCAGCCCCGTCGCCCGTTTTCTCCCCGTCTCTGATGATCCCACACACCAGCTTCACATCCCACCAGGCAAACACACCGGTTCATCTCCACCAGTGGCCACAGCAACAGGTTCAGCAGCACCGTCTCTACCTTCAGGTAATGGAGCTGTAAGAGGTTTGTGAGGACGCATGGGGATGGCTTTGGGGTTGGGTTGGTTTTTTTGAAGAAATGGGAGGGCTTACTTGGCTAAGGAAACCTGGTTGGTACACTCACATGTCCTCCATTCCCATTGTATCTGCACGAACCCAAGTGCTCAGCCTTTCCAAACTGGCTCTGCACCCATTCAAGGCCATATTTTCCAACAAACTCAGTTATCACTTAGTGTCCAGAAGAGATACCAGTTTTTCAAACACAGCTTGTCATCCGGAGGAGCTCTGGTGGGAATTTTGCTGTAGATGTGGAAGGTGGTAAGGGATAAGCTCTTTGGAAATCGTGCCTCCTGCTGTTATGTCTCAGCGCAGCAAGATTTTTTTTATCAGCTGCTGTCACTGCTTTCTTTTGATAAATAGATGTTTCACTGCACAAATCTCTGGAGAAGGTGATTTTGGTTTTCCAAAGCACATCTTCATCAGTGCATGCCAAACTAATGACACTGCCAAGGAGAGGGGTTGTTGAAACTAATTATTAAGTAGTAATACACTCCAAGACGTACCTGGTTGGCAGAGGTAAGTTACGGCCCTCCAGGCAGAGATAACAGAAAACAAAGCAGGAGGAGCAGGTACAGCTGAAAGTAGCCATGCAGCAGAACTGTGTTTAGAGTGAGAAATTAATCGTTGTTGTCAGTAAATGTGGGCATGAGCCATTCCTGCTTGGTAGCTGTGCTCACGAGATGCACTGAGGTCCTGAGCACTACCAACATAGACAGCAGAATGATGATGCTGGGGGAGATAAATAGCACCAGGGCAACAGAAAACCAAACTTGGTGCCACAGTGTCTTAAGTGGGGGTGAACCAGCAAGTCCAGGTCTTTGGGGTACCACCCACGAGGTGGTATATGGATAAGATTGCTCTACTACCTCTTCATTGGTTTCTTAAAGATGGAAGATGCAGCTCCTGCGGGTTTTCCTCATGTCCAAGTAGCTTATGAAGACCTCCATTCCTACTGGGCTCTCTGTGGGGCCGGTAGGATGGATGGGTCCTGCTTCCCCTCCATAGTCTCCAGGCACTGTTACTCGTGCTGATAGCACCAGCGTCCCAAACTGCTTGTCCACAACTTGTACCCTCAATGGGTAGAGTTTACCTTTAGGACTCAGCATTCCCACTCCTGGATATGAGCCTCAGCATCAGCCCCTGCATCAAGAGAGGGAGCAGATGGATGATGGGCCAGGTCTGATTTGTCGGATTTGTGTCTCCCAACAGATGCAAGGACCTGAGACGGTGCCTGGGGGTCCGACACAGCGTATTTTCCAGCCCCCCCACACCCCACAGCAGAACCCCCTGAGCTACTTCCTCCACCCGCAGCAGCAGAGCCGCCACACACAGGGCCAGCCCTGCAACCTGCCCGACCTGCCCGAGATGCAGCTGCCCTGAAGGCCAGGTCCACCTTGCAGGGACCACCGTGGCTGCAGCCGCTCGGCGCTCCGGGCGCACGCAGAGAGGAGGACGCCGCCATCAGAGCATGGGACGGGTGAGGTCAGGCCCCACAGCAAAGGTGGTGGCTGGAGGGAAGGTCCCCGCCGGGGACAGATGGCTCCGGGGGCACCTCCTCAGCTGGGATTTCCTCACAGCAGTGATGCTGCTCCAGCAGCCGTAGGTGCTCTTGCCCAGCACAGCGGTACAACTGGAAGGCGATGGCTTTCTGGCTGCAGGGAGGTTGTTTATCAGGTCTCCATGAAGATTGCTTTGCAATGGAGAGAAACCGTTTCCATTCAGGACTTCAATGCTGAAAGTCACTGTGAATTTAAGCCCAGCATTTGGAGCACATACAAGACTGTACTGGTCCGCAGGACACCGTTGGATTACCATGTACATAACTCAGTTTGCTCTAGTAGGTCCATTGTGGGTTTTTTTTCCTTTTTTCTATACCTCAGTCCCGCAATTTTTTGTTTTCCAGGAGATTGGATAATGCTGCTAATTTACATAACACCACTTTTGCCTGAATTTCTTACTGTTGTTATACCAGCTCACATCGCAGCTAGTGAAATATTTGTCATGTTTTATTTTGGTTAACAAGAGCAGATAAATTTATATGGTTTTTACGCCCTGTAGCCAAATATTTTTCAGGTTACAGACAAAGAATCCTTACTCCTACTTTTTTTGGTTGTTTTGTTTCCAGTGATGTAGTTGTATATGTTTCTATACATGAAAACAAACAAGCGTAGAACAGCATATGACAGCAAACTTTGTGGTTTTGCTAGGTCATGTTTCGATTTGGCAGACGTGAAACGTATGATCACAACGACACAAGTGATGTTACAAGCCCGTAGGGTCAGCAATAAATTGTATTTTTGTAAATTGTCACTTTTTAACTATAAGTTTATATTTATGAATTGAAAAACCAGTTTATTCCTCAGTGGGTGTATAGTTAAGTGTCCCTACTGTTTGTGTCTTTCCAAAGGAAAAATGAAAAATGTACATTTTTGGGGAGCTAGTAGCTGAGTACTAACTTTGGGCACTGTTAGAGCCCAAGTGTAGGCGATGAGTTAGGCCATTAGCATAAGCTTTGCAAGAAAATGGTTAGTTAGGATGAGGTCTATCTAAGCAGCAAAGCTCCACCTGGCAGTCAGAACAAGGTGTAGGGGTGGGTTAGTTTGTAATCTCTGTTGAATGCAAGCAAGGTGCGCCTTTTTTTCTTTTCTTTTTTTGGCATTTGTTTGCTTTTTCCCTTGTGGGAGCCGCTTGCCTGGCTCTTCACACCACTGCAGCAGCTGGAGGCTGGTGCTCGCTGATGGAACAGCCACGAGCAAGCCCAAGCAGCCCTGGGTTGCAAGAAAAGGGGGAAAGTGGGAAAGGTAGCATGCAAAAAAAAAATAAAAACAGGTATAGCTAAGGGTACGTATATCTATAGCATTAGGTATCTAGTGCTAGCTAGAGCTAGAGATACCTCATGCTGTAGGTACAGCTATATCTATAGCTAGCTCGCTTCCCCCCACCAGCCACACACATGTTCTGTGCTGCAGCCCTGGAGGGTTGCGTGAGCTTTGGGGCCAGGCATGAGGCGAGTGCTTGGGCTCAGGAGCAGGGGCAGCAGAAAATCCTGCCTTTCAGCCTGACTGAAACAGGTCGTGGCAGCCTGAGCTCTGTGGAGAGCTGAGGAAGGAGAGGGCAGGGGGACAGAACTGCCCCACTCCCAGGTTTGGCCGCAGCCTTCGGGGCTGGCGAGGCAGAGCGTGATTCACAGGCAGTGACAGAGCCTGCCCCGGCCCCATTGCACAAGGGGCTGTTTCCCACTCGCCGGGTTTTTCCTGAGGAAGGGGACAGGCTGTGATGTGCTGTGTTGCCCGTGGTGGCGGCGGGAGGGCAATCTGCCAGAGCAGGGGGGGAGCTTTTGTGGGGCTGGTGTGAGGCACTGGGCGGGGGGGGCTTGGTGTTTTGGCCATGGCAGGGGTGGGCATACAAAAAGAAAGAGCTGTGCAAGCCCCCAGCTTTCCACAGGGCCCCATCCCTTGGCTAAAGCAGTGTGAGGCACACACCTCCCAGGGATGCCTGCAGTGATGGCGTGTGGGTGGCAGAGCAGCCTCCCGGCCGTGAGCGGCATTCAGGGGAGCACAGTGGGCCAGAGAATGGAGCTGAAGGGATGCCTGGCAGCTCGTAGCCCTGGGGCTACAATACGGGGCTGAGTGCCCTGGGACCCAGCCCAGCCGGCACACGCATCCCCCGGGCACTGGGAAGGCTGAGCAGATGCTCTTGGGCACAGCCTGACCTGCTCCCCCCACCATTTCAAACCCGTAGAAATGACCGTGGCTACAGCAGAGCCGTGGGCCAGGGCCACCTCACTGCAGGCGGTGGGACGTGGGGCACCTGCCTCTGGAGCTGAACCAGCAACAGCCTCAACCCTTGGGTCTTGGAGCCCGAGTCCTGAGGAGAGCACAGCGTATTTCTTTGTGCCGCTGTGGCACATGAGGGGACACAGCAAGGGCCAGCACCGGCCTTTGAGGTGGGAAATATTTTTTTTATTATTATTTTTTTAAAGCATTATTACTTTTAGGGCCTTCCCCTCCCCATCCCCAGGACAGTAGGGTGGCTTATGGGGTTGGGACAGGAAGGGTTGCTGTATTTTATTTTTTTTTATTTTCTTCCCCCCTCACCTTGACACATTGTGTTCGTGGAGAGGCAAATAGACACCCATGGACGTTAGGGCTCCACTGCAGTATGTAATTTGTGGCCTGCTGTGGCTGGCAGGAGGGGAAGGCTGTGCATCTCCCTCCCTTGCCCACTAGCCTTGCAATTGCCCCAGCACACCACCATGGCTGTTGTGCAATGTCCAAGCGCCATAGGTGGGCCCAGACATGGCAAGTGTCCATCAGATGTATCTCGGAGGTGGCAGTGGGGGACAGGGGCTTTGGGGGCTGTTTTTTTTCAACAGGGCTTTGTAGGGAGGTAGCCAAGGCAGAGTGTCTTTCTGGCATTGCTGTGGCTTTGAAAGCAAGTCCGACAACAGGGGGTTGGGAAGGGGT
>NW_015090995.1:7884666-7885880 GCF_001431845.1 Calidris pugnax
CTGGGCTGGGAGAGCTGGGGCAAGGGGGGGGCAGTGCCCCTCTGCTCGGAGCCTCTCAGCGAGGAGCACAGGAGGTTTGTGAGGATGTTTACATGTTAGATTGGCCTTGCTAAAACAAGAGACCTAAAATGCACTTTATCATGTGCCCCCCACCCCTTCCCCTTTATTCCCAGTGGCCTCCCCGGCCGCTCGCGGGTGGTGGGTGGCTGCGCCGTCCCCCCCGCACGGGTAGAGCCGTGTTTTTCCAGACATGCTCCAAAGGACAAAATCCCACAGTCCCTTTTTTGGGGCTTGCTTGGTCCCTGCTCCGTCTGCCTCCAGGCTGGGGGAAGGCTGAGTCAAGGCCGTGGGATTTTTGCCTTAAATTGTCACTCCCTCTCAAAAAGTATACGAATAAATGAATCTCTTTATTCAGGTTGATTTGTATTTGTTTACCTCGGTGTTAGCTCTGACCTGTGTTTTTGGGACCCATTTGGAATTGAGGGTTGCTGGTGGGTTTGGTTCACACCCATCCCCCGGGTGCTTACAGGAAAACAGCAGTGTGACGTGTTGGTGACAAGCAGAGGGCAGGAACGTGACTGATGCCGCCTGCGTCGGGGCTGGGCTCCAGTGTCGGTGTTGACCTACTAGTCATTAATGTTCTGAGGCTTTCTAGTACACAAGCACCTACATATAATATCTCTCTCTACATATATATATAGATATACAAATATATGTATTTTTAATATACATATATATTATGTAAGTGTATATCTATATATAACAATATATGTATAGGCCACACAATTCCAGACCTCTGAAAACACAGGCAGCTTTAATTAATAAAGTCTTGCACTTTTAGCGTATTTGTACATATAAGCTAAAGCCTGGTGAGTATAATCAGGCTGGTTTAGCAAACACAGTGAAAAGTTACTGTATATATTGTATATACTCCATGTAAAAAAAAAAGGAAAAGAAGAAAAAATCTTAGAATTGCATATAAATCTCGGCTTATTTTATATGATGTTGAATATAGATACATTTATAAATGTTACTATTCTTAAAAGTATTTTGTAATGGGGAAAAGGAAGTGTCTTATGAAGATGAACAGTAAAGATTTTATTCTTGTCTTGAATCTATGTCCCTGCACCGCTCCACGGAATGGGAGCCTGTGCATTTTGACAAGCTTTAACCAGATTGTATATACTATTTAAAAAAAAAAAAAAAAAAAAAAA
>NW_015090995.1:7885955-7966990 GCF_001431845.1 Calidris pugnax
ACACAAGTTATCCTCAACATTGCTTTATTTTTAAATATACTACGCAAGGTTGACTGGTATATACTATTTAAAAAAAAAAAAAAAAAGAAAAAGGAAGATGAAATAAAATACTACTTGTAAGATGTCTTATACAATAAGTGCTGTTGTTATTCCCTGGGTGGCACGGGTCTGTTGGGGATCAGAATCTGCTCCTGGCTCTCCAAGAGGCACAAGAGCAGCAGCCATTGCCTACACACGTGTATAAACACCTGAAGGGATGGAGACTGGGATTTCCATGACCAGTGCCAGAAGCAATAGGGGCAATGCATATATTGGAAAGAACAAGGCATCAGCATCAGTGTAGCCATGTCTGCACGCTGTAAATGTTTTTGTTTGGAAGCAGAAAATGAGTAACAGTCCTCTTCCTGGGCCAGCTCACTTGCCATCGCACGCTCAGGCTCTAGGCAAGGCTAAACTACTCCCAGGCTTCCAAATCTCGGTCTCCTCTTTGTTTTTCCTCCACTTCTAGGGAGGCTGGCATCTTGGCATGGTTTTTTGGCTTGGTCCTTGCTTTAGAAAGCACTGACTAAATGTGGCTTTAATATGACCAATGCTCTTGAAGGAACTTCTGAAGCAGCCCACCATAACAAATAGCGGTGCCTCAAACAAAGACGCTACTTTTTTTAAGTGAAACAGACTTTTATTTAATATCCTATTTGTCTTACAGTACCTCTGCATACAATCTATTGTATAAAAAGCCAACCTGCCAACACAAACGTGTTGCCTTCTTGGTAAAGTGACAAAGTTATAGCAAAAAAGACAAATTAGCCTATTTTTCTGGAAACGAATTTGAGTATTTCATTTTGTTTTAGTCCAGATAACAACTGCAAGTGCAATCAAGAACCTTGTACAGTACAACTGGATGAGAAACTTCTAATAAAATCAACATACAGCTATTTTTTTAGTCACTATGGTAGCAAACTCTTCTAAAAATACATTATTATCTAGCCATTAGAGTGATGAACAAGTGACTTGTTCTAGGAATGGACACTGAATGCTTTTTCTGAATCACATGGCACTATTTCCATGTGCCGGGAAATGCTACCGGTTGAATTCCAAGCAGTTCTCCCCCACGGTGGAAAGGGCTCATATTCTTATTCCTATTAGTTGAGCTATTCCCTCACCTCGTGTGTTCAAGCCCTGAAATGGGCACAGACAGAGGTCAAGCAGCCAGGTCCTCCTGGTGGCCAGGGCTTCCACCATTCACCTGGGAAGGTGACAGGCTCCCTGAGCCACACACCAAGACCCAGACAACATCGTGGCTCTGCTGGCCACCCCCCTGGGCTAACGATTACATTTGACAAAAGGCATCTTATGTGCAAAACCACAGTAATCAACGGCCCAGCCATGAGAAGGGAAGTGCGGTGGGTGCTCAGAGCCACCGCGAATATTTGAGGATAACTCCCCAGGGCAGAGCTGCCAAGTCACACTAGTGACGCTGCAGCAGGTAGTGCAAGTTTAAAACTGTATAAACAGCATCACTAGTGTTAGCAATCTAGACCCTACCTACAACTGTCTATTTTGTACAGATAACTTCATGTAAACTGTTACAGAAAAAACCCACCCACCATAGATGATGAACTGACGCATCAGTACCGGTAGGTACTCTCTCACACTGCTTCCTCTTTGTGCAGGAACTGTTGAAAGAAAGACACATCTAAACACTTCCAAGTTACAATTTGAATGGAAATTCCCCCCGCTTTGGGAAGTGGCTGAGTAACTGTGGGTCAGACACCCTGTAACCTCTTGTTGGCACTTCTGCTTTGTTCCCAGCTACATGTGGCAGCCGATCTCCTGCGACAGACGTGTGCGCACCCGCGGCCGCCTGATGCAAGGGGGTGTGATCTGGGGTCATCTTTGCATCACTGAGAACTTCAGCTGGCCAAAAAAGCTGTATCACAGCTTTTGGGGAGCTCTGTCCCTGACTATGCAGGGCCTTGAAGGCAGGGCATCACCCTTTGGGACTGAAGAGCTTCTGTTGCCCTAGCTCCCCCAGTCCCAGCTGTGCCTGTGTGTATTTGTGAGCCAGCCTGTTCCACAGTGGGGAAGGGACCGAGCTGGACACTAACTCCAGAGTTACTCCACCACAAGCAAAGCAAGCACAAGTGCCCCGCCATGTTATGGCACACTGTGGAAGCAGCCCCAGCAAACACACCTCTGGGTCACACTCCGTGGAAATAGCTGGCATTTCTTACATCTAGATCTAACCCCAGGATCAGCTTGGGATCCACAGGCTCCCAAAGGAAGAACCTGCCAGGGAGGCAGTTGCCTGAGTGCTGCCAGCCTGCAAACTGAACAGAAAAACCCATGCAGTTAATAAAATTTAGTGTTCCCCTACATATCCTAACTTTTCACCTTAAATCTATTTTTTTAATATATATGTATATGCTGGTATTGTCTCTTTATACATGGATATGACAGCTGACAAGAGCTAATACATAATTGGTAACAGCTCTACTGTCTCTTGGATTGACACTAATAGAAAACAGTACTTTAAAAAGGTGCTCAGTTTTGCATAACGAGACCAAGTAATGTCACAAGGCTACTGTATTTTGCATATTCCTTCAGTACAGGCTTCCGTACTTAGATCTTAACATCTTGGCTGTCAATCAATAAATGTCATTGAGTTTTAAGACTTTCATATCTCTGGGCTACCTTGCTTAGCAAATAGTTCATAGCTTTGACTACTTCTTAAAATTAACAGCATCAGTCATAAACTTACAAAGCTTTTTGGGTGGGCAGCTGCATCTATTTTCATGGGGCTCCATTAATTTCAGCACGGCTGTTTGCAGAAGAATTACTCACTGAGCAAACCTTATCTGAGTACGTCCTGGACCAGAACAACAATATCATCTGCTTTGTATTTCTAAAACAACATTAGGAAAACAGTGAGTAAATACATTTTAAAATTAACACAGTGTTGCCTTACTTTGCCTCAGAAACATAGCTATATGAATGGATATATTAGTTTTTATATGGTATGCATACAAATACAAATCAGTATTTTATTGTATCAAGTGTAATTACTTTGTGAAGGCTTCTGAAAAAAGCTTCCTCGTTTCTCATATGTATAATATAGTTTTTGGAGTTACTGTTCATTCAATAAAACTTTATTTTACATTAATACCTGAGAGTATGGGGGAGAGTAGAAGAAATAATTCATAAATTCATTGCTCCTAAGCAAACATGTATTCGTTAGAAGCAGCATGGGAACTTTAACACCAATTGCAATGATGGATTTCACCAAGTGCTTATAACATAAGTCCGAATTTCATTTTACTCTTTGTTCATATTAGTATTGCAAGAAAAGCCTCTGTGAATGATACCATCCCCATTCTGCTTCTTTACAAAAAAAGCATGCACAGTATAAAAATAATGCTGCTCTGCAGAGGAAGATTGTCATACAGGCTTTAGAAACAGCCATTTTTAACTAGTTTAGCAGAAAGTCTCAGTTTACTTTTTCATTGTTAAAATACAAGCTCTTCCACTCTTTCTCTAAACCTATTATAGCACCAGCTACTGAAGGTTCAAGGTCAATATTTATCAGCACTAACACTGGCAGAGCTGGCTTCCACAGGATCTTTACTATATCATTTTTTAGATATTAAAAATTTCAAGTTACATTCCAAAGGATTTTCTTGTTGTCGCAAATCCTGGCATATAGACAATGTTACAGCAGCAATAATCCAGAGAGCTATAGAAAACAAAAAATAATTCCTAGGTTGAGGTATGGACTCACTCAGGGTCGGCAAAGGAGCAAGTGCAGTCAGTCCCTAGCAGCTCGATAGCCAGCATTCAGCTAACTATGAAGCAGCTACAGATGGTCTGGGCTTGGGCTTTCCAAACACAAGCAAAACTATAAATTTCATGAACGTGGTCCTAAAAAGCCAACAATGGCTCCTCTTGCAAGATGAACGACAACCACCACATGGTCAGACAGGCTTAGCCACTGCTTTCCCTTGATTTCAACCACTTATTCTAGCTTTTGCTAGACATGCTGCTGGTGTGCAGCCTGGATGACCAAACAAGCTTCCAACCTTTTCACCCCTACTGTAGGAGGATTGGTATAAAAATGGGAAAGAGACCTCTCAAATAGGCTGAGCTAGAAACGCAGGAAACCAGCTGTTTGCTGCAAAAACTGAGACGTGGGCTGGGAGAATGCAGTCTGCAAACTGCCAACGAGGGGCTGGAATCTGCAAGAGCCCAGGACCACCGGTAACACCAAAGCAGAGGAATTGAGAGCAGGGCAACTTCCTTCTCTAACCTCATGCTCTTGTGCCCACCATAGCCTCTATTCTTAGTCTTCAGGCTGCTTTGATCCCAGTCCACATACAAGTTTGGAAATAACTAATTAAACTAACCTGGAAGACAACCTCTAAGCTGTCAATACTCCTTTTAAACGAAAATGGCTGGAAGTCATTCTTTTTATCACAGTAATAGAAATGAACCTCTCACCCACACTGTAAAAGCTGTCATTCAGATAGGTTTGCAATAGGTCACATCCAATATTTCCAAGCAATATTGCATATTTTAATAACACAGTAAAGACAGTTGATTATTCAGTACTTTTTCGGGGAGTGAAAATTATGAACAATGCATGAAAGTGATTGTGCTTCAAACTATTTTTATTTACATTACATACCAGTAATCTGATATTTAAAGCTAACTCTTCAAACTCCATTCTCTATGTAAACACCAGACTCAGTTTCCATAGTAACAACCTTCATTTTTAAGTGCTTGATGCTGTGATGAATTCAAAGGTAAAGAAACTTACACGCTGATTCTTGCTTTAAATTGTAAATTTTTAGCACTCTCTATTTTAACTTTTATGTCATGAGGTTTCTCAAAAAATCTCACAAAGACTGGCTCATTTAATAAGGACGCCAGAATCTGTTCAAAGGCAAAAGACCATTCATGGCTCCCTCTCAAACCCTGTGCTCTGCTGCCTTCAGTCTGCTCAGAGCTGCTTTCCTCCTGCCCTTTTCTGGGGTTTTCAGCAGGCACTTCCACAATGGCAACTGGACTTTTGACTGGTGACGTGGGACTCTGCAGCCTTCTCCCAGCTTCTTCCATTTTCAGCAGGAGGCTGGTGACCACCGCTATAGCCCGATATAACAGCTCCTCCTCGGGATCCCCGTGGAACAGATTGTACAGAGTTTTTGAGAACTGGATGAACTGGGACTACAGAGAGATACAGAGGAGATTATTCAGAGAAAACACAACTGTCCTGTTTCACTACACGTTGTGATCTCAATCCAGTGCCTGCTGCTGCTGGGCACTTGGTACAACAACTGCTCCAATGACAATATGGGCATGGACCAGCCCTGATAAACCTAAGTGTGCCTTAAAGTCCCTCTCTTCATAAGCTCACAGGTACAGCAGTTTAAAAAAAACCCAGTCTAATGATTAACATGAAGTTCTGAAATTTAAGGGATCCTACAAATCCTTTAGAAAACTACTAATAGGACTTAAAGGATAAACAGCAGTCAAAGACAGACTTAAACAGACTCAGACAGACAGTTTACCTGATTCATTCTTGGCAAATCCTTAATGTTTTCTTCTTTTTTAAGAAGTTCATCTTGCCATTGCTTCAGATATGCCTGAATATCAACCTTCCCCTTCCCTACTTGAAAAAAAGAGAAGAAAAAAAAAAAAAAACCAAAAAAAGGAGGAAGTGATCAAACAAGAACTAAGAGGTTCCTGTGAGGGATGATGAGCAAAAGAACTGGTTTCCTTCTCAACAGAGTGGTGGGACCAAGGACTAAACAGGATCAGAGTTTCGATTACCTCCTCACCCCCCAGGACTAGACTTATAGAAGTGGATATAATGTTAACACTATGCTAGAGATGACACTACTCAGTATGTTTTGTCACCACACACTTTCCCATTTCTACTCAACCAAAAGACACACAGTTACCAAATGTTTCTCCAGGATTCTTTACCTTTCTCTGGGCTGCTCTTCAAGGAATCACTTTCAAGACTATCCCCAACAGGTGAAACTACAGTTTTTAGGGGAGAAAAAGAAGAAAGAGTTATTTATTAGAGAAAGGAGGATCAATGGTTGGTTTTTTCAAAAATTCCTTCCTTAAGGAGCATGATCCTCACCGACCCTCAATTTCTCAACACAGATTAGGCCAAGAAGAAACCACATGGTATACTTTGTACACTTTCTATACAAATAGAAGCCACCATGAGGCTGGAGATCACAAAAGAAACTGCAACCAGCAAATAATCTTCTTAATGTTCATGGCCCATGTCTTGAACAGTGTTGAGAACAGTACTCCTATATTATAGATAAGGTACTTTGGGGTCGTTTTTAAAAACCAAAAAGGATCAGTCTTCCAAAGAAGTAAAACCACCCAACTTTCCAAACAGAATATTTTATCAACTCCATAAACTTAGACCCCATAGAACTTATTTCAGCTTACCTATTTTAAGATGGAAGCAAGCGATTTTGAAATACTTGCTTATGTATCACAAAATAATTATAGATTACAATATTTTATTTCTTGAGGTAGGAAATATCATCCCTTTATGCTTTGAATGCAAAAGTGAAATGGCCATCACATCAACCACCACGTCAACAGGGTGCCCACTACGCTGCAAAATGCTGACCAAATACACTCCCCTGTTCCCATGTAAACGCCCTTGGCCTTTGAATTCAATCATCAGGCCAGCTGTCCACAAGTTCTGCACTGCTTTGTAAAAATGTAACTATCTACAGAAGATCTTTGCAGAGGATTCATGTTAACAGTGATATGACTTACTAGATCTACTAGTTCTCAACACAAGATAATTAATAGATTCCTTCTAATAGTCTGCAAGCAAAGCCTCACACTCTGGAGCTTACCACTGAGTTGGCTGAAGTGGATCAGTTCTTCTTTTGAAAGACCACCACCTTTGGAAGGGCTTAGAGATTCTACTTCAGTAAAAGCTACAATAAATAAATGAATAAAGTGGTTTAGGGGCTCTCAAAACAGTGATAAAAACCAAAGCTTTGTACAGACAAATGGTCCCTATGAAGAGAAATGGTGTTGGAGCAGACTGGTCATTCCCAAAGAATATATCACTCTGGAAGAAATACATATCTGCATAACAACTATGGGACTGTACTGTAGCCAGCACTGGTGGCAACAGGAAGAAAAGTAAAGCTAAGGAAAAGAAAAACCCCCACAAAGATGATAAAAGCCAGGAACAGCCCTCCCCAAATGCCAATGTCTCTCACTTACCTGGAGGGATGTGCAACTTAAAAAGAAGCTTGAGTTTGTCAGTGAAACTTCCATTATACATGATATCTGTTAGAGGAAAGAGGCAAGACAGTCTGTTTAACTGGACCAAAATTTAAAACACCTTCATCACCTAATGAAATACAACCCAGGGAGGCTGGATCTGTACGTGTGTTCTACCTTATGTGGAATGCAGTTAGAGATGAAGCTTAAGGAAGGCAGTATCACCTGCAGCTGAGCCTAGGGTTTGCCTACACTGAGGAAAGAACACTGTGACTCAACTACAATGAAATCACAGCACTGAAGAAATATAGCACTAATGTCTTCTTAGAATTTTCCCTTTAATTTTCGCTCCCTGAACAATACCACTTTGAAAACATGATGAAAGGAACAGAAGAGTAAGTCAAGAAAACTTTCAGTTCCCCAGAGATATAAGGTATTGGTCATCTTGCATGATGTGTGCATGGGATAGCTTAGTATGAGGAAGCATTTATCATCAACCAGACAGTCTGGGAAATGAGATCATACCATTTCCTAAATTTCTGATATTTTGATGGTAAAGCCACATTTTAAATTTAATCTCAAATAGGAGATTATTCTCCAGGGGATTAATGTCTCAGAAAAGTTACTACTTTGTAAAGCCTTGTGTTAGCTATTTCATGGTGAAATACACCCAAGAAAATGAGAACACAGTTCTGTACCCCAAAGCTTTTATCATTCACTTAAACAGTGTAGCTCCCATTCCCAATCTTATAAATATACTTGTGAGTATTTGGCTTGCCACTTAAACAGTCTCTGCATTGTAATGTCACATGATAAAAATCAAGACTATTTGACCCTAAGTTAAGAGGCTGGTCTCCTCAGGCTCTTTATATAATGTATGGCAGGTGATAGACTCCTGGACTACTCCCAGGATGGCGTTCCCTTGTGAATGCACTACATGCATGTGTTGTTCTCATACCAAGCACACAGGCAAATTGTTTGAAGTTTATAAGGCAGTCAGAGCTCTCATCCATCAGTCTGAACGTCCACAAGGCAAGTGAGTCTCTGTTTGCACAGTGTGACCAGGGGCTCAAGAGATGACAGAGAATCCTGAATTGCTGGCAATCAATCCGATACTGGTCAAGATACGGCAGACTGGCATCATGATGTTGCAAGACAGGACTATTTACATTCCAATAACAGGAAAGAAAGTGCTCCTTCTGCAAAGGAAAGACATAATGTTAGATTTTCTAAAATAACAACTTTCTCTGGGTGAAACATGTGGGAAATGAGCTATGTAATTTGCTTTAAATCTGACATGTAAAACATATGTTGAATCCAGCTTCTACCTCAATTTGTTAAAACTGTTTCACGCCCATAACACAGTCCCCCATTCAGATGGCTGTCTGGTAAGTGAGGAAAATGGCACATTACCTTGAACAATTCATAAAGCTCTTCAAGATCACTAGGACTGAATTTTACATCCTGGGCCACAACACGTAGCTGAAACAAAAATAAGAGAAAATTAATTAATGAGTCTTCTCTCTTTGGAATAAGCCCATAGAATAAAGTAATGAGAAACTTAACCTTACATTAAAAGACATTGTTTGAATATTCCAGGTTTTGGCATGTTATATTAGGAGTAAGAACAGAACTTCTTTTTATAAGCAATCAGAGGATTATAGACTGAAAGAAATAATTTCTCCCCCAAAAAGGGAGCTTAAAACTAGTCACATTACCTGCATACCTGGAGCCTACACTATGAAACCCAGGAGATAAAATTCAATTATTTATAGTGATATAACATACAGTTTCCTGTATAAAGGGCAAATGGATGTTCAGCTCTCAACAGCGAAGCTGAATCCTCATTTTTTAAATAAAAAAAAAAATTGTTCACAGCTTTTTAAAACAAAGTTAGCTACAAGACCAAGTTCTAGCTTCACAGTATGTATGTTTGCAAAATGAAATACAACACTTATCGTCTTAGCACAACCAACAGCATTTAGTATCAGTTACTACAAGCTACATTTACTACAGAAAGAACTGCTTTTACTATCATCAGTTATTGGAAATGAGCTGCTGAAGAAAACAAAGGAAGTACCTTGTAGTCTCTACCTTCTTTCAAAAATCTGAACCTAAAGGATGATATTGGCAGCTGAGGAGCCCCCACACCACACACACGCTACCAGACATCCACACACACCACAGACAAAATGCAACCCTTGTTGAATTAAGTACAATAATCTCTTCTGTGACATTTGGGATTGCTTCCCGGAGTAAAAATGCAGATGATTAACTGTGGACATTTTATGGTGCTCTATGCCTCCAAGAGAAATGCATTAACAATTTAACAACAGCAGATAGACACATAGGTCAGCCTGTTCCAATCAATGCAAAGTCTCAGAGGTATTCCAGCCTTTAGAAGTTGTCTGCGATGATGTTACTTGTGACAAGACCAGAAGGTCCTGCTGTGATTCACAGACTGAAAACGTCACATGCCGAACCTCAGATAACAGAAACCCTGCAGACGAGAGGGATTTCAGCACATAAAATTAAATATTTGGCCCTGGAAAACGTAGCCCTTCTCAGAATTTTCCAAAAGGCAACGAAATTTTATTTCATATTTTTTTTTAGCTCTTCCAATCACTCACCACATTCTGCTTAGTCGTAGCTTCTAACGTCTGGATGACATAAAGCCTGTTCCTGCAGCGCATGCTCTCAACATCCTCATATCGAATATCGCCGTATCTCTAAGAAGAAAAGCATTATTCCATGAAATCAACTATTGCTAAACACGTCTAAGCAGATATTTTTTGTCTTTCTGGCATCCACACAAAGGAAGATCCCAGAAACTCTGAGCAAAAAATAATTTATTGGAGCACTAACATTCTCCCTAAAGAGTGTCACTTTTAAAAGGGCAAGTGTTTCAACCAGGGATGGAGAAAGAAGAAACTGGAAAGTTCACTGCGTGGGAAGACAAAGGAAGGGATTTTACTGTGTGTCAGCTCTTTATCCAGCCCTGCTGTGACACGGTGACTGCTACTGCAGGGTAGCAATGTCTGAGATGTGTACGTTATCAGGGCTTGTAGTTCACTCTAGTGAACTTCAGAAATAAGCTGAAGTCATTTCTGAACCATTCCTAGCTACCTCTGAAATTTCTGAAGGAGACAGGGAAGGTGCCTGTGCATTGGAGTAGAATAACTACATTTACCTTTAAAGAAAAGTGGGATAGTAGGCAAAAACTAGAAACAAATTCCCAGAGAAATCACGGAACAAATTATTAAACAATTAAAATCCAAATAGAAACAGCTAAGATAAATCAAAATAGACCAACAACCTTTATCAAGATCACGTCCAGTCAATTTAATTTCCTCCTATGAGAAATTCAGTCTAGTGTGTAGAAATGGAACAGTGGATAGGACACATCTTTACTTCTGTAATTTTTTTGACACTCTTCAGCAATGCATAACTAGGAAGACATGGCCTAACCATGACCACCATGCACCACATGCACAACTGGTCCCAATAATAAATTTTGAGAACAAGTGAGTGATAAATGACTAAACAAGGCAGGATTTTCAGACGGTTTTCCACAGTGTGTTTTGTTCCCCTTTTCAGCAATGCACTTTAAACAAGATATGAAAAACTGCAACACGGCCATAAAGAGTCTGAGCACATAAGCTTTGAGGAAAGGTTAGAAAAACTGGTGATGGTGAATCTAGAAAAAGAAAAGATTGGAGTTAAAGGGGTAAATGATGAACAACAACAGCCTAATAGCAACAAGGAACTGCAGAGAAAACTGCAGTTGACTATCCTCGATAACACTTCATGAGCATCCAAGAGGAACTATGCTGAATATTAGGATATTTTCTGCAAGAGCAGAGACACCCTACAATGGGCTAAAGTTTTTGCAGATTCTCTTTTGTTGAAGAGTTTTAACAACATTAGATGTTTTTCAAGGATGATCTGGGTGTATGCTTAACAGGGAGCTGAACTGGGTGACCTGTGGAGTTCTCTTCCAGAACTGTATTTCTATGTTCCTGTGAAGACCTCTACCAGCATTCTTCTGACTTGGAACAAAGACAAAGCAGAGAAAAATTGTGTCTCCAGGCAACTCATTCACTGGTCTGGCCTCTGGGCTCTGATATCGTGCCATGGCCTCAGTAAGAATATAATCTAACTGAATTAGTGTGAGGTGACAAAATGTTACACGTTCTTCCGTTCACTAGTTAAACATGACTTCTTCATACCTGACTGGACTGCCAAAGAATGAGTCTTGCATTTGTGCCTAAGCCATAATGGCATGAAATGAACATAATTTTAAAAATTCAACTCTGTATCTTTTCACTTAACCTCATTTACTTTGTGAACACCCACACGAGGCAATAGGATCACAAAGAACATCTCTGTTTACTTGTTATTCATAATTTGTAACTAGACCTGTCTGCAGAATGACAACTCTCCATTGCAGCAATCTTCCCATTTTGCAATTTGTTTTATTTTACTTCCGTAGTGATATGAAAAGAAAACCCTTCACCCAAACAGAATTGTGTTGAAATTAACTGTCTGGTCAAAATGGGAAGCAGGAAACTCTCACTTTGTATCAGCAGTACTCAAACAAGAGGTTGTGACACTTACCAGCATTGAAGAAATTCAGTTTCAACGGAAGATAAAAATTTGCATCCAAAAAAGGGGCTATGAGATAGAAATGGGGAACAGGGCTGTCAACTTGGCAGTGGGAGACTCATGTTCAAGGATCTGCCCAAATCAATGTTCAAAAGCCATACCAAATCAGAAGCTATTGCTTTGGTCCAGTCACCTGCCTGCAAAGGCAGGGGAAAAGAAAGAGAGTTTGTTTTGCTTTGTCTTTCAGTAATGACTCCATTTATGTGAAAGCTTCAGCTTACACTTCAGGACGCAATATATAGCACTTCATTATTTACCACCTCTGTTTTAACTCTCCTCCTTTTGAGATCCTTCAGAGTTTTTATATCATTAGCTCAATGCTACAAAGACACTTCAAAAGAACTTGAATTTCTGATTCTTGTCTTTGTTCACCCAACTAAGGGCAAAGCCCTCTTCTCAGTAAAAAGCATAAGAAAGAGCTCCTAAATTATACAAATTATGGTTACTTAATCTTTTCTGAGTCAAGGCCAGGACATTTTTCCAAAAGAGATGGATTGTGGATCTTCCACTAGAAACACATAACTGAGAATCAGATAAGAAGAAAAGAAAAAGAAAAAGTATTATATAAATAAAAGAAATCAGCTAATAGAAAAAACAAAACGTGAACAAATCTTTTCTCTCAACTTGCCTTTCACTTCAGGTGGGCTGAGGAGAAAGCTATCTCCAAATGAATTAATACCCTGATACAAATCATGCCTCATGAAAATCTGAGGACAAAAGGAGAAGCCAGACCTATCTCTTCCCTAGAGCAGAGCTGCAAATCTAGATGCTGCAGAAATCAAATGTGCAAATTGAAAGAAAGTGCTAAAAGATCGTAACTTGTCTTCCTCACCCAACACATCTCTAACCAGTCATTCAACCCATACAATAAACTACTCAAGTACACAGTTTCCTGCACGGGTTGTTATGTCAAGTGTTACCACTACCTGCAATGTGCAGTGAGCAGTTTCAAATTAGTAAACGCAACGGCCATTTTTACTGTACTTTGTCATTTTGCTGACATACTAATAAAATGAATAAGAGGTGGTAATACATAACCTGTGACGAACCTAGGGAACTCCACTCAGGACAGCTTACCAAGCATATTCCAGGTAGTTAAACAAAACAATACCAAACCAAACCTATCCCAAAACCTATAGGGTTTTCAGTGAAGCTCAACAAAATACTGAACCCAATTTCTACCAATCTTGACAGATTTTTCTACTCTATTTTGTACGACGCAGCTGCACAATTTTAAGGTAGCCCATGCAACACAAACGCTGCACGGGATGGGAAAACATACCCACAAGAACACATACTTCATTTGACTCTCGGATCAAATCAGTAATGTCCACTTTTGGATGGTCACTCTTCGTATCGCTGAGGTTGGAGCCCTGCTGCACAGCTGGAGGCAAAGGACTGTCTTTGTTAGTGACACTCTCAAAAAATCTGCACAAAGCAAACACATGAGAAATCAGCAGGAACCAGTTTATCACAACAAAACAATAACAATAACATCTCCTGAACAAAAAGTGTGCAGAGAAAGGGAAATAGCAAGGAATATCAGAATGAGTAGCACAAATATTCTGTAATAGTAACAATGATACACAAACATGGGAACTGGCTACCCAGAGAAGACAGCTCCATCCTGGAGGCTGGCCAATTCCTTTGCCAGCATCGAGGAACACATATCTACAGACTGATGGCCTCCTTTTTCTTGAGGAGAGGCAAACTACCATAATAATTTCTTAAATATACCAGCAACGTGCAGGCCGGATTAACTGTGCAACAGAAGTGTTACAGCCAGATAAAACGCTGAAAGCAAGGCTTCAAAAGGAGTTCATAATAACCATCAAAATCTTGGGTGTCAAGTGGAAAGAGCAGCTTGTTTCATTCATATGAAAATTTAAATTTCATCCCACTTTCAGATTTTAAATTTTAATAGATTTAAACTGGGTGAATGTGCTCTAACTGTTAGGTTTTTTAAGTGTTAAATATTTAAATGAGTACAGCTAGGTTTTACAATAAATACCAGGCTGCATGGTCTCCTATAATAAAAATTACATTTTCCTCATTAATTCTGTAGCTCTTCCCCTATTCAAACATGCAACATTTAAGAGTCTCACTAAAAGGAAATTCTTATTATCAGTTCTTAACAGTCATAACTTGGAGGCTCCTATAGCACAGTCATTTTGATGTTTTAATACTCCTTGATACACAATCACAGCAGCAACAACAGAATTTAGGTAGGTAGTGAAGCAAAAACTCTGCAAGTTTGGCTTGCAATACCTCAGTTTAAAATGCACTTTATGTTGCGTATTTGAATTTATTCTTCAAATGTTAATACAGAATGAACATCTAGTCATGATTGTCCTCACTGCCTTTTTCTTGCCTTATTTCTATTTTAAGCCATTAGCAGCAGAGGTGCCCGTAGCCTAAACTACAAGAACTGAGCTGTAAAATATGTTGTCAGTAAGCTGATGGGTGAACTGTCTTAGTGTGCTCGAGATTCCCTCACCATTAAGGAAAGCCACCTTTTATAAGTGATATAAATTCGAAGTGAAAATCACGTTGTTTCTACTTTAAAATATACAAAATAGCAATGGCTTTAGATGAACTTTAATGGAGGATGGGACTTTCAGAGGCTCCAGGCACACTTTCCAGCCATCCCTTCCAGAATTCCAGCTTGAGATGAACACTTAATTTCTTTAAAGCCTTTGGAAGTCTTGGCCTGATGTCTTCTCAGCTGCCCCAGAATGACTTATCTGTTTGCAATTATAGCAGCTGCTACACAGCCTGTAAGAATAACAGTTGCACTGATACCTGTTAAGAACAGTGACTGCTTCTGCATCATCCTTACAAGTCAGCAACTTCTCCATGTTGTATTCCAGCACTGCAAGACCCAGCTGCAAGATTGCCTTTATTCCATCATAGAAGAAACAGTCCACCACATTGACTGCACTTTCAATGGGCAGCACGCTGATAAAAAGGGTAAGGAACCAGGAGAGAGAGACCGAGGAGAAAAAAGTCATGTCCGTCATGTGGTCTGTCAACTGAGGCAGGTGAACCCTGATGAGCTCCTCAAACACTGCCTGATCTACCAAGGCACCTGCAGGGAAAGGATAACAAAACCACCACCCAAATCTTAATACAGAGAAGCATACTTTTCTCAGAGCACCGGCCAGAAACAAAGCCCCTGCCCTCACATAACTTTGTTGTAAAAACAGGCACAGGCCCAGCTGCGTGGAACCATTGGCTTCCTTCTCTGTGCTGAAAGCTCTGCGCTCTGTGCATGGCTCCAGAGCCTTGCCATGCACTGTAAAGTGTTAGCCCTTTCCTGAGTGTGTGGCTACTTCAGTGATTCTCCTGAGAGCCCATATGTCCCCTCTGCAATTAGAAACGTCACATCCAATTTTCTTCTAGCATATACACCTGCAAGTACTGAGTTCATGACATCAAAGACTAAGTCTGAACCTGAAGTAACTCTTTTTCCTTTATTTAGGCTAAGTTTCAAATGATAGTATGAATTCCAAATAGTTATAATTCCAAAAGAACAGTCTAATAGACTATTTCCTGAGTAGTTATGCCTAGAATAATGACAACATCTGAAAATCAAATCCACTCCCGCTTAAGGAGTCATCTTAGCATGTTCTCTGGAACTTCCATTTTCTACTTCACAATACTAAACCAAATGCAACAGTTTCTCTCCACCGTTCAGCCTTCAGCTCATTCCTTATTTGTTCTTAATGCATCCTCATTTACATTCAATTCTAGATAGATAAAAGGACAGACGGATGTTACCAATGATTCGACGATTGAAATAATCGGGTAGCATCCTTTCACACACAGCAACCAAAAGCCAGAATGCTTCCTCCTCTTTAGCGTACAGCAGAAGCACTGATGTCAAAATATTCATTGCCTATAACATTTAAGGAAAAGAAGCAGTTATGAGGAAAGATGGTGAAAACACAACCGTTGTCATTTGTAAAATCTGTATTTCTGAAAGCACTTCACAGCACATTTTCAGAGTGCTAGGACAACCTACAGCCATATCCAGTAAAAGACTTTTACCTCTATATTATTAAATACAGTGCATAGTATTTAAACCACATAAAAATATTTAAGGTGTATTAAGAATGCAAAGGCACATATGAAGTGGACGCAACAGCATTTATCAACAAATTCAAGCACAATGTAAAAACTCAAGTTACATAGCGGGATGAAATTAGCAAAATAAGTGAACCATTGAGCAAGAAACCATTACATATTTATGTGACTGATTTTATGAGGTGCCACTATACTGACATCATGAACTAATATTTAGGCAACCAATACCAAGAGTCTCAAAACTACTGTACCTGACAATATCCAATCTGGGGGTTCCTGTATGCATAAGCTGTAAGAACTCTCCTGAGGGCAGAAATTCCTGTGTCACTTTGAAAAGCAGGATGCTCGGGTAAGGAGCGACGTAAATCTCGTTCAATTTCATCAGTAGCTAAAGTGCATGTTCCTAAGGACTTTTCCACCAACTCAGTGTAATAACCAGGGTTGGATGCCATATCATTTACAGCACCTGTCAATACAGTGTATTGCACAGTATTAGAGAACAACTGTAAAGTAGCTACATGATTGTCTGCAATTTGTATAAAAAATTTCGGTGACTACTGAGGTACTTCATGAGTCTCCAGATGTTACTGCAGTAATTCTACTGAAATTAAGGGAATTACTCTGAAATGAAAATAAAAAAGCAAAACGAAATAAGGCTTGAAAGAAATCTAAGTAACTTTCCATTATAAAGTTGATTTTTACTTACTTTTTTGTTTTCACTGGGGACAGGGGGAAGCTTCCTTTGCACCTACAATTTTGCCCAAGTTTTCTGGCAAACACAATACCTTTCCATTTGAAGAGCTGGGAACAGATTGGAAAAACTAGGCAAAGGACTGATATTTACCTAATTAATTCCGTAACTTTTATGTCAACCCCTTCCAAGACAGAAATATCGGTCAGGTAATAGAAGCATAAATGCTTATGTAAATGCTCAAAGAACACTAGCAAAGATAAATCCATGTTCACGTGTCCTCACATGTAGGGTGAATGAAGAGTATAAATTGCATCCGTTATGTTAAACAGATCCTCTGGAACAGAAGGAAGCTCTGCCCAGGGGAACAGAGCGGGTACAGCTGGCAGATAAGGGTGGCTCCTCAGAATCTGCAGCTCATTTTCTGACTCTGACACAGGCTTCCTGTATGACCCTGATCAAGTCCGTAGCTGTTGCTTTTCTAAGTGAACAGGAGAAGAAAGAGCACAGAGGTGTTGTAAAGCACCGTCTTAATTCCCTGGGCCTCCATTTCCTCAAGTGAAGTGCTCTGACACAGGTGTGTTCTACAGAAAAAAGGCCCAAAAGCACATTCAGAGCTTTGGCAAGAGATCCCATGTGCGTAAGAAAGTCCACAATTCCTGTGTATCTCACTTTTTAAACCAAGCAACAGCATATAGCAAAGAGCTGCCGATAACTGGGGCCGAATTCTGTCAGGAAAACACTTTTTTTGTGCATCTGGTAACACTATCCCCCTCTCAGAAAGCTTAAACCAAAAGAATTGAAACATAGTCCCATAAACATGCTATTCTTTTTAGCAAGTAAAGAGGCTTTGCTGAAACTGACTGTCCCCTGGAACAGCATGTATTCTTTTCCTTATGTTTCCATTGAGTATGTTGTAAAAGAAACAGATGCAGGTTTAGTTTGAGTCAATACAAAATAAATAATAGACGAAATTATCCTGTTCATCATTTTGAAGTGCCCTTCTTCAGAAAGATTTGGATAAATTGCCAGAGGTAACAGCATTTTTTGTCAGACTGCATTCAGTCAGTAACTAGAACATCCATACAGCAGAGTCCACACAATGAATCAACTTTACTATGCAATACCTGAGAAGAGCAGCCAGAGCTCCCCTCTCAATGCCTCCGGGATCCCTCTTACAACTAGGTCCCGAGTCTTCTTTGTTCGAAACATACTGACACCATGTCCACGTTCAACAAAGAGGATGTTCCAGGACTGTTCTTTCATTTTTTCTTTCAACTACAAAGACAACAAGCATTAAGCAGACTGATAAATTTTTCTTACATTTCAGAGAATAAAACCAAATTTTGCTCTCAGTTATATTCATATAAACTGGAAATGACAGCATAGGCACTCATACTGATACGTGAAATAAATGTTGATGCAAATCAGAGCAAAATTTAACCTGTCACCTCCTCAGCAGGGACAATCTCTGGACTTAACAACATACAGCAGATTTTTACCTGCAAATTGCCATCTGAACCCAGACAAACCTGCTGCCTCCTAACTTCACTTGAAGCTCCCCAGTTGCTGCATTAAGACAGCAAATAATCACTCCCTTTCACCTTTTCCAAGCCACTCCTAAGATCTACTTTTTTCCTTAACACCTACTTGAGAATGATTCCAACCCGTAAACAGTATGCAAGCTGGATTTTCATTTTAAATGAAGTCATCAGTATCTATTTGTTATGTTTTGTTGTTCGCTGTTCTGCTAAACTTTTTTTTCTTTTTTTTTAAATAAATCAATAGGTAGACACTCCTATTTGTTACCTTTAGGTTGAACCATTGACACCACATCAGCAAAACCTACATTATTATCCAAGGAACAAAAAGTACTAGGGGCTTAAAAGGAGTCAGTGGCCAGTGATAAGCAGTAAGTACCTTGCAGGTAACCCGTGCAAGGTGTAACTGTGCAGACAAATTCTACCATCACAGTTCTCCTGAGGCATTCCAAAAATGCATTGCCAGCATAATAGATTAGAAAATTTAACATGTGATATAATTCATATGGCAAAAAATAGAGGTACATTAAAACTTCCTCTTCTAAGATTCTTTTTCAGTTATTTCCATGTATATATATATATATGCATGATACATACATACAAACAAAACTGCTTATTGTAACTTGGGCCAATTTTAAAATATCCCATTTTTTGTTGCTGCTTTGTGATAAACATCATAACTTTTTCTTGGTAAAGGGTAAATCAATAGAAGGAAAAAAAATGAAATTGAATGAAAACAATAGAGAAGACAAGCAGGAAAATCAGGGTGAAGAGAAGGTTCAGATTGCTTATGTGTGGTGGCAGATTTCTCTGCACTGAAGACAAAAAGCATTAAGCAGACTGAAAGATTTTTCATTTCAGAGAATAAAACCAAATTTATCTCAGTTATATTCATATAAACTGGAAATGACAGCATAGGCACTCATACTGATACGTGAAATAAATGTTGATGCAAATCAGAGCAAAATCTAACCTGTGCATAGTATAAGTTTGGCATACAATGCAAGCTCCTACAAGACCTACTATTCTTTAAAGTATATTATTACACGAATGGCTACACCAGATCAGATGAAATGTAAATCTAAGCCAGTATCCATCTGGCAGAAACCAACAGCAAGTGCCACAGGACAGTAAGGACAAGCAAACATCTTCAAAATCCTTCTCCACCCTCCAGCAAACAAAGCACAGGCACCTCCTCAGCAGGGGCAATCTCCGGATTTAACAAAATACAGCAGATTTTTACCTGCAAATTGCCATCTGAACGCAGACAAACCTGCTGCCTCCTAACTTCACTTGAAGCTCCCCAGTTGCTGCATTAAGACAGCAAATAATCACTCCCTTTCACCTTTTCCAAGCCACTCCTAAGATCTACTTTTTTCCTTAACACCTACTTGAGAATGATTCCAACCCGTAAACAGTATGCAAGCTGGATTTTCATTTTAAATGAAGTCATCAGTATCAATTTGTTATGTTTTATTGTTCGCTATTTTGCTAAACTTTTTTTTTTTTTTAAATAAATCAATAGGTAGACACTCCTATTTGTTACCTTTAGGTTGAACCATTTGCAACTTTGACACCACATCAGCAAAAACTAATTATCCAAGGACCAAAAAGTACTAGGGGCTTAAAAGGAGTCAGTGGCCAGTGATAAGCAGTAAGTACCTTGCAGGTAACCCGTGCAAGGTGTAACTGTGCAGACAAATTCTACCATTACAGTTCTCCAATTTGTTATGTTTTATTGTTCGCTATTTTGCTAAACTTTTTTTTTTTTTTAACAAAGACAACAAGCATTAAGCAGACTGATAAATTTTTCTTACATTTCAGAGAATAAAACCAAATTTTGCTCTCAGTTATATTCATATAAACTGGAAATGACAGCATAGGCACTCATACTGATACGTGAAATAAATGTTGATGCAAATCAGAGCAAAATTTAACCTGTCACCTCCTCAGCAGGGACAATCTCTGGACTTAACAACATACAGCAGATTTTTACCTGCAAATTGCCATCTGAACCCAGACAAACCTGCTGCCTCCTAACTTCACTTGAAGCTCCCCAGTTGCTGCATTAAGACAGCAAATAATCACTCCCTTCCACCTTTTCCAAGCCACTCCCAAGATCTACTTTTTTCCTTAACACCTACTTGAGAATGATTCCAACCCGTAAACAGTATGCAAGCTGGATTTTCATTTTAAATGAAGTCATCAGTATCAATTTGTTATGTTTTATTGTTCGCTATTTTGCTAATTTTTTTTTTTTTTTTAAATAAATCAATAGGTAGACACTCCTATTTGTTACCTTTAGGTTGAACCATTTGCAACTTTGACACCACATCAGCAAAAACTAATTATCCAAGGACCAAAAAGTACTAGGGGCTTAAAAGGAGTCAGTGGCCAGTGATAAGCAGTAAGTACCTTGCAGGTAACCCGTGCAAGGTGTAACTGTGCAGACAAATTCTACCATTACAGTTCTCCTGAGGCATTCCATAAATGCATTGCCAGCATAATGGATTAGAAAATTTAACATGTGATATAATTTGTATGGCAAAAAATAGAGGTACATTAAAACTTCCACTTCTAAGATTGACAGCATAGGCACTCATACTGATACGTGAAATAAATGTTGATGCAAATCAGAGCAAAATTTAACCTGTCACCTCCTCAGCAGGGACAATCTCTGGACTTAACAACATACAGCAGATTTTTACCTGCAAATTGCCATCTGAACGCAGACAAACCTGCTGCCTCCTAACTTCACTTGAAGCTCCCCAGTTGCTGCATTAAGACAGCAAATAATCACTCCCTTTCACCTTTTCCAAGCCACTCCTAAGATCTACTTTTTTCCTTAACACCTACTTGAGAATGATTCCAACCCGTAAACAGTATGCAAGCTGGATTTTCATTTTAAATGAAGTCATCAGTATCTATTTGTTATGTTTTGTTGTTCGCTGTTCTGCTAAACTTTTTTTTCTTTTTTTTTAAATAAATCAATAGGTAGACACTTAACCTGTCACCTCCTCAGCAGGGACAATCTCTGGACTTAACAACATACAGCAGATTTTTACCTGCAAATTGCCATCTGAACGCAGACAAACCTGCTGCCTCCTAACTTCACTTGAAGCTCCCCAGTTGCTGCATTAAGACAGCAAATAATCACTCCCTTTCACCTTTTCCAAGCCACTCCTAAGATCTACTTTTTTCCTTAACACCTACTTGAGAATGATTCCAACCCGTAAACAGTATGCAAGCTGGATTTTCATTTTAAATGAAGTCATCAGTATCTATTTGTTATGTTTTGTTGTTCGCTGTTCTGCTAAACTTTTTTTTCTTTTTTTTTAAATAAATCAATAGGTAGACACTCCTATTTGTTACCTTTAGGTTGAACCATTGACACCACATCAGCAAAACCTACATTATTATCCAAGGAACAAAAAGTACTAGGGGCTTAAAAGGAGTCAGCTAACCTGTGCATAGTATAAGTTTGGCATACAATGCAAGCTCCTACAAGACCTACTATTCTTTAAAGTATATTATTACACGAATGGCTACACCAGATCAGATGAAATGTAAATCTAAGCCAGTATCCATCTGGCAGAAACCAACAGCAAGTGCCACAGGACAGTAAGGACAAGCAAACATCTTCAAAATCCTTCTCCACCCTCCAGCAAACAAAGCACAGGCACCTCCTCAGCAGGGGCAATCTCCGGATTTAACAAAATACAGCAGATTTTTACCTGCAAATTGCCATCTGAACGCAGACAAACCTGCTGCCTCCTAACTTCACTTGAAGCTCCCCAGTTGCTGCATTAAGACAGCAAATAATCACTCCCTTTCACCTTTTCCAAGCCACTCCTAAGATCTACTTTTTTCCTTAACACCTACTTGAGAATGATTCCAACCCGTAAACAGTATGCAAGCTGGATTTTCATTTTAAATGAAGTCATCAGTATCTATTTGTTATGTTTTGTTGTTCGCTGTTCTGCTAAACTTTTTTTTCTTTTTTTTTAAATAAATCAATAGGTAGACACTCCTATTTGTTACCTTTAGGTTGAACCATTTGCAACTTTGACACCACATCAGCAAAAACTAATTATCCAAGGACCAAAAAGTACTAGGGGCTTAAAAGGAGTCAGTGGCCAGTGATAAGCAGTAAGTACCTTGCAGGTAACCCGTGCAAGGTGTAACTGTGCAGACAAATTCTACCATTACAGTTCTCCTGAGGCATTCCATAAATGCATTGCCAGCATAATGGATTAGAAAATTTAACATGTGATATAATTTGTATGGCAAAAAATAGAGGTACATTAAAACTTCCTCTTCTAAGATTCTTTTTCAGTTATTTCCATACATATATATATATATGCATGATACATACATACAAACAAAACTGCTCATTGTAACTTGGGCCAATTTTAAAATATCCCATTTTTTGTTGCTGCTTTGTGATAAACATCATAACTTTTTCTTGGTAAAGGGTAAATCAATAGAAGGAAAAAAAATGAAATTGAATGAAAACAATAGAGAAGACAAGCAGGAAAATCAGGGTGAAGAGAAGGTTCAGATTGCTTATGTGTGGTGGCAGATTTCTCTGCACTAATTTGAGATCTCTAAAAATCAAACTATGAGAAAAATTATTTGGCAATGATGGCACAATGAAATCAAGCAAGTGATTATTTGTAAAGTCAAGTCATTGTCACAGACACCTGCTTAATTACTCTGATAAATTAACATATTTTTATTTCAATGTGTCTATGAACTGTTCTTGGCTAACAGCAAAAAAAAAGTACTAACTCTGTTACGGATGAAATAATATTTCACAGAAAATCAACAGGCAAAACAAGTTGCTGGCTTTTTTTGATTCATCATGCTTTGTTGCATTATACTAGTTGACAGATTTGGAACAGAACAGCTACAAATGGTGGAAAGCACACAGAGGGATGGCATGACGTCAGTGACATTATTCTCCCACAGTTTCTCAACCTTTCCTCAGTTTATTTACATGAGCTCCAAATAGCACTAGGAGAGAATAAATAATCACAAAAATTTGCAGGAGAATGAAGTTTAGTTGCATTAAGGAGGGGAAACTAATAGGTGGAAACACTTATGCCCATATAGGTTTTACGTTTAATCAAGTATTTATCAACCAGATGGCATGTTTTTACAAACAAGCAATTTCTGTCAACAGAGAAGATAACACTGTATGCAGGTAGGACAACAACACAGGTAAAACCTGTTTCACATAAGAAAAACTGGCAAAAAATTCCCCATTCAAACAAAATTGAAGTTACAGGCACTTTACCTGCAGAGTAGGAGAAGGCAGAGATTGTAGAAACAGCAAAATAGATCGTTTTAAAATTACAAGACTACTTATAAACTATTGACTATGCGCCAAAACACAATTCAGTTTCTCTGGAGCAAAGCAACTGATGATCAGATGCTCCAACTCATTCGAGGCTCCAGGGCTGAGATAGGGTGAATGCTGCCACTGCGTCTCTGTGCATGGAGCAGTAAGATTTAACATTGGTAAAGCAATTAAAGGTGCCAAAATGAAAAGCAGATTTAGTCCACTTCTGTTCAACATACTATAAAAAGCAGAACTTAAAAAATCTGGACTCCCTGTTCTCCTGTCCAAAGGGTGTACATATTTTTATATTTCTAATATCAAAAATTCCGTAACTTAATCTACCCAATTCTGCTGAAAGACTTAAAGAAACCTTTCTGTCTTCTTGCACACACTATGGAGAATCAAAAATAGGATGTCCTACTGCAAAAAACATTAAAAAAAAAACCAAAGAAAAAAACAATCTTCAGAGGATATCTTTTCTAGACAGAAGTGCAAAAGAATGGAGCAAGGAAGAAATGAAGTCAATTTCTTGATAACATTCTCCTTGCTCCCAAAGAGTTTGTAGCGACATTGTATCCTGACAATTCAGTTAGATATGAAACATGCTCACTATCACAGAACAAACAGCCAACTCTTCCCTGAGGGGTGGAAGAGCAGGAGGCATTAGCTCCATGAAGATAAGGCATATCATTATTGAACAAGATGAGCAGAAAATTGAATGGAGCCATGAAGAAGCACCCTGTGGACTCCAAATACAGAAAATGCAGATGAAAGAAGATTGGCAAAGCCCCAGAGGAAATCAGCAGCCTTGCTGGAATATATTTTGAAGATACTTCAGACCTTTCCAATTAAGATTCCAAAAACTGTTGGCCGTTTTATCCCTTACCATTTTAGAGTCTAGATTCTCAGCATCCTGAGGATGGTAGACAGTCATTAGGGCTTCTGTGCTGACAGTTTTGCTGTTATCTCTCTGATCCATCTTCGACGATCCCGCCTCAAAATCCTTTGGAACATCAGAGGCAGAACCAGCTGCAACCTTGAAAAAAAATTTAACAGTGGTGTTTATAAATGCCAAACAATCCTTCAAGAAGCAGCACTGATAGCAGAAACCGTTTTGCTTCTAGACCATCATTGCTCATTACATTAAGTTACAGGTACCAGATACAGATTTCAAAATAAATGAAAAACAGCAATCCCTGCTCCGCACAGTTGGGCTTTCAGGAGGCTGCACTTAAAAAAATAATCCATCTCTTCAGCCAAAAACTTAATTATGAAAGGACAAATATTAATAATGAGAACTGTAATAGATAGGGAGGCCTGACCATCAACCACCACTGAAGTCAGAAGACAGACACTAATTTAAATAGAGCTATATTCAGAACTATACAGAAATGCTGAGAGCATTTAAAAAATACACTAGAACCTGGATTGCTTTTCAAATCCTGATGGAAAACAAACTAAAAGAACCCAAACCAGAATGCATTTAGAAAAGAATATATTCTTTTTCATATGGGCACAGAGTTATTTATTTTTCCACACCTTAAAAAAAAATAAAATTACTTAGCATGGTATGTCAAAATAATCCACAGGAAAATCAGGGAAGAGATACAGCATCTATAATAAGTAATGCTTGGTAAGGATATTTTGTCATTTCTTATTTCTCATGCATGAAACTACACATGCAGATATTTTCGCACCTAGAAAGAATCTTACAATCATTCCATCAACTTTAGGAGTCAAATAGTCAGCTGGCAAAAACAGACACAGCTACACCTAATATGACATCAAACTGGTGGACTTTCGTTTTAATGTGAAAGGTCTGAAGGCAAGAGATGGGAACACGAGTCTTTAAAAAGAAAAAAAAAAGATTTAGACAACTTGAAATATAGAGGTCCAGCAGACATTGTTACTTATCTTGTGTCTAGACTCAGGCTTAAATATAACTGTATTGCACTACACAGCAAAACACTGACATTGACACATAAACTCTTAGTAAGACTACACACCTTATTCCTAGGAACAGGTACTAAGAAATTAGAATTAACAGAGCAGTTACCTCTGTATTTATGACATGTTGTGGACTTGAAGTTGCACTGCATTTCATTCTGAGCTTTGCCACAAGCTGTTCAAAATCTCTAACCTCCGTGAAACGAAAAGCTGTTTTTCCTTTGGTACTAATGCTGACTCCTCTGTTGGCTGGATCTGCCTTATCCACCCCCGTGACCTATGGAAGCAAGGATAAATAAATTAGGCAAGAAATTTTACCAGCTTACTTCCAAAAGAGAAAATCTGCATATATGAAACAGTTAGTATGAAGCACCATTACTTTAAAGCTCAGTGGTCTGCAGCTCTTTTAGCACAAGGTATTATGTGATAGATTTTTGACAGAGTACCAAAAATCTTTGAAAACATTTTCCCAGCTGTGAGAGCTGAGCTTATTTGAAAATCTTGCCTCCTTCTACCCGCTGAAGCTGTAACTTTTTTTCTTACTATCCAAAAGCAGACAAAACATGGCTTTTGCAAGTAATCAAATGAAACAAGTTTCACAAGAATGAATTTCCACTGAGAATACCCTTTCAAAGATAGCTGTCACAACACATGACAGCTGGAGCTGATTTTAATTGCCATGATGGAACAGTTACAGATTAGAGCAGTTAATACACTTTAATAATGCAAGTACAAGTGAGACAATCATGAATAGTTAGACTGACTGCTATTGCTGATGGTTTTACACTGTTATAGGTAAAGAATGAAAGATCCCTGAAATAAAGTAACTCTGCAGTACTGTAGAACGAATAGCAAGGGCCTGACAATCTACAAGAAGAAATTTAGAGTCAGCTCCTTTAACACAGCCTCTTCTTGTTTTTCATGTTATGGAAGCCTCTATTGTTTGGAGGACTATTTATAGACGATCAAATAAATTGCTTTATCTGGGTGGGGAACAGCAAGGCTATTGCTGAAATTAGCTCAGCTTGCCCCCCCATGTCGGGCAGTATGTACACAGAGAATGTAGAGCAATTGCAGAACCTGGTTCATTTTCAGGCTACTGTAAAATATATCTGGGTGCCGATGAGAAGTTTTTAACACTGGAAGACTGAAATGTGGCAATGTCACAGATCACATGAAGTCAAGAGAGGGATGAAGAAGCTGGTCTTTTTCACTGACCGTCGATGGACTTTCCTACAGACTTTTGAACAGACAGCGCTGCTGAACTGCCGCCAAAAGCACAGCACTACTGAACTAATGAAACTCAACACAGCAATCACCAGTCTTCAAGACCCTCTACCCTCTCCAATTATTTATATCTTGAGAATCACTTATTAACTCAAAATCAACAATTAAGCAAAAGTTTTTTCATTTAAAAAAAGTATTAAAAAATTTAGATTCTGTACCCAGCAACAGAAATTGGAATAAATACAAAAGGGAAAGAGCATAAGGGAACAAAGCTGAAACTTGAAAGCAGTTCTATAAATACACAAACAGAATTCCTACACGCAGTATCCAAGGCAGGGGGAAATGTATGACATCATGTAAAGTAAGCAAATTCTAATGAAAATCTGCTACAATGGCACTAAACTGCTCAAGTGCAAAACTTCTGGTGTAACTGGCTCTGACTGGAAGTTTGCATTACCTCCCTTAATGGAATGATTACACTGCACAGGCTGCCATCCTGGCTAGCAAAGCAGACGTAGTTTTCTGAAATGCACATTTTCCCATGGGTGTTGTAATGACTGAAAGGAACCCATAAGAAGCACTCATGAACTTCTTTCAAGGTCTCTTCTTTTGGTAGCCTGAAGAATGCACTAAACTGTTCACTGTGGGCACGGCTCTCTAGGCCTCTAGATAAAAAAACAAAACAAGAAACAGGGGAGAAGAGAGAAAAGAAAAATTAAATAAGTTTAAAATGTCTTTGCAAATACAGAAGTTAAAAAAACCCTTGGGAAAAAACAGTAAAGCATCATGCTGTCCCACAGTCTGCAGGGTCAATCTGGAGGGTTCAATGTTTTGCTTGAAGAGGCAACAAAGGACAGGACCACAGATATCTATACATCCACTTAAAATACTTAAACACTTCACTAAACAGGAATAGATTCAAGCATGTTCTTACACAGTAAAGCACTTTGCTGAATCAGGGCCTACAGGTAGCGCAGAAAAACATCCTAATAGCCTAATCTGCTCTGTTTCCCAACCCACCAGAATAGTCCATTTAAACCTAAAGCAAGTTTTGTCTTGACAGAGGGTTAATTAGCTAGAAATGTAGCACATGTTGTAAACATCTGCCATGGGCTAATTCTTCACAGGTAACTGCAGCCAGAAACAATGTTCTGGTAGTAGGACAAGATCCCTCTCCAGCATTGCTACAAAACTGAGGTATCAATTACCCAGGAAATACAACCCAAAACAGGTTTTATTATCAGTGTACTATAAAACTAAACAGCTTTTTTTTTTTTTCTTAAACCATAGGGACATGGAGCTTTAAGCAGGTAACATTTTCCAACAAAGATTTCGTCCCTTTCTGTTAATTTAAATTACCTAACAACAGACTTGCTTTTCCTGGTTACATTTCACAGTAAATAGCTGTGCTCAGCAGATCAAAACCCGAGCATTTGAGTGAGAATTTGGACAGCTCTGAGGAAAAGGCAATATTTGCTTCCACAGAAACCAGAACTGAAGAGAAACCCTAAAATTGCTACAAGGAATAATCACATGCCTTCCTTGAGAACAAAGGACAATAACCATCAGGTTGCTTACATACATATCTTTCCCACTGCCTAAAATACTGTTGTAAATAAGGAAAGCCATGCACCCATCTGCAACTTACTGATTTTATCACCCACTTCCAGTGGCAGAACAGCCATGCAGTTATCATTTATACATGTTTATCAAATGATTTATTCTCCACGTTCTCCTTCTTCATCAGGTCTCTTTGGAGACACTACAGCTTCATTCTTATTTTTCTAACCCCAAATGCTGCTAGAACACCTTTTAAAAATTCAAGCTACTATAAAGCTTATAGTTGAAGACCAGCTCTGAAGGTTTAATCACTTCCTGCCTTCATATGGACTTTTGATACTGCAAACAAGAAATTATAAGGCCCCACATTACTATGATCCCAAATTTTAATGAGACACTTAAGAGAACACCAGCTTTGCTGACATTTACATATCTCCTTGAGACAAGCATTCTCGTCCCCTTTGCCTAAAAAAGTACAGGGCCCAGAGCAGGTAAGACTCAAAGTAACATATTACCTCTTGGTGATCTGCAGGGGGTCATGAAGGACTGGGTCATTTTCAAATGTCTCCTTGTCAAAAAGTCTCCTAACAGCATAGTTTGCCAGCTGCTCCATGAGAAGGAATGTTTCACTAATGTGCAAAAACATGGAAAAATAGTGATCTTCCCCATGAGAGCACACATGGATGCTCTCTGTCAGAATCACGTTGGAAGTCTTCTCAAGTTTTGATATTTCATCCCAGGAGATAATAAGTTTTACTGAAAATACAAATACAAGCACATGTGAGTAACTTCTCATTAGCTGCTACCCTCATATTAAAAAAAGAAAAGTAGTAGTCAGCAGCCCTAATAAAATATAATTAAGCAATGCGGTTAAATAACCCACTTGGAAAGGGCTATAAATTCATAAGCTCAAAAAACACTCTCTTCAAAATTCCTGTAAAATCATTTCATTAGAAAGAAAAACATTAAAGACACATCCTGTACGAAAATACAAGCTTACATCACCTTTTTTTGCTCTCATGTGAAACTGCAAATTGCAAATAAATATCATCATATACACTACCCCACTTTACAGGTTAGCAATAGGGCTTCTTAAAGTACATTGATCTTAAAGTATTGGCAGGAGGAACCATGCCCAGTAGCTATGACATTTCCCACTACAATTGAGCAGTGTCTTAGAAAGATTCCTACTTTCTTTATGCTTTCTAGTTTTGACATAAATACAGTTATAGCTCACATTGTTAGAGGTATTTGATTTGGCATTTCAAATTAATATTACACAGGGGAAAAAAAAAACGTGTAATTATCACCAGTGTGTAATGCACTCGTGTGAAATATCAAGTCTGTGTGGGAAGGAATAGCTGTAATCCTCACAGACCAAATTAATATGCAGCATGAACTAAAGATGCCGAACATCTTTTAGTTAACAGCCAAGTGCAACAGGTCTGCCTTCTCTCTGAAGCTTATATAGAGGAAAAACACTAATGGACATTGTGTATTAAGTTACTCAAATGTATTCATTTCCATAAAGTATTTTATGTTTGCAGTTTTTCCTATTCTGTGTTGACATCTGCTCACGTGGCAAAATAGCTCCCTTAGGACATAGGAAGAATTCTTCCAAATCTGAAAGATAAACAGTAAAATGTGAAGGGACCAGGCTTAGTATCGAGGCTTACTTACTTTCTGCTCCCAGCAAAAATGAGTAAAAGCTAAGGAAGTTGGTACTAAGATAAAGCCAGCCTTGACAGGGCACTCTGCCCTTCCAGTAACTGCACGAGTAATAGGTAACCAACTTCTCCTGCTCTGGTAATCCAAAACACTTTTCAAACTTCATAAGACCTTCACGGAACTTCTCAGGATCTTCTTCTTTTACAAAAGAACCTTTTGCCTCCTCAGCAATCAAACCCTAAAACAAAAGAACCAGTTACCTTCTATATGGATCCATGTGGGTGGGTGTCATATATGCACCCGCATACATACTGCGTGGCATTCTCTTAACAGGATAGTAAGTTTTAGAACAGGAAGAATAGTCTGAGGATCAAAACACAGGTCACAAATCGAATGTGTGTGCTATTTCAGACTCATCCACCAAGTTTCCCACACAACTTACGCAAGTCCAGGTTCTCTCTTCTGAAATAGCTATGTTTTCCCCACTTAATCACAAGAATTCCTGGACTAAATATATAATGTATATAAAGTGCACCCTCACAAAAATATATCATACGTTTTCCAGGTATTATTAAAATTATTGGGAAATAATTTATCAACCGTTTTAGTCCACTATCTAAAGGAATTTGGTGTATCATTTACCAAGAAGAGTTTATGTCAGTCAACTGTACTTAACCATGGGACAGATAAATGGGAACCATGGAGTGTGTTGAAGTTAACAGGCACATACTACTCAATAAGAAGTATGTAGCATTATGATGCTGTCCTTTGATATTCTCAAGAATATTCTCATTATTTGTGTACATTTAGAGGAAAAAAATACACAGCCTTTCCCAATTATGTTATGTGCCTGTTACTTACTCTTATCTTTCCCTGGACAAAGCTCGTAATATCTTCATTTGAATCGAATACTGATAAAGTCTTCATAACATTGTGTTCTAACCAGTCCCAGTGCTCTGTTATTTCTTCTCTGCTGGATCCTGATTGAAAGAGAAAGTTAGCATTACTTGAAATTAGAACAGGCTTTAAACTTTTCACTAAAAAATATAATCAAGAGAATACTTAGCAAATTCCCAATTCACAGAGTTAGATAATCAAGTCCAAATCAGAAGTCTCAAATTTATTGTCCAACTCTTGTGTACACTAAAAATGTATTTGGTGCACATGAAAAATGCACACTGCTGTGTTTTTATCTTTCAAGCCCTCTATATTTCTAGCCTTTACATCCAGAAGCACCTCAGCTTTGTCAACATTGTGTGGCTCAGTGCTGTAGCCTGTACTGCCCCAACACGGCCGGCAGAGCATCGTTAGAACACTCCCAGTCTAATAGTCTAGAAGGTGAGAAATGTGAGATCAAATTCATGAGACTAAGAAGAAGATGAAATCTGATCCTTAGACATCCTCAGCTGTGATCACTGGGACACAACATTCCCCAGAGTAGAACTCCAAGACTTGGACCTGCTGTGCAAATCCCTTCTAACAAGGGTAAGGATGGAAATCACCCATCATTGTAACCAGGAAGGTAGCAAAGATTTATCTTTGGATACATGAAACAACTATGTGTGCTACTGACAGCAAATAATCAATTGCTACTTCCTCGTACTCATTATAGGCCATGGTTTTATCTCATTCTATCTATCAATTATATTTCTAACTAGGCTAAAGCTTAGGCAACTGCTGTTCAGGAAACAATGTCATCCTACCTACAGTAAAGTTCTGCTTACGCTGTAATTCCAACCAACGCACTGTCTTCATGCAGCTGCAGGCTTCTGCAAGGGGAGAGAAGCACATCTGCACAGCCCCATATGGAAAACACACCAGAGCTAACTCCTGATGCAGGAAAAAAGGCTCAGTGATTTATACAAGCTGACAGATCGTTGAAACAATGTTTGGCAGCACCTGAATTAGTATTATTTTTCTTCTGGACCCTCTGGGACTCAAGCACATGGGAATAAGGAGTGTTCTCTTTCATCTCATTACATATGTGCAAGAGGAGCAGTAACTTAAAAAACCTGTTATCAATAACTGTAAGGAATGTAGAAACCATCAAGCAAAGACAAAAGTAAACATACTGCATTTTCAAACACCTTAGAGAGAAGCCAACCTTGTTACTTTATTTACTTTACACTGCTTTGCAATCTAGGTTTCAGAGAGTGCTCCCCTACTACATGGTGAATGTCACTGCAACTTTATAGCAGAGAAAAAACTCTCTCACCTGAACTTTCCAGAAATACATTTAGATTACTGGTTTACTTTAAATACAAAGTAACACTCTTACCCACTAGTTACTTCCTAATTAGAGAAATGCAGTAGGCCAACTTCAAAATGCTTATCTTAATTCCTCTTACTCTTTCCACACACTCAGTTACAAATTGTGCAAGTGGTAATTGGTAATGAGCAGAGATGACATCAGTGAAACAACAGTAGAGGTCCAGCAAATTCAGTACTGAGTCAGTTCTTTAAAGACAGGTGGCTCCTCATCAGATGGTGGGAGGCAAGGAGAGGGAAAGCATTTACATAGGTTTGAATAAGAGGATTCTAGAATATAAATTAATTGGCAGTTTCATCCTCCACAGGAATGCTCACAACTAAAATCAGCCAGCATAATCGCATACTATCAATACCCCTAAGCAAGAACACACCTTTAACAATTTCTTTATTCTTAATTTACTTTATAAAGACTAATTAAACAACTTTAAATGGGCTCCACAGAATTAGTTAAAGGTGCCTTGGGAATGAATAGAAATTGTTCTAAATATGGGTGGATTCGCAACAACACTTAAAAAAATTATATGAAGTGTAATTAACATAGCAATTAAATTGCAAACTAATTATTTTCCTCAGACTACACATGTAGACCAATTATTTGAGTCACAGCATGAATCAGAGGCACAGATGTGACACAGTAAAGATGAAACTTTTTAATAAATATTTAAATGATTTAAGAGTACCGCTTCAGATCCTTAATATGTAATAGCAGGAACAAAATGTAGTCTCTTCAATTTCTTCACTTCACAGAATGGAACAATCTGTTTTCTAACACAAAGTACAACTACATTATGTAGCCTTTTGTTGTAAAGTATACTTGTGCAGCACAGAATTGATATAAACTCAATCCTAAAGTGAAGATTACCCTTTGTATTTTCCCAAGGGCTGACCTGACAGCATGAGAATTCCCTGGAGTAGATTTTGAACGTACTTATCAAAGTACCTTTTTGATAACCCATCACCATCAGTTCTGAGTTCTTCAGAAGTAGTCTTAAAATTTTATTCACTGCCAATTCACAAACTGTTCAAATTCTACCAACTTTATAAGGCTGTCCTTTTAAAGTGACATGTAATGAATTACATTAAATCATTATTAAACAGTTTTCTCACTGACGATGCCTTTCAGAGAAGTCTTTGCACAATGTGAACAGGAGCAACAGGAGCAGATTAGCATTACAGCAAGAAATGTGTAAACTATACACTAAACACCTAAAGGAACAAATCTGTATTTTGAAAGTAGCTAACTGTATAGAAAAGACAGCAAGAGGCCCAATTTTTAATTTAAGTCGAAGCAATGAGGATTGATAATAAAGCGGTAACAGCAAGGTCGAATGTGACAACCACACAGCACTTACTGGTGGCATTACTCATGCATGCAAGTGTTTTCTGAATGGCAGATTTCCTGCAAAGCTCATCTTTTGCAACAAGCAACTAAAAGGAAAGCCCAGAGCCCAGAGAATTCTAGATGGAGTCTTGTTTCTTTAAAGAAAACTACTAATGAAAAGAAATTAAAGCATTGAAAAAGAAACTAAAATATATGGTTCTTTTTTACTGCAATTATTGATGTTTTCAATAAGCCTAAGAAATAGATTAATTCCACAACAGTGACTTTTTAGCATTAGATCAAATGACAATATTAATTTACTTCAACATAAAGACAAGACCATGCCTCAGAAAAAAAACAATGATGCATGTACAGAATAAGAGTTCTCTTTTGGAATGGAGGTCTCTTTGGACACACAGAGGTTAAGCAGCAGGAATTAAGACTGTTTTCAGGAGAAGCTGTAAAACTAGAAATAAATCTAAAAACCCACAAGAAAATAAATCCATGTGTGATATCAGAAAGCATGCTCTAGGAAAAATCGCATACTCGACTCAAGGTCAATTTTTGTTTCCATTTCCTACTGATTAATAACACAACATGAAAAAGAGAAAGAACTTCTTAAACTGCAAGAGCAACAGATATGAAGAAGACTTCAGCTCTGACCACGACTGGGAACCTGGCTCATTTTAACAAGCAATGATAAAGTAGAAAAATACATTTGAATAAGCAGCTCCTATTATTCCTACCTACGGCACACTTAGTACTCCCAAGGGTCATTTTATCCCTGTCATCCTGAACTGTGCCAAGACACACTTGCAGCTGACAGAACAAAAGATGGTTCCTCTGTTGGAGCACCAAGGCTGTTCTTCAGTACTTCACAGACTGCTGCAGAGAGCAGGCAATCGGAGGCTGTAATATGAAGAGTCCGTAGATACCTCCAGAAAAATTGGAACCACACACTACTGTCAACCACAGGTTTTCAAATAACTCTGAACCATGTAGAGGTCACAGGAATGAATAATGATGTGAGAGGACTAACCCAAAAATGGATCCTATACTTTGCACCCTCATCTATCACTTTATAAACTCAGCTTCTAAATCATAGTACGTACCACATGCAATGGACCAGTAGACTTGAGAGTCTGGTGTCTGATGCAGGATGCGAAATGGGGCGACTTTGGATGTAGAATCCAACACCGCATCTAGTGTTCCCACCAGAAGACCTGTTGTGTTCAAGAAAATGTATACAGCACAGTGAAACTAAGGCTTTTGAAATATACTATTCAAGTTTCAGAATGCTTTGGCTTCTCTTAAAAAAATGGAAGTGAATAATCATAAAAAAACAAACCCAAAGACCAGTACATTACATCAATGAAAAATACTATATTGTCTTGTATGCAATTCATAGATTGTAAGTTACTTCCGGAAAGCAGATTTTTTTTGTAGTTTCTAACTGAAGTCAGACATTGAATAGATACCACCGTTTATGTCTGTTTAAAGAGCTTTGGGTACTGAGTGAGTCATAACACTGAGCTGATCTCAAAGTTGGCGTTGCTTCAGCAAATGTTTTATTATTTCATTCACAATTCTCCTAATAGCATTTTCTGTTACGATATACAGTACAAGGACATTAGTCACCATTTATAAGGTTAATGCAACTGCTCAGTTGAGAGAATGATTACAACAGAGCACTACAGAGCAGCGCTCCTCAAAATGCCATAACGGCTTCTCTCTACTGGAACGGTCATTAGATTTCAGACACAATAAACTGTATTGGGTTAGTACCGGTTCAACAGTCCCACTAGTCAATACTGCTTTGTCCACGAATGTGATATAGAATACAGGTTTGCACTTAAGCCGATAAGTGCTCAGTACGTGATGAACTAATTCCATGGCTATGGACACTAGCAAAATTGTGAGGAATCAGGAGAGCCTCACCTTCTTACCCTACTTCTGAAAGCGCCCTAAGAGCTGAGAATTTTTTGAATACTGTATTATCAGCCAGGGTTTCCATAACTACAAGTTGTTGGGTGCTTCACAGCAAGCACCCCCTTTAATTGCTATTTCCCAATGGGAAATGAAGGACCAGGTTCACCCCGGCTAGTAAGGTCACTGCTGAGCAGTTTGCTGGCACTCTGCTAACGCCATTCACACAAACCTAATAAAGAATTATTCACTTCCAGGGGAGCAGAGATTTAAAATTCACCTGTACAATGTCAAGGATATTAATTGTAAAATAAGGGAGTAGGTGACAAAAAAATCAGTAACTGCTCAGCCCAGGCACTAACTCCACAAGGGAGGCAAGGGGGAAAAGCAGCTCAGACCATACTTGCCAACCCCTCACTAAAGAAATGCAGCACACGTTGCTCTCAAACAACCAATTTTAAGGACAACCTACAGAAGGGCATCTACTCTCATCTCTGCTCAAAGCCAGACCCGACAGTTTCTACTGGAGATTCCACCTAAATTTTGCCTCACGTGGGGCATGACTTCAGCTGTAAATATGGAAGGAGACGCACATTTACATGGAGAAAGTGTTCTGCTTTTTAGCAAACATTTTCGGTTTCATAGCTACTTGAGTAAAAGTAGTGGGAAATGGCCTACATACTTAAATAAACAGGGTAAAATACTCTAAAAATAAAATAAAGGGCCAGGAATACAGAATAGCTTTGAAATAAGGATGTGTTCTTCCCAAGAGTTTCTAAATAAATATCAACATTAGCTGTGGAGACATGCACCAAAACATCAGCAATGAATTATGCTCTCATTTGTACTAACGTAGGTAATAGAGCCATGACAGTAACTGCCCAACATTTTGCTATTCGGGGGCAACCCCACTTTGTTCTTCTATATTTATTTCACCAAATACATCAAGAGACTACTCATACTCAGGGGGTGGGGGATGTTGTGGTCCTTTACAACCCACAATCTCAAAGAATTTTTTTTTTTCTTGGAATAGCTGTCAGTTACACCTTTTTTACTGCTGACAATCTTCTTTATTTTAAATAGGTATATCATACCCAGCAATACCACTATTTCCTATCCTTTGTGGGACTAGTGTAATGCAAACAGAATAACGTAAGTTCCATTTTACCAATGAAGAATCGGAAGGAAAGAAAATGTGCTGCTGTCTTTTTTTTAAAAGAGCACTGTTGTTCTGAAGCACGAGCCTGTTCTCTCCTCTAATGTGTAACAGTACCTTTGAGGTCAATAATTAATTATATTAAAACTGGATCAGACAGCCTCCCGATTTGCTACATTAGCAGTGTTAAGGGGACATTAAATATTTATAAGACCGTAAGAGTTCCTTACAAACAAAAATGTTCTATTAGCACAACTCTGGTCAGGCCCATTACACTAAGGATTTTGAAAACTAGACACTTTGATGTACAGCTGAGTTCTCACTCTTAGTTTATTTACATCATCATAAAAAGGAACTGTTTGAAAATACTGTAAAAGCTTTCCCTGAGTGGCAACAACCACAGAAAGTGATATTCTGCAGCTACAGTTATTCAGCAATAACTTCTCACTTCTACAAACTGAAGAGTTCAAAGGCTATTCAGAGCTGAACCAAAGGGGAAAAAATACTATAAAACAAGTAAGCTTGTGACAGATAGCTGTGATGAGCTGACCCTGGCTGGACAGCAGGTGCCCACCAAAGCTGCTCTATCACTCCCCTCCCCAACTGGATGGGGGAGAAAAAACATGACAAAAGGCTTGTGGGTCAAGACAAGGATAGGGAGAGATCACCCACCAATTATTATCATGGGCAAAACAGACTCAACTTGGGGAAATTAGTTTAATTCGTTGCCAATCAAATCAGAGTAGGGTAATGAGAAATAAAAACTAAATCTTAAAACACCTTCCCCCCACTCCTCCCTTCTCACCAGGCTCAACTTCACTCCCGATTCTCCACCTTCTTCCAAACTCCTGTGTCTGCAAGCCAGCTAGCAATAATGCAGATAACAAGCTACATCTTTTGAAAGGCAGGAATACCAGCAGGAGCCTTCTAGAGATTCAGGATGGCAATAAGTGCTGCAGGAAATCCTGTACTTGAAGAGTCAGGGTTTTTCCCTACCCTTCCAACCTCGGCACATAAAACAAGCAGGGAAGACTAGTTCCAACCATGTATTTCACTGATAAGTTTTTCTCCTCTCACAGTTGCATTTTACTTAATTTTTCTCAAGCAGAAAGAGGTGAATTGAAACAATCAAAGCAGAAAATAAATAATTCTTTTCTGACATTTCAGTGGAAGATTGGTATTTTATGACACCACATACTCATTTGTATAACTACTCCAGGAACACCCACCTCCTAATTAAAGTCCTGTCTAAACTATAACCAAAGCAACTTCTTTGTGACAAACATGCTTAATCTCACTAGACCTTGGTTACAGCACATACATTAACAACACAAGTTCTGTGTCATCACAACTGTGCTTCAGCAGACGGGCCATTTTGCCTAGCTATATTCTTATCAATGCACTCCAGAAAACCTGAGCAGCTCTCCCACAGCAGCTCTGCAGAAGACAGACCAACCAGAGGTCACGGTGACATGGTTGCACTGCCAGACATACAGCAACATACTTTGGGACAGCCTATTGCAGGCTGAATTATCAGGAAGTAGAACCAGTCAAACAGGTTACAATACCGGTAGCCTTAGGTGAGGTCTAAGAGAGGAAAGGGAATGAAATGTAAAGGTAAGCAGGTGCACACCCACAGGAAGGGAGCCAAGACTGAGCAAAACCAGCACAAGATATTTCTGTCCATTTTTACCCACACCAGCCAACTCAGAACTGTGCTGTGCGACGGCACAAGCTGGAAGAGCTAACCGTACCATCTACAAACTGGTCCTGCTGTAGCAGTCCAGAAGGGTCATACGTACACAGCCAACTGCAGCCTTCTCTCTAAAGCTAGGACAGCACCAGAATTCCCAGCCTTCCTTCAGGTAAGCGTCTCTGCTCTCATCTCTCTTTCTCTCCTTGGTCTGTACCGTCTTCATCTATTGGCTGCTTCTTCAAAACTCACATCTCCCCTCCTTAAAGCCTGTCTTACCAAGCATACTCCCATATTCCTGGGAATCCTTTGCTACTGCCTCCTCAGCTAGTCCCCGTTACTGCTGTTCAAACCCTGCAGCCCCATTCAGCTTTATTCCCATTCCTGCCTTGAGGCATTGCCCCTCTCTCCCCTCAAGACACAGTCTCCCATTGCTGTCTCCCTCTTTCACTCCCAACTCCCCAGCCCCTCAGTGCTGCCAGTCACCTCTAGCTTTGTCCCACCAGCTGAAAAATGCTGTTCAGAACAAGATTGTACTTGGCACATTTGCAATGATCTCAGAAGATAATAGCTCTTCATTGTTTTTTTCTAAAGCGCTAATTTTCTTGAGTGACACACAGCAATATAAAATTAAAATCAGGCACAGCAAATTATTCTAGCTTATACCTAGGAGGTTTGAATATTTTCAAACCCACAAACCCAAATTTAACTGCATTTTTTCCAAGTTTTTGTTAATCTTTCTTAATCACAATTTTAATTCAATAACACCTCACTCTTTGTGTTTCTGTCCAGTGAAAAACATAACTTGCATAGATGAAATCTGTATGAATCTGACATTAAGAGAAAAATGACAGAAATAAAATGTGCAATGCCAGATTAAAAAAAAGCATACTACAGGAATTACCCCATTCAAGTGTTTTTCCATGTTGTCAAATGCCATCAAGGACAGAATCCCTTCTATCTAGGGACAGAAGCCCACCTTCAGCAAAATCCAAAGGGCACTAGGAGGTCCCAGCTGCCTGTCCAACTGTCAGCCTACAAGGACGTTTTAAAATGAATACCTAATTCTAGGTCTTACTATTTCCCTTTAGTCACAGTTCTTAAATGATTCACACAGAAAGACAGCCCTCATACCAACTCAGCTTCCTTGGCTTCCAAAGATACCAGGACAGAGAATGGCCCATTTAGCCTAATGACCACAAGACTTCCTAGGTTGCAAAATATCACCCCTGGTTCTAAGTCAAAGCCTAATATCCATCTATCTATCTATCTATCTATAATATTATGATATGCCTAGAAGAGAATCTGGGATTTTGTGATGCTTTCTTTCCACACTTTCCCTGTGCCCTCCAAGTAGCTACGAGGCCAATGAAGAATTCACCACCTCCAGCTAGGAGGACTGTATCTACATCTGAAATTCACGAGCCAAAAGTTTGGACGTTGTGTTTTTGTCTGGTAGAATGAATAAATGTTTCAACAAGACAATTATGCTTCACATTTCATACAGTTTGCTTTATGATGACACAATAAGAGAGAGCCTAGAAAACCCAGAGAGATGCAACTCACGCAGAACACCGAAGAACCATACGCCACCCAGGAACAACTTTACTCTGCTTTCCTGGAGCATTTCTCCTTGACAGGGTCAATGACAGACACCATCAACCTATGAAGGAGTCAGTTCTAGTCCGAATAGCTACCACCACAACAGAGGTCTCAATGGCAGCTGGGGTCCCTGCAGTGCGTAATTTTACAAACAAACAAGAATTAAAAATAGAAACTCAGCTCCATAGCTTGAAGTTCTCATGAAATAAAGTGTATTATATGGTGGTCAATGCCTTGTCACTTTCCTAATTCACACCTCCTGACAAGCTCCATCAAAGCACATGCTTGTTTTTAAAATAAGTGACCAGAAATGCCTGAGCAGGAGTTCACTTCGGCAGCCTCAGATGCATGCGGGAAAAGGGACTCGGAAATGAGCATCTTGCCAAAGCAAGGCAGATCCATCATTTCTTCTGACATCTCCTCTTCCAACGAGCTACAAATCTAACCCTGTCAGGGTGTCCCTTGGAGCACAGGGCTGTTACACTAGGACTAAGTGTTGGGCTACGCTGACCTCAGCTCGATGTACCACCCCCAGGGTGGCTGCTGGCCCTGGGCAACCCGATGTCCGGGATGCACATTCCCACCCGGCTCCCCCACTGCCCCTGGCCCAGCAGAGCCCACCCCACGGAGTGTGCAGAAACCTCACCAGTCCCTGGAGGTGGTCAGGGGGCTCTAGTGGGAGGTGTCCCTGTCCACGGCAGGGGGCTGGAACTGGATCACCTTTAAGACCTCTTCCAACCCAAACTATTTTACAATTCCTTTTGCTGGTGGGGTTTCTTCGGGCGTGCCTCTCTCATGCAATGAAAATGGGGGGAAGGAGGAAAAAGAGACCCACCTGAGAAACCCCATGAAGGTCAAGGGCTCCAAAACTCGGCCAGGCGACCCCCCTCCCCCCTCTCTAGAGCCAGGGTGACCCACGACCGGCAAACGGCCATCCTCCCCCTCCAGCCCTCCCTCCGACCCTTTCCCCCGCCGGTCCCCTAGGGCCCGGGCCTGAGGCGACCCCGCCGCCGAGCCCCCGGGAGCCCCTGCCCCAGTCCCCCAGGGGGTGGGCAGTACCTGCCAGCCCGCCTCCGCCCTCCTCGCCGTAGCCCCGCCGCCTCTGCAGCACGAAGTACTGGTTGGAGCGCTCCTGCACCCATAGCTTGAGGGCATTTTTCAGCAGCACCTCCTCGGGCTTCAGCCACATCGCGACGGCGGCCCCCTCACTCCCCGCCGCTGCCGCCGCCCATACCCGCCGCGCCGCCCGGCCTCCCGCTCCCACGTACACAACCCCGCTGCCAGCCGAGCCCGGGGAGCGGGGGGAGCGCCGCTGCCCCGAGGCATGCTGGGAGCTGTAGTCCTCTCGGCCCCTCCTGGCCACTCGACTCAGCTGCCTCAGGACTACAGCTCCCGTCGAGCCCTGCGCGGCCGCCCGCGCCCTGTGGCTTCAGCCTGCCCGGCCGTCAGAAGGGAGGACGGCGAGAGGCCGCTCGCAGGCCGGCGGGGCTCGTCTCCGCCTGGGGAGGCGACCAGGGAGTTGTGGCTCCTTCTGTCCTACAAGCTCAGGAGAGGCTTGTCGTCCCGCTCCCTGCAATACAACACTTCCCCCGTCCTGTCCCGGAGCTGACCGGCCCCAACTCCGCTCCTGTCAGGCAGGGCCGCTGTAGCATCCGGCCTCCCCCACAGGCCTCCAGCATGTCAGTAAAATGCCTTTATAAAGCGGGGTGGGTTGGCTTTTTTGTTTGTTTTGTTTTGTTTTTTTTCCCTCTCGGTCAGTCAGAGAAGTTCCGTTCTCCATTTTGGCCAAAAGTCATTCCCTGCCCGTGTTCCAGTCCACAGACAGGCGGCACACCAGAGACTTTGGCTTTTCTGTTTGTTTTCCTGTTAGCGCTAAGCCCTACGCTGCAGCAGGAGGCCGGGGCACAGAAAACATGAAACCCACAGGAAAAACCTGCCACACAAGGAATAAAGCCATGTCCGCCACCTCCACCAGCTGCAGCACCCCAGTCACCAGGCCGTGCATGTCCCCTCCCCGGTCACAGGCCGCACCAGGAGCAGAGGAGTGGCCCCAGCAGCTGCAGCAGCAGACACACTGTCAACATTGCCTATTTACATTTCACATTATAAAAAGACAATCTCCCCTCATTGCTTCTATCACCCAACAGGATTCAGCGCTAACTTGGAGTAGACATTTTGGTTGCCTTAACAACAACTTGACTTGCGGTCTCAGTATTTTCATGATTTGTCTGCAAGACCTTCAGCATTTGTCCTCAATGACTAGCTCTTCAGATTATTTGCAGACTGACTTTACCAGTTGTTCTGTGCTAGAATAAATCAATCTATCCTGTTAAGGAACAAGATTGTTCCTTAACTTTCATGGTTAGCAGCTTTCATGGTTGAAGGAACTGCACTTGAGCATCTGCTCTGACTACTGTCTTCTGTTGCCGTCTCATGATTTAAAGAGGAGTTCTCTCACAGCCAGATTTCAAAAGACATTAGGTGTTGGAACTATTCTGCCATACGTACCTGGCAGTCCAGGATATCCCAAGGCTGTGGGACGACTTGTTTTCCACAAGCACTGTTCAGCACAACGTAACTCCTGGTTGCCCATGAAGTCACGATCACAGGTCAGTCTGCCCATTACTAAGCCCCATCTCTTGCTGTTTCTTCTCCAACCTCTTCAATATGTCCCAAAGATCTCCAGATTTCTCCCTGAGGCCTTAGATTTGATAAGTGGGATCTTTTGGGGGCTGAGCAAAAGCACAAATAAAAACTTTCCAGGAGCATAAGCCTCACTGCCTCCTCCTCCGCGCCAGAGACTTCTCAGGATTACCATCTTTTCCCACCTCCATGTTAGATTCACTCCTGGTCCTGTCACAATCTGTCATTCAGTACAAATGGAACAAGTAGGACATTCCCATTTCCCAGGAACTTCTCTGCGGTTTGCTGTCCTGGCAGATCCTTCCTTTAGCACTCTCGTTCCAGCATAATTGACCTTCCTAAGATTTTCAAGAATAATGCTTTATTGATTGTGTATCATATGAAAAATTCAGCACACAGTTGGTTACACTCAGCCTCTACTTCGAGCCCTTTCTAAAAATTATGTGCGTCATGCACTAACTACAGGATGCAAACGTGGCACTTTTGCTTCATCCTGTCTTCCTTTCATCAGTCCCAAATGTGCTTCACTACCAAAAATGCTTCTGCCAGCACTGATCTATTTGTGAGCACAGGCACAGCGAGATTTCGCCAAGCTCTCACCGAAAGATGTTTGGCAATGCCCATTCAGTCCCAGCTGCGTAAGGAACCACCTACCCAAAGGCACTAGTGTGAGAGTGAACTGATTGTGCAATCGCATTAAACTCACTGGAAGGCTTCAAAAACAGGTGAATTGCACTGCTATGAGACTTTTTTTCTTTTCTTTCAATAACTCATTGCACCACAGCAAGGCAAGCTGTAGTATTAAAAGGTTTTATCTTTGGGACTGAATATAGCCTTAAGTAACACCACTATTCTTTTAACCTCTTTTTATAACAGAGCAGAAAGCAACAAATTTCTGATGCTTTACCTTTACTAGACAGGAAAAATGAATTAAAAGTCATTAGCCAGCATGTGGTAACTAACACAGATAAAACATTAATGACACAAGGCAAACAACTCCTAGATAAATGAGCCCATCACTCTTCATGAGGCAGTTTCTTCAATCCCCCCACATGAAGTGACTGAGAGTAACAGACATTAGCAGGTTCCTGGAGATTTACCAGCTGAACTGACAGAGTGATTCCTGCATGGATGCTGCTCTCTAAGAGCATTCCCAGAGAGAACGTTTACCATTTAATTTTCCACAATTAGCCAAGCCCTTGGATAGGAAATACCCATTAAGGATCTAACACATCTTCTAATTCCAATGCTAATTGTACAGAGAGATGCCCTTGGCCTTTCCGACCCAGCTTTTGGCATCTCACACACTGGACATGTTAGGACATATGTTACTTTCTTATGTAAGATTCAAACTTTGTTAATTAGATAAAAATTTAACAGTAAAATGCTACTGCTTGGAAAACATCTGTTTTGTTTTCCTCTCCCTTGTTCAAGGTCTTGAACGTCTTTCTTTTTCCCAGTTCCCTCAGGCACTGGATTCTTAACCAAATACTGTTAAGATGCAAGAGTGCTCCGCTTTTGGCTTGGAGGAATTTATTTATAGGCACTTAAATTCTTTCTTAATCAGTGCCGTCATCTTACAGTCTAATCAATGCATTCTACAGCAACAGAGATCCATTTAGCAATGCAGAATTTTTCTTTCACTTCATTAAAAGGCCTCCTAGAAATGGTAAATTACTTCCCTTAAGTAACCATAGCCAAGATTATATAAATAGATAAATAGCTATATAAATACATTTTGGCTTCACTCAGTTTAACCAACAGTTGAACACCTAGCGGAGAATTACATAGCTGTTAATTCACAATGGGCGAACACTGCAGTTTGGTTTCAAGTTTCCCTTAAAGCCAAAATGAAATTGCCAAAGCCAGTAGATTCTCTTTCATCCATTCCAAAATGCAAGGCATTACACCCCCACAGAAGTGGAACTCTGTTCCAATCTGCACGGTAAAACCATCAATATAAACCTGGGTGAAAAGGCAGGGATACCTGGTGAGCTGCTGTATGTTAACCACAGAGTGAAATTACATTAAATCACACAGCCAAGGTAGATGTGTATATTTATTCTGGTCCAACTGTTAGGTCATTGGACAAGTGCAGATCTTTCCATCTATAGACTGAGATGGACCAAGTTTCTCCATTTTATGGGATGTGTCCAACTGCCCTTCTGATTCAAACTGCTTTTGTATGTTTGCAGCCCCTTATCACAAGTCCCGCTTTTCTCTTAAGCAAAAATCTCAGCTATAACTACATTTCTATAGGGACACCTGAAAATTTTCATCAGTATGAAAAAATTGTACTATTTTGGTTTGGGATTTAAAATAAAACCCTGTAGGGGTGTAAAGCCTGATTTACAAGAAAGCACAGAAATCCAGCACCAGGTGACAAGGCTTCCTCTCCTGTAGGGATAAAAAAATTTTTCCCATTCCCCATTCGAGCGCATGCAGGCACTTGATTGAGGTGTCTAGATCAGAGCTTTCCCATGGGAGAGATAAGTGACAGCAGTGAGTAAACACTCAGAGATTATGCTGGAGCCTGTTCTGCTTTCTCTTTGGGGGCAGAATAATATCTGCATGACTCAATGGGAATATTAACAGAATCAAGAGGCACATGTTTTAGCAACCGTTACCACTCATGGGCACATAATTTCCAGCATCTTACATGCAGGCACTAGTGTACATATAGCAAAACCCCAAACTATTGCAGAATAACAGCAAGCTTGCATCACATTTCAGGAATAACCCCATCATCAGCTTAGAGGACAGTCTGTCATGCCATAGTGCACATATATATGTGTACATAACACAAAGCCTTTCAAGCCTTTAGCATCATCAAAAGGAAAAAAAAAGTCTACTGCACAGTGCTTTAAGCAGGGTCAGCTAAAGACAGGTGCTATCCGTGGAAACTTGAAAACACAAAGAGAGAGTGGAGCTTTGAAATGTCTTTAAAGCAGGTAAAACTAGCAATGTTCTCAAAGGGGAAAATTTCTGTGGATTTCAGTGAACTAAGAAAGTGCTTTTTCCAAAGTCAAACAGCAACAGACCCAAGTTCAGTATCACAGACTGCATGCATGAAATTTGCACACTTTCATTTTTAAACAAAACCCCTTGCATAGCTAATATTTACAAATAAATCAGCACGCACAAGAACATGGCAGACTCTCAGGCTAAGCTGCAAAACCAGAAAAGCATTACATTCATCTTCCTACCAGTAACACAGATACTGTCCAGGTACAAGTGCTGCAATATTCCTTTAGCAGTACTTCACATTCGATACAAGAAAATTAAAAACCTGGAAATTAGTATAAGTGCCTTAAGCTCTGCCATGGCTTAACACCAGCCAACAACTAGGACCACACAGCCACTCACCAACTCCCCCCTCTGCCAGTATGATAGGGAGAAGGGGGAGAAGAGGAGGGGGAAAAAAACCATCGTGGGTTGAGATAGTTTAATAGAACAGAAACACAAGAGGAAATACAGCCACTCACCAACTCCCTCCTCTGCCAGTATGATAGGGAGAAAGGGGAGAAGAGGAGGGGGAAAAAACCATCGTGGGTTGAGGTAGTTTAATAGAACAGAAACACAAGAGGAAAACCATGACGATGATAATAATAATGGTAAAAGAATACACAAAATAAAGTGATACAATACAAATTGCTCTCACCACCCCATGATCAATTGGCCAGCCATCTCAAGCAGTGATTGCCAATTCCTGTCCCCCAACCCACCCCTGGTTACATGCTGAGCACAGCATCTATGGTACAGAATATTCTTTTAGCCAGCTTGTCCCATCTAAAATCCCTCTCAGCTTCTAAGTGAAGCTGAAAACTTCCTTTGACTAATGCAAACATTACTTAGCAACAAATAAAACAATGTGTTACTAACATTATTCTCATACTAAATCCAAAACACAACAGCTACTATAAAGAAAATTAACTTTATCCCAGCTGAAACCAGGACAAGCTCCAAGCAAGTCCACATCTCTACAGAACAGATACACATCATCTGAGCCTACAGCAGCAGGAGTTCACTGACATGAACTGCTGCCTCCCCCAGCACCCTCAGGTGCATTCCTTGAGAAAATGCTCTATATCCAACCTGACCCTTAGAAATATCAGTACTGGAAAAGAGGCAGGTTTATTGCTCTTCACAGACAGTAAATAGAAAAACTTGTTCTAACATACACATTTGGGTTACTTTGTTTCAAGTGTTAAAGCATTTTTTAATGTGTTGAATTGATCTGAACCACCATCTTCCTCCCCTCTTTTTTTTTTTTTTTTAAGGTCAAATCTTGTTCCTGTTAAACACAGAAGACTGGCAGATCATTTCATGAGAGCATATTATTGTGAAATTCCACTATGTTACAGCTTACACACCACAATATGTTTATAAAAGATTTTTGAAATGAAAAATGACATTAAGCATTCAGAGGTTGTGTATTTACTGCTTGGCTGTTACTTTCTCTGCTCAGCACTTCAGATGTAGAACAGAAATGCGATCACAGCAAAACAGCTTCAGAGTAAAGTCCAATTACACTAAGTTTTGCAATTTGAGCCCAGAATCAACCAGCGCTCCCCAGACTAGACTGGGAACTCAGATAAAAAGAAGCAAAAGACTAACTACTACCTAACTGGCCAGGGGAGCAACAAGTTTTCACTTAGTACAGAACAAAGGGCATTTGATTGGTTTTAAAATGCTTTGTTTTTCAAAGCAAGCATAAACTGTTGAGTAAGGGAGGATGCTGAGCAACCTGGCAGAGGCAAGTGAGATGGAGCCTGTCTGATCTGAAGAGTTCATGTGAGACAGACTTGTGCTGAAGGTGCCTAGAACAGTTCAGAGGGGTATCAAGCAGCTCCCTGCATACACCCTAAGCTGTCTGGTTTTTCTTTTATATTAAGCACAGCTACTAGTCTCAAGCCTCTCAACACAATCACAATCCATGTAACAGTAGCACCCCGCACAGAATTAGCCCATGGTAATCAACATTTACCAGTCAGGGTCATCAAAATATAGTTTTATTTACAATTTCATATTCAAATTCAATACAAATCATGAAATATTTACAACAATTTTAATTATACTACAGATAAGAAAATGCATTGCTTTTCCCTCCAGATTCAATAGTACTTTACTGTGGGCTTTAAGACAAAGTTTTGCTAACATTAGAAACAAGCCATAGATACAGAGATTAAAAGAAAAAATAAAGTGCATCTGTAAGATGTCCTTAATACCTTCACTGGGCAAGGCCCTACACTCAGTATCGAGGCACTCCGTGTTCCTCCTCCACCCCAGTTCAACTCCCCACCGATGACAGACAACTTTACCCATCCTCTGTTACAGTTACAGGACGCCAGCTCTCCCTGCAGCTTTAGCACACAGGCAAGACAGTGCACAGCAACAGTCCAGCATTTCTCAGGGGCTGGATCATTCTCTGATTAAAACACAGCAGATCCTTTGGGAAGAATCTATTTTTTTCACCCTTAGTTCAGTCTTCCTGAAGTTATCCCAGACTCACAAAGCCAAGACTCTGGCATATTGCTGGTGCTAGAGACAGTTATAACTCCAAAGATCATGGAGGATCTTTCAGGCTATCTAATATTAACAGGTTTGAGAAGTTCCTACAATTGTTCCCTTTACAGTATTGTGCAAGTCAGATTTGGCCTGTCATCCTGAAGCTCTCTTTTTCCCTTTAGGAATGTGTGGTTGGCAGGTTGGAGTTGAGAGGTAGAGTATCAATCGGTTTACTAGAAAACCAAGACACTGTAGGCAAAATCCAGTTTGACAGGCATTAGTTTGTACCCTCTCCTACCAAATTAGTGCACCTGCAAAAGAATAAGCAATCCTCTGATGCTTAACCTTATCTCCAGGGAAAGTGTGCTGGTATAATTCCCAGTACTGTTCCTGGAAAGGGAAAACAATACAAGTCTCAGCAGGAGCAAATTAGTGCACAGAAATATTAAATACGGTGTTGCTTTAAACTAAGCTGTGTCTGGTAGATGAGTATTAGACCAGATCAAAATAAATTTGTTTACAATGAAAATCCACTTGAATTAAAACAATGAACAACAAAAAACCCAAGTCAAAACAATTCCCAGTAGAGACAGCTACAACAAGGAATCTCCTCCTTATTTTTAAATGACTCAAACACTGAAGAGAAACTTTGCTGAAGATGGAACTTTTGTTTTAGTGTTAAAATCTGATGTTTTTCTTTATTTTTAAGATAGCTTTATCTGAAGAGTGCTAAAACTAAATTCCACGTGGGAGATGCAGTTTTAAGAATTTCAAACCATACAAATATGATTTGAACAAGTCCATTTGATCTCAGCATTGCCAAGGCAATATTCTTCTGCTTCAGTCTTGCAATGTTTGGTGTACACCTGCCAGCAGCAGGCTCCTTGCAGAAGGCTTACACTATGTTGCTGGCACATTCTTAAGACTTGACTTCACGAACTTGTGTTTCATCTGCCTCAAAACTTGGGTTGTCCATGTGGGGAAGGACATTCACATTGGAGGGCTGGGATTCGCTGTTTACAAGATGCATGTTGTCATCTGTCCAGAACAAAACCAAGAGAAGACAAGTTAAGAAGTGTCATAGGAAAGCTTTACAACCTTCAAGCAAACCATGCTTCCTTTATTTCCACGAGGCACTGCAGTGGGCCCTCTGCTCTACTGGGGTGCCTAACGGGGCACCCCCATACACAGGGCACTCCCTGGAGCAAGGTGTCCCACAGGAGGCAGGCAGGAAATCCTGTACTTTCCCATCAGCTGGGCTTCCCACAGGAAATCTATGCGGACACAGAGCATCACTTTCACCTCTGAAAGCTTCCCCACTCGCTCCTGTTCCCAAGGCCATTCCACAACCTAGAGTACAGTTACTTTCCTTTGTTTACCTGGAACCTTCCAATTTTTAAAATCAAGAGCAGCACTAAGAAGGTGTTGGCAAAGTTAAGCACGGAAAAGACGTTTTCAATTAGTTTGCTCTTCTTCAAAAAGATAAGGTATTTGGAAAAGCTGATAGTCTTCTCCAATTAAAATTCTGTGAAAGTGTTCAAGAATGACTCAGCCTTGGCAAAATCTGAAATTCAATTAAAGTATTTATCATCTCTATTTTGCATCATCTAAGCTACAGGAGGACTGACTCCCCAAGTTTTCTGTAAGTTAATTACTTAAAACAGACAGATCTGGTGGCAGAGCAACACTCACTCATCCAAATGTAATCTCCAAGGAGACAACAAGATGAGGGATTCTAAAAACTCAGTGAAATTCAGTGAAATCTTCAGAAAAAAAAAAGCTTTGGCCTTTCAAGTAGTAAGCCTCTGATTTTCAACTACTCTTTTCATAGACTTCAGTTTTTAATTCCTGTTTAGCTTGTGATCAATTTGAAAACAAAGACCAAGCATCAGAGCCAAGTTCCAAAACAAAAGGGGAGATTAAGATTACCCTGAAAAAACAGGTATTCAAGCACAGTGAGATGTTATTTACAGCAAACACCCTTAATTCACATCATAAGCAATGAAGTGCAACACAATCTAGCGAGACAGTAGACGCACTTTCTGATGGTGCATATTCCTCCAGCACAGATTCCTCTGCTCCTTGTACAGAAGCATATCCAGATGATGCTGTTTCACTGTGATTATCCTCTTCATTAACTGTAGAGATATTTGATGTCCTACTGGATACTGTGGCTTGCACAGACTCAGTGCCACCTTCTACATCCTCCTTTGTGAAAAAAAGAGAAAACATTTAAGTTACAACTTTGTAGGAAGCTGCATCTTTCCAAGAGACCAATCCCTGCAAGGACTGGAGTCTAGTGAACTTTTACCCAGGAAAAAAAACAATTACAACTGAAAAAAAAGCTCTGCTGTTAACTTTCACAGGCAGCATTATAGGTAAAAACCAGTTACTGCCTAATTCAGTGGAAAGTTCACATGCAGCTTCTACATTCTTCAGCCAGCTCTTCCCTTTTACTGCCCAGTACCAGCAAAATAGATTCCTCCCTCCACTCAGCATAGGTCTCCCTACCCCAAGCAAACTCTGGCATACATTTTAGCTGGTCCAGGCAGTGTCAGGCACTGGCAACAGCATCCTCCTCTGGCACTTACCACAATGAGAACTTGCAGAACACGTCAGAAATTCCTTATATATCCCAGGAAGTCATATGGCTCCAGGGAGTCTTACATGCTAACACATTTGCTTTACAAGAACACCGTGTACTTAGTAACTGAATAGAAGCTGGTTTCAAGGACAGTAAGAATGGTCAAAATCTGCCTGAAGCTTTGAGAAACACCCTAAACTGCAAGCACAAGAGCAATTCTTTAGTCATGCATTACAATCAATTTTGGTTGACATTCTGCCCAAGGCTTTAGATGATTCCACCTCAGACCAGGTCAAGTGCAGGCTTTGCTAAAGGGGCCACAGCAATTTGTCCTGTAGCATCTCACCACTGGCACAGCAACGCTTATCACCTGTGCTCTGGAGGGAGCATGAAATAGCTCAGTATGTGGTTACTACACTAGCATAACACCAATAATGGCATCTGCCACTAAGGCAGACTACAGGCTTACCTCAACACCCAAAGCTTTGAGTATGTCACATTTGCACATCGGGCATGTCCTGTGTTCCAGAAGCCAGGGGTCAATACAGCTCTTGTGAAAGAGATGGCTGGTGGAAGAAGGTAACCAACACGTTAGGGTTCACACCAGGAAAACTGTTTATGTGGCAGCTGTGAAGGCCTATTTAGAAACACTGAGAATGTATTCATTCTAGAATGGATGACCTTATTTTGCCACAAGTTCTAGTTGATAGTTATGGATAGTTGATCTCTCAACCTGTAGCTGGTTTATGTTTATTAGTATCTCTATACAACTTGTTAGAATTCAGCATGATCAACTTTGCTACAGTCTTAAGCATTTTTTTTTTTAAATCTGTGCACAATATATTCCCAGCTGCTGATTTAACTAATACAAATGTCGACATCTCAGCCTTAGCTTTAAGGTTAACTTCTATCATGCAGATGCAAATGACCAAATATCACTTGTTTCTGTTAAAACTACATAGAAAAATCATCTCCGAGTTATGCCCTCAAGATAAACTATGCTCCCACACATTTACTTTGGAATACACAGTGACTGCATAGACAAGTGGATATCTGGCAGGCTGTGTACTCGAGAAAATAAATATAGTTCAGCCATCACAGATGCAAATGTGTGCTCCTATGAAGACACTCAATTACACAATGGGTCTGAATTAGGCCACAGATTTAGGAGGACAACTGTAATCTGCCTGTTCCCTCAGCCTGAATAGAAATAGCAAGGCACTGCTCAATGTTAATCAGAGCTCTATTATGAGACGAGTACAGAGATCACCCATCCAGTGCTCAGTATCCTATGCCCCACTATGATACCAGGATTCTCCAGCTCAGCCCACATAATCAGCACCTCCTTCCAGCTGCACCAACGTAATGTCTAGAGTACAACCTGACACTTCCTTGATGCGTGACTATTTTAAGTGTTTGGACTTAATATTTGTGTATCTCTGCTACTATAAATGCCTTCAGTTTGACTATCTGGACAAGAATGCCTTCTGCAAATACACACGCCCCAGATACTTAGATACCACTGATGTGACTCACAGGAGCTTTCGATTGCTTGCTTCTTTCATGGATATAGTTAAATGCTTTCAACAAGTAGGGTCTCAGTGTTGAGGTCAACCACCACCAACAAGAGTATATTCTTGCAGTAAATATATCAATTTATAACTCAGTGAGAGAATTTAATATGGTTGATGCTGGCGGAGATCACCACTGGTGAAGATTATCAAGTAAATACAATTATCTTAACCTAGTGCCTCTTAGAGTTACATCTGGGTCAAAGAGGAATGAAAGACCACAAATGTATGTAAAAGCAGTCTCAGAGCAAAGCATAATGCAGCAGACTTGTATATACAGAATACGTGCAAAAGAAGTTAGTCCTGTCTTAACCCAACAAGTCATGCTTCGTTTGCAAGTTGGGATCAAGATTAGCAAGGTTTATAGGAAAATAATGAGAAGTCATCTCCTATCAGCCAAAAGTATCTAGAGCCTGTCTAAATGCTTCTGTACTCATGGGACTCATTTCATTAGTAAACAGGACTACCCACAAGCATATACCTGGCAAGACAACTGAATAATCATTAGCACGCATGCCTGAAAGCTTATTTGCTTTTCTTTTTTCCAAACTATTAAGCATCAAATCAAGGAAGTTAGTTGACAACACCTTAACAGCCAACTTCTTGATATCAAAACAGCTTAGAAATAGTACTGCTTAGGAGCAGAGAAAGCTCTGGCAAACCTGTAACCTGGTGCAAAGGTAGCCCCAGCTCAGATTTGATAGTGTTTCACAAGTAACACTGCTCAGCAGCTACAGATTTTTCCATTCTTCAGAACTTGGTTTTTCCTGTATCAAAATTTTTCCAAGTGCTTTTTTGTAGCACTCCAAGGGTTACAAAACTCTTCCCATACAAAATTTGTGCAGTTCACATTGCAGCCCTCTAATTTTAGAAGCTTTGCCAGAGCAGCCCTATCCAGGAAGCAAAAGGGGAAGTCCCACAGAACAAGTTTCCTTAAGCCCTGAAAAGGCTTCTTTGCTCATCTTAGAAGCAATCAAATCAAAGTCTTAGTGCTACAATACTGGGCTTCCACAGAAGCACAGCAATGAAATACTACAGTAGAGAATTTAGGAAAGTAAATTTCTATAGCTCTATTTTGGCCTTTAGTTCAGATGATGCATACAAGAATAGAAATGCTTTCTTCTAAGCTACCAAAGTTAGCATGGTTTAACAAGGTTAGCATAAGCACAATCCTCTTAGTAATCAGTAAACTAAGTGACAATAAATGGGCATGGTTTTGCCAGTTATCTGCAATTCAGAGATAATAATCTTATACACCAGCAAAGCAAGATATCTTTAAAAAAGCCCTGGCATCCCCTGGAGAGGCACTGTGGTCTGCCAAGTCATACTTGTCAGTCCACTCACAGGGGAAGTTATGAACACAGGCCACCAGGGCACACTACAAGGGTGTATTTACACAGTTCCTGTTGTTCAAAACATTGTTTAACAGAGATTGAAGAATTCTTGCTGTGCTACAGCTTGATTAAAGTTTGATCAGCTTTGTTAACATAGCAGAAGTAACAAGCAGTAAGAGGCATGCTTCCAGATTTTGGATTAAGGAGCAGTTTGGAAGACAACTTACTTGCAAATCAGAATACGCACTACTTCGTTGGGCTTGTACAGCTCAATGCACACAACACAGCTGTCTCCATCAGGACCGGTTTCCTAAAGCAGGGAAATGAATTTACAGCGTTAACAGACTTTGAAAGCTTCCTTTGAACTACAGTCAGATTTACTGCAAAGGGGTCTATCTGAAGTAATCCAAGCTCCTTTATATAATCTTACATAAACACATTGTGTGGATTACTCATAGTCAAGCTGACACTTTTAACAGAAACATTGAAAGTTTAATCCCATGGTTTAGAAGCCCAGCTGCAAACCATCATTGGATTATTTGAGGCACTACTATAGAGGTTTAGAAACTGCTACCTCCAGTTTCAGTTACAAAAAGAATAGCCAGGGAAACTGGTTAGATACACTGATTTACCTTTAAGCATCCGTGCCAGCAAATTAGGACCTCTCACCTCAGCAAGACTACAAGCGAGCAACTAAAAAGATAATCTGATTTATGAGAATGTGCAAATTGGAAAGTTTTGCACCCCGGAAAAGGGCCTGAAAGAGGAACTAATCTCCACAAGAGACAGTTGCAGCGCTCAGAGAGACTTCTGCATCCTGCTCCAGTACCAAGGACCACTCTCTGGGTGCTGTACAAGGAGTGTGCCATAATGCTTGGGAAATCATAGGATCAGTCCTACCTTGTCCCCTTGCTTCAGGGTGCGCAGCTGTAACTGCTCAATGGCCTTCTTAGCCTTGGCCTTCAGTTGTTGCTGTAACAGAAAGTGGTCCTGTTAAACACAGTCATTTTTCCCATAAGTGGTGGTTACTAACAAGTACCATGGCGCTTACTGCAAGCGGGCACCAGTTTTATAACCCAGATGTTATCAAAACAAGCCAAGTAAGCATGACCATGCTATTTAGAGACAACATGAAACCAAGCTTCAGGACATATTGACTTGGGATGACACACTAACAAGGCATTTGCATATGCTTTGTTTTTACCTAACCTTTTCACAAGGAATTTCAAGGGTTTCTTCCTATTTGAAAAGATGCAAGGTAATACCTTGATCAGATTAGACGGAGCCAAAACAAACAGCAGCCTTCAAATTGACTTAGTACAGAAGACTGAACATCGAGTCCTACAATCAATAATTTTAACTGCTCACTTTATGACAACTTCCTGGCACAAGCTCACATCCTGATGAAAGGTGAGACTCTTTACCAATCAGCTCAGCTCCCACCACCACACCCTGAACTAGTCCTCTGCCATTGCTACTGAACAGAGCACACAAACAGCTCAGGAGCCTCCCAGCACCGACCGCTCCTCTCAAGTGGAAGAATGCAGTTTTATCTCAATATTGGTTCAAAGTAACATGCACAAAGGGAAAAAAAAAAAAAAAAAAAAATCTCTTTACCAATCAGCTCAGCTCCCACCACCACACCCTGAACTAGTCCTCTGCCATTGCTACTGAACAGAGCACACAAACAGCTCAGGAGCCTCCCAGCACCGACCGCTCCTCTCAAGTGGAAGAATGCAGTTTTATCTCAATATTGGTTCAAAGTAACATGCACAAAGGGAAAAAAAAAAAAAAGAAAAAGTCTCAGAGCTTTTTCCTCCCCCTCCCTGTGACCCAAGGCATGAAACAAATGAAATGACAAGCCCCAGGTGGATCACCTGCCCCAGGCAGCTTTAATGAAAGCAGAGAAGGAAGCATTGCCCTTCACACACTGATTTGCCTGCTGCCCTCAGGATGGCAGGACAGAGATGAGCAGACAGCAGAGGCCAGCTTGCCTGGCAACTGTTGCTGCTCAGCTGTCACTGCAAAGCATTTAATTAGCACTGGAGCCAACATCTCTGTTTAAAGGTCACAGGTTGGTGCTGTTCCACCAACACGAAGAATATGCCTGTCCTCCTCCTCCTCCTAGGTGCACCTATTGCCTCGCGACATGGAGGTATCAGAAAGTGCCATCCCAACACAGCACTTGTCTTGGGGACAGACTGGACTCAAGTTTTACAGCTAACCCAAAATCCTATTCCTAACTCAGCTGCTCAGTGCCGGAACCCTGCACTGCCAGCTTTCCAGCATTACTTCCCCTTATGCTTTTCAGTTCAGTTACAGAATCTTTCCTGGGATGAAGGTGCAGTGCTGGTGGCACAAGTGCAGAATGAACAATTGGGCAGAGGGCTGCTGCTGTTGCCACCCAACAAACTCAGGGAGAACTGGTAATTCAAGTCTGCATAAGATTCCCTATGCTGAAGCAGCTAATGTCAAACAAGTTAATTTATATGGTCTGCTGTGATCCTGCCAGACAATTTGGGTGCAAAAAAGACATTTGTGTATCAGTTTTGTTTGGGGATCCTAAGATATAGCATCAATATGCACAGGTGAAGGATGCAAATGAGTTTAAGTATATTTCTTAGGAACAAGAACTAGTCGAGTTTTCTTTGAAGCTTGTAAAGTTGTTCTGCTGAAGACATCGCTGTATGTTTCTGTATGTCACTTAAGATTAACTTTAGAATGATGTTCCCCTTGGCAATGTTTCAGACTGAAGCCACAGAGAAGCAGCCACATACTCATCTCAGTAAACAGAGACCTCCAAAAGTTTCAGCAGCAAATGTGGTAACATCAGGAATGCAGCAACATTAGTACTTCTCATATGCAGCCAGAACTGTCACTGCTACTTGTTACTAATTGAAACTAAACTTTCTAGGAATGTACTCCCTCATCAGTATCTAATCTACACATCTAATGTCAGGCCAAGCATATCAGACAGGACCCAACTGGCTGTATTGTTAATAATTTACTGAAGCAATATTTTAAGTTTTGCCTGAGCACAAGTTTAATTGCTTTTCATTAAATGCTCCAATGGCAAAGTCACCTTTAACATTGCCTTTGGGAAGTACAGCAGAACACCCCTCTGGGGAGATGGAAAAGGTTGCAAGAAGCAGCTTTTACTGAATAGCCTACCAGGAGATCCAGGATACTCGAGCTTGGAATATCAAAGCATTTTGTGAAGCCAAGTTTTCCAAGCAAACATTAAAAGTCCAAAACCCAGCAACTCTAGAAAAAATAGTTAAGTTTAGGCAGGAAAAAAATAAAAAGAATCAAGATATTACAAAGCAGGTCAGGTCCCAGCTTCTATCCAGACTCTGGCATATTTGAAGCTGAGAGATATCTAGTGGGAAAATTACGTTTGCTGTTGCTTTATCCTCCATCTTCCCTAGTCCAACACTGCAGATTTTATCTCCTTCTGCATAGGGGTGTCTTCCTGGCACTCTGCAAGCACGGTCATGGCAATGCAGATCGGCGAGCTCTATCAGCATCAGGAACTCCTGCTTTTCTCCTGTAAGCTAAGGAAGTTCTTCCCCACCGGTAGCTACTGCCATGAAAACAGTTCTGAATTGTGGGAAGTTGAGCAACTCACCTCCTCCAAAGCCATTAGTTAGGTCATTTCTCAGCTGCAACATCTAATCTTTATGAAATCAATGGAAGTGAAGACTTGAGCTTAAATTAGAAACCAGGCCACAGATAACATCTCTGGCCATTTTGCATTATTAAGAAAGGTTAATTTATTGAGGAACTGAATTTGCCAGTACTTCACTGGCTAGAAAGTTAGCAAGCCACCTACCACACTGCCCTTGTTTTTCTGCCTTCTTGTTCACAGACTTCATGATGCAGTAAAAGATGGCAGAGGTGGGGACTTGAATTTCAAGCCCAGAAGAAAATATGCATTCAGACAGGAACTATCAAGCTATCAAGAAAAAGTGCTTTTACCGGAAGAAGCACGTAGTCATTCAAAGCAGTACAGAAACTGTATTGGCAAATAGTGAAGTTTAAAGGTATTCAACAGCCTGTCTATAGAACAAGAGATTGCTTCAGAAAGCACTGAAGATTTTTCTCAAGCCAAAAGAGAAGGGAAACATATTGCCAATATGTTAATACCTGGAAGCCCTCCAATTCAAGCAGAGGTTTCAACTAGTCCCATACATGAATGAAACACGTATCTAGCCAGGCTCTTTGTTTCAAGAAGCCTTTGCAGGATAGACAAAGGATCTAGAAAATGTTCTCCCCTCTTTCTGTTCTCCCCCTCAGGGACTCACACTTCATTGCCTTTTTCAGTCCAGGGCGAGAACTCTCCTGGGGCTGTAGCTCAGTCCACAGGAAAAAGCCTAATATTCAGGAACTTAAACATAAAAAGAGACAAGCTGCATATAACGTATCACAATTAGCTCATCATAGTACTCAGAGCAGTTCAAAACACATTAGTTTTGGTTCAAGTGGTCAACTTTAAAGGACTCCTGACACCACAGCAATATAATCCCACAGGAAAGGTCAAAAAAGCAGACATACTTTGAAGAGTAGTAACACGGGCTTAAAAGTGATACATTCAGAGCAGCAGTTCACTTCTGAAAGGAAAAGCTTTAATACTTAACTATTACACACTTGACTGTGTCCCAAAGGAACCCTCCAAAAAGAACATATAACCCTTCAACATCTGTGCAATAAAGGAGGCAAAACACACTCCTTTACTCCACCAAATAATAGGCTGAAGTCCCAGCAATCCAAGTTCGCAAAGAGCTGAATGATGACAGGGAAGCTCCCCATCTAGCATGCAAGCTGGTGAGTTGTTTGACTAATATTCAGTATTTCATAGAACCAAAGCAGTCAAACTTATCTCAAACTTTGGATATACACTGAAAATCCAATCAGCTGCCTACCAGGGAACGCTGTAGCATCACCTTTTAGTAGTTCACCTTCACTAACAAGAACTTTCTAGTTATTCTTTGCTTATCTAAGCATTGTGAGGTCAGTTTTTAGATGCCATGGTATAAAAGCAATTGAAAACAATTCTGGATTGTCTCGAGTTTCATTTTTACAAAACAGTACCTTTTTACCCCCTGATAGCAGAGATGCTTTCTTCTATTCTTATACTTTATAAAGCACATTTTAAGGCTCCTTCATTCCAGTTCAGCCGAAATCATGCGGAACTGGCATGTCATTTATCAATGTTATTTTTCAATCCACAGTAAACTCCTTGTGCACACAGAACTCAAGGTAGAAATGGTTTGTCAAGGTGCTAGCCAAGCAGACTGGATTTTCCCAGTACCATCTACCACCGAGGCATTAATAACATTTGTAACTTGTTGAAAACCTGATAGGTCAGAATAGAGCTGGACTTCCAAAACCACTGTTAAATACCTTCAAAGGAGGAAAAGCTTTCATGTGATTTGATAAACAGTGTACTTTGCAGACCATCTTCTAGAGTGCCCAGTTTCTCCTGCCCAGGTTTGTTTAGCATTGAACAGAGTTCTCATACTAGGGTAGATGGCAGGGAATGAAAAAGGGAATTCATCAGCAGAAGACAGTGGACATCTCTGTCCACAGATGTCAGCAAGAAGACACCATCAAGTTACAGCTCCAGGCCATCCCTCATGAAAGGTACTACAGAGACAACTCCTGTTGACACCCAGGACTGGCAATGAGACATCTCACAGGCAGATGGCAACTTCCAATACTGCTCTTTCAGCCATTCTCCTATTGTATCCCCACTTCAGGTGTGGCACAATACCAAAACGTGCACTTAGAGGAGGCCTAGGCCAGAAGATGATGCAGTCCCAGGCACAACAAGGCACAAATACAGTTTCATCTCACTGTCAGATCTCTAGTTTCAGTAAGGATACAGCCATCATCCACAAGATTACACTTAGACAACAGGGTTTCAGAACACAAACTGGACTGAGTCAGTTTCTGTGATTACTTGAGAAAACCCAGCATTCAACTCTGACTAATACTTGAATCCATCATTCAACTCTGGGAATATTCATGCAACTCTGCCATTCATCCCAGCTAGTCTCTCTGCCTGCCAAGAACACCAGTGGTTCTATATGTTAGCATTTTAAAGAAGCCTAAAATGATACAGGAGCCTGAAACTGGCCTGAATTTCAACACCTGTGTCCAGCTTTATCAGCTTATTTCAGAAGGATCTTGCTGAAGAGGCCCAAATTCTCCAGGACAGCAGAGAAGCTCATTAGGGCAGGTCTTCTGCAGTGGCAGAGAAGTCTGTCACTTTAACTATCTAACGACTGATGCAGAAATAATTCACATACCCTGAGCCCAGCTAGAGTGTGATGCTCGTGCTATTGATGTTTGTAGGAAATGACTCTATAACAACTCTCCTTTCAGAGTTCCAGTAGATCCTGCAAGAAGAACTGCAAATATCAATGGTCCCCTTTGCAGCACAGCTGTAAGGGCAAGGCCAGTGCCTCTCACATCCTGTCCCTGCTGCTGCCCATCACCTTCAACAGATGTCATGCCAGTACTTTATTCTCACTTTTAAGTCTTTTGACTTAATACCTGCTACTTCAGGGCTACAGTGGGTCTGATGAGACTGAAGACAAAGCTATAAGCACAGTCCTACCAGCTGATCAGATTATTGCACTGAAGAGAGTGACTTGGAAACTTATTAGCAACTCCCTGCCTGGGGTTTAAGACCACAATTTAACTGTGCTTTTTTTCAACACCTAATTGAGACTGTCATTGCAATTCTCAGAAAGCAGCTCTCAACAAGCAGCAGTTTCCTAACTTGTGGTCTACAGAAAGGCAGCCAAAGTCATGCACCGCTTTGCAGAGGCGTTTGCAGTCGTGTCTCACGTTACAGCTCGCACCAGGCACCGCGGCGTGGGACGTGTGAGGGTCACCTAAAAGCAGTTCAGCGCTCTCACCGCCTCCAGTACATCAGCCTTACAGCTCCACTGCAGTTCAGGGAGTAAGATTTGTAAGAGACAGAGATAGCTAAACCTGATCGGTTGCTTTCTCCAGACAGTTTACTTTTTTTTTTCTTTTTTCCTTTGAGAAGTTAAAGATTAAAGCACTTTAAAGACCACGCTTCTTCCTGGGGAATGAACAAATCCAGTAATTTTGGTGCTTGCCCAGTATTTTGCCCTCAAGATCTACAGCGGGGAGGTTCAGGGGTACGAATAAAGCAACAGCACACACAAACTCACCTGATTCCTGGACTGGGCCCTTGCAATCCTGAGTCGCCGAGCAGAATAAAAAATAAAGTAGCCCATGGTTGCTGCTGTGACAATGAAAAATGACACTGAGATGAAGAAGACGGAGTACTGATTCATCCAAGCACCATGCTTTTTCCCCACTTCAATGACCATAGTCACTTTCATGCCACTCTCAATCCGGTGTAAGATCTCCATGCCTTTCAGGTTGCCAATCATAATTGCAACGATATCTTCAGCACCTGCAAAAGGAGAAGGGAAATCCATGCTCAGTTCCCAGATGTTGTATAAGAGTCATTGTCTTAGATGTTCCAGTTCAAGTGCTACAGAACAGACTAGAAAGTTTCTAACTAGCATTTGCAAATTCAACATGAGCTGATGGAACGAGTGCCACATCCATGTGCTTGATCAGCTGAAAAATATGTCCAATTACCTATGAGCTGCATAAGTGAACGATATTTAGAATTCATTCCTCTCCATAGCACTCCTCACTCCTGTACAGGATGTGCATTGTCATTATTTTAGACTCAACACTTTGGCAATTTACATTTTAACATGCCTTTGAACTACATGAAGTTAAAAATAAAGCCTACACAGAGCGAGGTCACTAGGGATTGTGGTATCTCCAGGAGCTCAGGGATGGCAGGTACCCAGCTGGTGGCTTAAGGATCCTTCCTGTAATGGATCCGACTCCCTCCCTGCTCCACTGCCACTTCTTAACACTTCTTTTCTAAATTTGACACACTGTTGAGTACCTCCCCAGACACTGAGAAATCAAAGCCATAGATCAACTTTTGCTTCTGTATTTTCAGAAGCAATAGAGAAATGTTTGAGTGAAATTTGGTTGTGAGCTATAAATGGTGTTGTGGGTTTCTAATGCAAATTCAGAAGGAAGCAAATATTGAGGTGTGCTTGGCTTTTAAAGGGTTGGCAGCAGATGACAAACTCCATCCAGATTTTAACAACAGATTTCATTTACTCAGTTGGCCATCATGACAAGCCATCAGAGGAACCAAGGGGTTTATGGTAGGAAGAAATTCCAAGGAACTCTGGTCACCAAGCACAGACCAGAACAAAGCTGCTTTCATTTTGGTGACAAGGAAGTGCTTGAGGACACTTGACACTATTCGCAGGAACCTTAGGCAGTCCCAATAAAACAGAAAGCCTTCTAAGATGGGGGGGAACTAAAAGGGAGAAAGTGAGACGAGTAAATTGTTACTGGCCTTGCTCTAAATACAAAAAATGTGGATTCAAAGACTAGCCAGTGAGGACTCTCACTGCCTTAAATCATCAGCTGCACAACATTCATAATAGATATTGCACAGTGAAGGAATAAAGACAGTTACAAAAGTGCTATTTTTAGCTAACCTCCCAGCCAAGGAAGAGACCAAATTTTTTCCCCTCCATTAATAGAAACCTTATCCAACTTTCAGCTATCAAAAAAGCTAGAACTGGTGTTAAACCACAAAGGCCATAATTTAAGAAAACGCTTTCTAGTTTTTCAGCTTGTTCACATAATGCCTTTGATCCAACACAGCTAAGCATGATGTCTAGCAACTCTCCTCAGTGTGACTAAACTCATCTTTTATTCAGAAAGCTCCTTGTAATGAAAGTACATCACAGAGAAAATGAAAAAAAAAAAAGTCAGCCAGACTGCCACTACTGTCCTTTGTGATGAACTAGAGCTTATACAACAGTTATGAAATGAGCTGGAGTCAGGTGTTAGTAGCAAGCAAAAAAATTTAGCAAGGGTCAAGTCAGAAGCTGTGACTTACTTTCATAAGCATGGAAGAAAGTGTGGAAGAACAGGCTGTGACAACAAGAAAATAAAGACTGCCAAAAAAAGCTTGTTCTGCCTTATTCCCCTTTGCTTCTGCACGTCTCACTAGTCAAATATAGCTTGTGGTTATGCGCAATACAAGATGTAGTATAGGAATTCCTGTTAATGAAATGTCACCATCAGCCTGCAAAACCACTGCAAACTGCAAGTTACTAAGCCATCAGCTGTGAACAAATTTCACCCCTACAGAAAAAAATCTTCCATTTAAGTCTCCAGCTAATCAGTTCACCAGGATGTCATTAGATGACAGTATTAAGTCTTTTCCTGACAGTTTTCCCCCCAGAGATTTCAGTTTCAGCTCAGTTTCAGCTCTGCTCTAAATAAACCTGTGAGTGGCCAGCTGGTAGCTTTGACACTGGGCTAACAAGTACAGAAGTGAGAGAGGGACCATTTCCATCAGCACCTGCACTACTTCCCCCCTTGGAGCAAAGCCCCACTGACATACATCAGCATCCACCTTCCACACTTTATAATACTAGCTCTTGGGACCAATTTCTAAAGGCTATTACAGATGAGCTACCCTGACATCACATGAAGTTAACCAAATGGCCTTCTGCCAACAGCAGGGGAAAGGGAGTCCAGAAATTGCATCTTAATATCTGGCCATCAGCAGCACAGCAGTTTGGTCACTTCAGAAACTCCTTTTGGTCAGGGACTAAACAGGGCTCTGGTACCACCACATAGGGCCTACCATGGGGGCGTCACCCCTACCTCTCAGAAAACAAGGCCTCCTTCACCTGCCAAGAAGAGATTCAATGATGCCCTATTAGCCTGAAGCTAAGACAGAAGCCCAGAATCCACATTTAGGACTACTGCTGTGCTTCTAGAATAAAAGCAGCTAGGATCACCCCCACCACCTGCTAGATGGGTCCCATCACAACAGGTGATGTTGTGATGAAACATGTTACTGTGGCCTGGAAACCACCAACCTAGACAGAGGCTCCTGGCAGTGCTTGGGCATCTTAATGGAAACAAGCTATTTGAGGGGACACCTACAGATGTACAAGCTCAGCAGCTGCCCTGAACTGTCAGCTCCCCTCTTCTATCCTGTCTCCAGCAAAGCAAGAGGAAAGTCTTAACAGTTGTGCATGGCCAAAACCTCACAGAAACCCAAGTTCCTTGCCCAGGCATCAGCTTTTGTGATTCAGGAATACTTTCTCTAACAGTTTAAGGGACATTAGAAGGTGAGATTAAGCTGCCGCCTGTTTAGCTAATAATGGGCTCATAGCTAAACAGAAGCAAGACCTGTTTAGTTAAACATTTCCCAGCCTCTCTCCTTTCACCATCTCCTGTGAAATTGGCGAGAGAAAGTTACTCAAGTTTTTCAACAAATACAATCTGCTTCTCAGATGTGGAGTTTTGCAGAAGACACCTCCCAAATCACAAGGCAGGCACGCTGGTCAAAACCTGAAGGTTTCGCAGATATGGGTCGGCACAGACGAGGCACAAGAACTCAAAATGGTTTCTTGGGGCAGGAAAGAGCTGGGACACAAGCACATTTGGCACACAAGGGGAGTGCATGACTGGGATCAAAGTTTTACCTTCCTGTATCAGGTTTACTTAGATGTAGAGTGGACTTGCATCTATTTATACCATGTAAATACCTATATTAAACTCTGCCCTGCAAAGACTTCACTTGTTCTGCCATTGCACTTCTGCTCCCTGTAAACATGACGTTACAGGTTTGGCAACTCAGCAGAGAAATGTAATGTGCAAGAGGTGCACAGAACCAGGAGCATTAACTTTTGCACAGCAAACACCTGCTTTTTCACATTCGTTAAGGAGATTATTGTAATCCAGTGCTACTCTGTGTGCTACAGATAAACCTACTCCGAACCAAGCAAATTGTAGGTCCTGGAGAACAGTCACCCCACAATATTTACAGACTGCAATGTAACTGAATCAATGCCTTAAGAGTAGTCATTTTTAGCAAAAAAAATCAGTCTGTTCATGCATTAAAGCACATCAAGGCAATGATTAGATCAACCAAATCCCCTGCTTTAAAACAAGGTATGGCAAAGCATTGCTTACCTCATTCAGATTAAATATACACAATGCACAGGGTAACCAGAACTTTAGTTCTTTGTGTCATTGCTAAGTCCCAGGAGAAGTAGGCCCCTATATGTCATTGCTCAGTATGGTGGGACTCCATAGCATACCCCCAGGCAACACTTGCATTGCAGATCCATGCTAGAGCATAACACTGATGCCTCCTGGGTCTCCAAATTCTTGCACAGCTAACATCATAAACCTTCTCCCCACAGAAGCAGCTCAGAAGGGCTGTCACAGTGTGTTCAGGGTGAACAAAGCTGCAAACCAATTCTTACAGGAGGGGAGATTTTTCAGACTTGCCAAAGTGGTGAAGGAATGAGAAACCCTAGCAGCTTAGAGAAACTATGTTCTTCCTAGGCATATTACAATTACAACTTCTACAAAAACTACAAGCAGGTTTCTCTGGGTGTTACAGTGAATTTATTTTTTTTTAATGAAAAGGGAACTGGTTTTACATATATATATTGATTATTAATATTCAATAATGAGTATTCCTTTCTTGCTTCTCTGTTGGAACCTGCTGAAGTTAATCACCTTTTCAGGTGATTACAGTACAGCTTCCAGGACTGAAGTTCACAAAGTGTCAAAGAGATTCAGGTTAAGGAATGCACCAGGTTTTGCAGTAATTAGAGGCAACATGACTGAAGGCTTTCTGCCCAGCCCCCAGAACTGTTAAAGCCTTTTACCATACGGAAAGAGAAAATAAAACATTACAAGGCAGCTACACTAGCACTCCAGGTGAAATAAATACAGATTTCCTCACCTGGGATGAAAGCTGAATGCTACCTTAACCATCATTAAGATTTATCCCTCATATCCTGCATCTCCAGCCTCCCTGTCAAGCCACTCACTGCATGAGAAAGAACATCAGAACAAATACGGGGCACTACCTGAGCTTCACCCGTTCACAGCAACCATCCCTTCAGAGACAGCTTTCGTAAGCTAATCCTCCCCCGAGGAGAGCAGGGAGTTACCATAGCAGTGTGTTTTCCAGGGTAAAATCCTGCCTCCTGGACGCTCCTGTGCAGGCTCCTACAAGTTGAAACCACTCCACACACAGCAGAGAGCTGGAGAGGAGGAAAGGAGCCTTTCTGTGGACGCTGCTCCTCCTCAGAGCTCCAACCGGTTTGAAGTCAAACTTTGCTGTCGCAATTTCAGAGCTTTGCCTTTTCTTCCAGATGTTAGGAAAAAGAAAACTTTGCCCCTGTCTTAATCCTAATGTAGCTTTTGCATTGTGCATTTAATAAAACTGAAGCACAGCCTGGAAAAGGGGAAGAAAGAAGCCCCTCCAGAAATTTAAATCTCTGCAGTGTTATCAAAACTCTGTCAAGTTACAAAGGCCATATTTAAGTTCCCCAGCTAATGAACTGTCAGCAAACAAGTTTAACTTTAAGGAAACCTTTTTCAGTGTTTGAATTTAAGGAATCTTTATTGTAATACCACCTTTCATTATTTACCACTTGAGTTCCATAACCAAGAAAACCAAACTGACTCAGACTGCTAACCACAAATGCCAGCTTTGCAACGGAATGCTGTTTTCTGGTGCAACCCATTTTAGGGTCTAATATACTAGGACCCAACAGAAAATATCATGTGCCTTCAAAACTTAAGCAAAAAATCAGTTATGGTACTTGCTATCTCTGCACACTTTCCCTTCTTCTACCACTGACTTCAATACCCCACCTGGCACCACAGAGAACTTTAATTCAATCTAAAAGAAATATTTAACATTCTTTCTGTGCAATACTCTAAGGTGACACTGACAAACACCATGTATGTTTTTCCGACTCTTGTGAGGCCCTGGCAAGGCTTTTTGCAGTGAATAATTAACTTCCAGCTGTTTGACAGCTTTGCATGTCATGGAAGCCAACTCAAGAACTTCAGCTCCAAATCAGCTCCTCTAGCCTCACTTAAAATTGGTTTCTCAGCTTGTTCAGGCACTGGAAGTGTTTTACATTGTTCAAGCATGCTTTAAACCAACCAAATCCAGCTCCAGTTAAGTCAGGAAAGACCTTTTCATTTCAGTTTAAAAGCTTCAGTGTAACTTGGGGGAAATTCTATCGATCTTTATTTTTCTCAGATAGCAAAAACCAAATCCCTTTAATGCCTCTATCACCATTTACCAAGAACAGGCTGTGAAACATCATGATGGGACCCTTTCCCCTTTGGGAATGGACCTAGCTACAACATAGTCTGGTGAAAACATTTGAGGAAGGCAACAGTTTTGTAGGCGTTTTTAAGAAAGAAGGTATAAAACATGGTAAATAGACAAGTTATTTCTGAACACAGAAAAAGCTAGCACGCTGCTCACAAGCTCCAACATATTGCATTTGGTAATTTTTCTCCCCCTTTCTCAAAGTCCAAAGTGTTGCATCATCTTTAGGCAGAGTGAAATGAAGCGCCCAGAGCTTTGCCAGTATTATTTCACTTCGTCCAGAGAGCACCTTGTGCAACCAACACATCTGCTGTGGCCCAGCCACGGCTCCCTCGCCCCGGGAACCAGCACAGCTCATCCATGGCTTGGCCCAACGCCTCACTCGGGTCTCCTCCCTTGGTGGTATCAGCAACCCGTTTTGACCATGCTGAAGAGAAACAGTTCCACAGAAGTCACTGGAAGGGGAAGGAAACAGTACAGCAAATCTATCTGAAAGTTAAACATTATCTTTCCCTGCGTAGGAGGGGTTTTCTGACAGGTTAGCCTTGGCTAGCTCATTGGAAGTTGTTTAATAACACCGTGGCAGAGTGAGTTCAGATAAACTAAGACATTTAGGTTTTTTTTTTAAAAAAAAAGATGACCTTTTTTGTTTTACAAAGGAATTAAACAGCAATTCAGCAGACAACCCATGAACTGTTTTCTCCAAATGCTTTAAGAGGACTTAGAAATGTAGGATGCAATTATTAACAGATTAAAGGCTGCGGGCATTTTGCTACAGCTGAGTAAGTTCTGCCAGAGGACTACTACAGGATGAGGGATTTTGTTTTTAAAGAGCTTGTATGATCTTGCAGAGAAGTCTTCAGAGAATGCAGTCACACAAGAACTGTTCCACGTACCACAGCAATAACCCATCACACCCCCTTTCTGCAGCTATATAAAGCCCCAGCTGACCACCATGTAAGCCATGTGCTCAGAAAAAGCAGAATGGAAGAAATTACATTTGATTTTGATTGCTTCATATCCAAAAAGGAGCAGCAGAAAATAGACTTCAGAGGTTGAATTTTCAAGGAAAGGATAGACTCTCCTTCACCACAGCAGAATCACTGTCTGAAGACTCTTTAGGGAGATGAAATGCAAACCCTGGTCTTGGTCAGATGGCGGCTGGATCTTTGCTTTTAGCTACCTGATGTGGTGCTGGCAGCACAGAAGATCAGCACGAGCTGTGCCTTCAGCTGTACTGATAGGAGCTTGTAGTATTCCCCTGGCATCCCTCCAACCACCAACATCAGCAAAAAGGCAGGAGATCAAGCCATCTCCTGTACTTTAACATGAAAGACATTGTCAGTTGACTCTCCCAACAATTTCCAACCAGATTAGCACACCTGGTTCTTCAGGCAGGTAAGAAGAATATTTAAAAAAAAGTTTAAAGGTTTAAAAAAAAACAAACAACAGTTTTCAGGTTTAAAAAAAAAAACCAGCAAAAAGATTGCTTGTCTCACTGTATTGACATAGTAAGAAACAGGGGATTTCTGGTGGTTATCAAACAGGCTGGTACAAGTTTACTGTTATCTGTTACAGTAAAAAGGAAAATAAACTAACAGCATACACAAACGGAGCCAATATTACAGACTCAGTGTAATTCACCTCGGGTGAAAGGCCAGCCCTGCAGACAAAACCCATTTTGTCTCAGCACCACACGGTGAGGTGTGGGGTGCAAGGGCTATCTCCAGCCTCAGAGGAGTGCTATAGAACCAGTCACCCACACACTTGCTCTGCTCTCATCAATGGTACAAGGTTGACAAATAAAAAACGATTGCTTTCATCCACACGCACGAGGCCAAGTCTTATCAGCAGTGCAGGTCTGACCGAGCAGCACCCATCCCAGCACTCATCCTCCATCGCAGACTCTGACTGAGGAAACATCATCCTCTCACCGTGATTGCCCTGTGATAAGCTCTCCCCTTTGCAAGAGGGGAGGGTGACCAAACTCCTGATTTTAGGAGCAATTTAAGCCTGTACAAGCCTACCATATAGGTAGGCTTGTCCCTCCCCCTTCTCCTGCTCTGCATGCTCTCCACCCCAAACATTACCTGGCACCAAGATAAAAGAATCACTCCTTTCCAGGCTACTTTACAGTTATTCAAAGCAACAGCCCCTTATGACCCCAGCTTTTTGATCGAAGTGTCTTCTTGCTCACACTATCACCTAAGCTTAATGAAATCTACTTTCAGCCTGCTTTACTTGGCAGCTGGCACTATGCCTGATCTCCTCCTCCACAACATACACGTCTTTCAAAGTACAGAGATAAACATTCAAAAGCAAGATACTTTAAAAAGTTGCAAAAATTGGCAGGAGTACACAGGAGTAGGAAGCAATAGCTAGAGCTTTAAAAAGAAAATAAGAAAATAAAAGGGGGAGGGAAGGGAAGGAACATTACATGAAATTTAAAGATGACAGCCTTAGAAGATCCTCAGCATGGTAAGGACAGAAGAGAGGGAAGCAGAGAAGCTCCCTGGTGGTTGTGCCGCACAGAAGAAACACCTATTTTGGAGAACTCATGCCCACAGCAGTCTTTAGCTGGAAACACACACCACCATTTATTAGTCGACTACACTGCTAGGGAACTACTATGCACATTTTTCCAGGGAGACTCTTTGGTGGGGTAGGCCTGTAGATCAGTCATCCAACAGTTAATGTGGATAAGGAAGATTTCCACACTAGAAAGCGTGGGGAAGCTCTTTACCAAACAGGCTGGGTGTCTAAAGAAGCACATCAAGACCAAATGAAGTTTTACATGACACGAGTTTCCATGGATCCCCAGGGGATACTGGAGGTGGAAAACAACCTGCACGCCATTTAGTTTAAATAGTGTTAAAAGTTATTATTTGCCAAGGGAATCCAACAGTTACCAGCCTTTACTTTTTTTTTTGCTTCTCAGCCTTTCAGACTTAGGTAAATGCTGCCAGGCCCTAAATCTTAGAACATTTAGAACATGAAATCATCCTTTAAAACAGCAGCCAAGACAGGATGCTTATTAAGGGCACTGAGATGAATGAGATCTGTAGGACAGCTCTCTTAGCATGCTGTTTGGTCAGTAGCACTTGCAAGAGGGAAGTGTCATCTTTCAGTTCAGCAAACAGCATCTGAAGCCCTCTGGAGAAACAGCAATCCACATTCCCTAATGAAAATTCTTCAGTGAATTTACACAACAGCTTTCAGCAGTTTTTAGTAAACACATCACTCGCTCTCTTCAAATGAGATTGAGCTCACAGCTAATATCCCTTGCTCTCAACATACTCGTAGCAGCCTAGTGCTCACTGGAAACAGGCAAGTTTGAGGAAGCTAATGATAAAATAATATAAGCCAGCACAGCATAAGCCAGGAGAACTGCAGAAAGACACATTTGATACAGCAGTGAGCAGCCCTGAGCCCGACCCGCTCTTCGCTCACAGCATGTTCACAACTGGAGGCAAACAAGCACCCTCATTGTTTCAGGGCCATATGTCCCACACCATGAAGCCTCTGCTCCCACAGCTGTCACTTGGGATTCTAATCCATCCTTTCACATCTCAGCAGCACAGTAAACCCAAAGAGCAAGAGCCTGGAACAGGTCTGTGAAGTGCCATCTGAGGGTTGGTGCCCACCCTGCTGTTTTCCACAGCACAGAGGTACCTAAACCAGACCAAAAAGAGCAAGATCAGAAGCTGTCAGGAGCACTGATTAGTCTATCCTCCTCTTAGTGCCTCATGCTTGCTCACAGACCTCTGTGCTGTGGGGCAGCCTCAACTCACTGCCACGCACCCACCATAACCTGCAGGTGGGGATCAGGGTCACGAGTGACACCCCCTGTCCCATGATCAGTTATCCAAGTACCACTACAGCCATGACATTAACTTTCTCTACACCAGGCAGCCAGGAGAACTGAACTGAGCTCATAAAGACAAAGTTGCAGTACATACACATCAGCTATTCCCAGATTCCAAGAGCTATGAACTCTACAGGCTGCCAATACCATTCAGGTCCAGGGAGTCCAATTCATTCATGTTCATTCCCAACAAGGAGCTGCTGGTAGGAAGGGCTAAATAATCCACAGAGGCTCACCCAGCCGTGGCCAGGGAATATGGGTCAGCAAGTGGTATTGCTTAGACCTTGCATCCTCATTCCTCACCTCGGATGTGCCCAGCACAAGCCTTCACTCCCTGCAAAGCAGAGGTGCGCCATGTGCTTACCCAACATTGACAAAGCCTCCGCACAGCCTGCCTTGGGACTCCTGCTCTGTCTCAGTCTTAACAGGAAGGGTTTTACAGCTCACACCAGCCTTTTAATATCACAGCAGAGTCTTAGCTTCTTTCTTCAGATCGTGCCTCACATGAACTTGAAGCAGAGCACAATTAAACACTTCTGCCATGCCATGCACTAGTTCCTCTAAGCATATGGAGACCAGCCTTCACCTCAGTGAAATTCCTGCAGAACAAGTTAAGTGGCAGTGCTACATATTTAACCTTTCCTTCCCCTTTCCCCCATTGATGCGAGTTTACACTTGAACCAGATCTTGTCAGCGTAAGACATGCTCTTACTGTTCTGTTTTAGGCAGAATTATTTAGCTGTGTTCCCCCAGAATAAGCCCTCTGCAGATCAGGTGATGTGCTTCTCAAGGCTAGAGTTACACGACAAGAGGGAAACCAAAGAAAATGATCACAATAGCTTTCTGACCTGCAAAGAATCCTTCTTTACCAGCTGCGGGGAAATACTCAACAGCAAAGAACACTTTCCATGGTTATCACCATACCCTGACCCCAAGGCCACCCAACAAACTGGTTCTACCTTAAGTCAAGGACCACCTTTAAAACAAAACAACTCTCCTTGTGCACTTTTTGCCCACACACTGCTTTTTCTCTCTAATCAAATGCCTTTTTCAGAAGGTCAATATAGATTACAGAGAGGTGCAGTTATATGCACACAGAACTGTACTTTGAAACCCTGCTCAGCCTGCCACAGAGTGGTACCATCCTCTTAAAATGAGCACAATTAAAACTCAAGTTTGCTAATTGATATGGTTTTATGCTTTTAAAAGTCCAAAGTAAATACTTGATATTCTGTGCATCAGAGAGGATTAGTCAGGATTTGATCGTATCTGATTTGGCTATTTATTGCATTCTGTTGTTTTTATTGCCAGGGTGGTTTGCTTTTTGCAGTGTGTTTTGTTTTGCTTTTAAAATTAGCACACCAAAAATTTTCCACACAGAGCACTGATATAAGCAATAAAGAATTCATCAGACTAAACATGACTATTAGAAAAAAAAAAAAGCCTGTGGAAGCAGGATGACCAGGACAAACACTGCAGTGAAGTACAGTCACATTTAACTCTCTAAACAAGAAAGCTGCTTCAAAAGCTGAGCTTGACAGCCCCAGAAAAAGGCACACTGTACTTTTAGATAAGCTTCTGTGAATAACTTTGTGTCCTGTTGCCACCAAAGTTCTGCAGAGAAAAGCATGTTGTGCCAGGCCAATGCCAGCTCCCGTGCCCCGCTGGGGAGAGCAGAGCCCTGGGGGCAGGAGATGTACCCCCAGAACCTCAGGAGATGGGAAAGCCCCGGTGCTGAGCTCCCCCTCTCCTCAGCAAAGCCACCTCCTGCTACTTCCCACTGCCTCAGCTCGGAGGAAGTGCCCAGCCTGGTTGGGTTTCACTTGACAGCATATGATGGCCCACTTAAAGCAGAAATGAAGCCAATGAGGAAACCCAGATTGTGAAGTCACCGTTAGCACAGATACGGCCGTTACAGCAACGGCGGGAGTTGCAGCTGGACAAAAAACATTCTTTAATGAGCAGGGCTACCTTCACCACTGCCTCCAGAAGAGCTGAAGCACCCAGTCCACCATGGGAGGCCAGAAGAAGAGACCCATCCCATAGGGGCAGCTCTTATCTCTTATGTTTGCGCACGGCATTTCATCAGTATTATACAAGCAATATCCTGCACTTGGCAAAACGAATTAGGCTGGTGACTTGCAGCTTGCTTCCTCTTGGCCATGCTGTGTTGAAAGCCTGCAATGTTTGTCAAGTCTGACTGGAGAGCGTTGGCTCCCAGCAGGGACACAGGGCAGGGGTGGCCCAAGGACAGCGTGCCACCAAAGCCCCATGAGCAGAAGGAAGAACATCGGCGCGGAAAGAGGTGAGAGCGGGGACTCGCAGACGACTGCAACAACAGAAAAAGATAAGTCAAGTCCAGAGAGGAAGAAAAGGGAGGGTGGAACAGAAGAGAAAGTGAGGGACTAAAACAAGGACAAGGAATAAACGCAACAGCAGCAACAAGCTTAACCCAGTAATTGTGCTAGGACATAGCAAGGAGGAGTCACACAGATGAAATAAGAGGTTTGACAGAAGCTGTCTTCTCCAAGAAGTCCCTGGCCTGTTTGTCTACAGTTCAGCTCTGAAGTTTCAACATGCCCTCGAGCCTGTAACCCATCATGTAGGATAATCAGGACAGCTAGAGCCACTCTGACATAAATCCCTCAGCAGAAAGCTTAAGGGCAGCACGGGAAAGGAGGGAGCTCCTCTTGGAGCAGACCCTGCAGAGAGCAGATGGCTCATTTCAAGAGGCAGCTCCTGGGAAGATTAAGATGCTGTAGGTCTCCCAGTGGCCAGGATGGAGAAGAGGGCAGGAGCACATACCCCTTCCCTCAAGGACAGGTTCAGCAGTGACCTACCCAGGTCAGCAGTGCCACAGGAGCTCCTCAGATCAGGCAGGCACACAGTGAAGAGGACTCAGGGCAGGGATGTTACTGTCTGTTCAACAGGAGGAACTCGCCCAGCAATAGCTAGATCTCAATAGCCTTCATCAGCAGATGATTTGATTACATAAAGCTCTGCCTCATAAAGACCAGAGCCCATCCAGATTGTATGTTTTAAATTCTTAAAGCAAAGCACTGACATTCATACAGCTCATTAGGATTGCGCACCACAAACCTCCAGAGGCAGCTACTGTTTCCTTGTCTCACCAGAACACTTACCTCCACCACTAACAGCCAGAAATCCTCTCCGCCCCTTCTAAGAGGGATGCTGCAAACACACTATTTTTGGAACCAGTCAAAGCTTTAAGACTGGCTATTAACATTCACTGTTGTATTTCTCTCCAGAAGATGTGCCTTCCCAAAGCAGTGCCACTTAGCAGAACACCACCAAACCCATCAGGTGGTACAGCCCGGGGCTGGACAGAGCCACCAAAGCCATCTCCCCCCACCCCATACCCCACCACAGGCAGGTCCCCTGCTCCTGCTGGTACCCAGCAGGCAGTTACACAGCTTTCAGCCCAGGGCTGCTTCTCAGGAAACACTAGCCTGAAATACAGCCAAGTCTCACTCTTCCTTTGGAAGATAGGCAGTTTGAGGGGAAAACCCACTGCTGGCAAGTGGGTGGCTTTCTATAGCGAGAGAAGAGAGGCTCCATCATCAGCCTCCACAAAACGGAAAGAGCCTTTAAAGGGCTTTAGTCACTTGCATTGAACGTGGCATTTTGCTGGTGAAAAGGTACTTATGGAAGACTCTCATACTCTGCCTATTTCTGAGCTGGTTACAGGGAAAAAAAACTGCTTGAGTGTGGAAACCCAGCCCATTTCAGAGCCCAAAACCACACTCGGTAGGCTTCAAAAAACCCCAGCATCAATCAAATCCGGGCAGCTCCCTGGTCAGGCCAAAAACCCAAACGAACCGGAGGCACCGTTCCCACCTCCGCCCCACACCCGCACCCAGCCCCCCCCCGGCCAGAGAGCGCAGGCAGCCGCCTGCTCGCCCTCCGCCGCCATCAGACATCGTTACTCATTAATCACAGAAAAAACATCCAACAACGGCAGCGCCTCGAACAGGACCGGCTCGTCCAGGCAGGAACTCTTCTAGTGCGGGAGAGCCAGAAACAAACCCCGCTCTCCCACCGAGCGCCAAAGCCGGCTCCGTTCGGCTGGGGGCTCACCCGGACCCTGCCCTCTCCTCTCCCACCCCACAGAGGGGAGGGAGGGGGCAGGTCCCACCGCATCCCCCCGCCCTTCCCCGCTCCCGGCGGCTCACCCGGGTGGGACATGGGCAGCACGTCGTTGCCGGTGTCTCGGTAGTTGTAGATGACGACGGCGGAGGCGCCCCGCAACCTTGCCAGACGGATCTTGTCGGCGAAGGTGCAGCCGCCGCCGCGCTGGATGAGGGCGAGCCACTCCGAGGACCCCCCATCGCCGCCGCCGCCGCTACCACCGGCCGGGGGGGCCCCGCTGAAGTTGGTGCGGGCGCTGCAGGCGTTGAAGGAGTCGCGGCCGTCGGGCAGCACCAGCAGCCCCGCGGCCCCCCGCACCGGCGAATCCAGCCCGTACAGCCCGCTCTCGCTCGCCTCCCAGCCGCTCCGGTTGCGGTCCGTGCTGTCCTCCCACGACACGTTCAGCCAGGCCGTCCACACCGTCAGGGCGGCCGCCGCCCCCCCTCCACCGCAGGGACCCGGCGGCGGGGCGGCGCAGAGCAGCGCGGCCACCGCCAGCAGCGACACCCCCACCGACATCCCGGCACGGCACGGTATGGCCCGGTCACGCCGCCGCCGTCCCCTAAAAACGCCGCGGCGCCGCCCACGGGGGAGGAGCGGGGCCGCCCCCGCCGCCGCGGGAACCCCGCCCGCCGCGGGAACCCCCCCGCACGGCCCCGCAGCCGGCACCCCCGCGGGGCTTCGCTCAGCGCTGCACCTACGGCCGCCCCGACGGCGCTTTGGGGGCACCGGGGGGTTCCCCCCCTCGCCGGGTCACCACCCCGCGTTGCTGCCCGGGGGGGATGCGGTGGGTCGCCCACCCAGATCACAGAGTCATAGAATGGTTAGAGCTGGAAGGGACCTTAGAGATCATCCAGTTCCAACCCCCTGCCCTGGGCAGGGACACCTCCCACCAGACCAGGTTGCTCAAAGCCCCATCCAGCCTGGCCTTGGACCCTCCAGGGATGGGGCATCCACAACTTCCCTGGGCAACCTGTCCCAGTGCCTCACCACCCTCACAGGAAAGAATTTCTTTCTGGTATCCAATCTAAATCTCCCCTCTTCCAGTTTAAAACCCTTACCCCTTGTCCTGTCAGTACACTTCTGACAAAGAGTCCCTCCCCAGCTCTCCTGTAGCTCCCTTCAGATATTGGAAGGCCGCTATAAGGTCCCCCCGGAGCCTTCTCTTCTCCAGGCTGAATAACCCCAGCTCTGTCAGTCTGTCTTCACAGGAGAGGTGCTCCAGCCCTCTGATCATCTTCGTGGCCCTCCGCTGGGCCTGTTCCAACAGATCCATGTCCTTCCTGTGTTGAGGACTCCAGAGCTGGACACACTACTCCAGGTGGGGTCTCACAAGGGCAGAGTAGAGGGGCAGAATCACTTCCCACGACCTGCTGGTCACACTTATTTTGATGCAGCCCAGGATGCAGTTGGCTTTCTGGGCTCCCAGTGCACATTGCCAGCTCATGTTGAACTTCTCATCCGTGAGCATTCCCAAGTCCTTCTGCTCCAGCCATTCTCCACCCAACCTGTATTTGTGCCTGGGATTGCCATGTCCCAGGTGCAGGACCCTGCACTTGGCTTGGTTGAACTTCATGTGATTTACACGAACCCACCTCTCAAGCCTGTCCAGGTCCCTCTGGATGACATCCCTTCCCTCCAGCATGTTGACTGTGCCACCAAGCTTGGTGTTGTCAGCAAACTTACTGAGGGTGCACTCCATTCCACTGTCCATGTCGCAGACAAAGATGTTAAATAGCACTGATCATCTCTCAGAAGTGATGGTTGCTCCTGATGGTTGCACCTCCCAGGGGCGATGGGTGACCCCCCCCAGATGGCTCCCAGGAAGGGTGGGCCCTCCCCCAGACCCCCTCCCCAGCAGCCTGCCCCAGTGTCTGGAGTGGACACTGCACCCTGGGTGCCAGTGGGCTTGTGGGCACCCCGAGAAGGGGCTGACTCCCCCCAGCAGCCCCCAAGCGCAGCGTCCCCAGCCCAGCCTGCTCTGCACCCTTGAGTTAATATTTGCAGAACAGCCAGCGCCACGCGGTATCAGTCCTGCCTGAAACGGGTTTATGGAGTACCAGCTTAGCTGTGTTAACTCACTGGCCATTGTTCTCCATGTCATTAGACATACACTATAAACCTGCCACTTCAACCAAAAATGCCTTTTTCTTTTTATGTATTAGTTGTGTTTGCATGTTTAATTATTATTTGATCTGTGGAGCTCACAATGAAAATTCATAATTTCCTTAGGACTCCGCAGTTCCTTTTTGGATGGCCAGCTGCGTTCAAAAGTCCCTTGCTCCGGCCCATGCACATTTTTGCTGGGTTGTCCTGCTTCAGGCAGTGGGGTCAGAGCGCTTGCAGAATTGCTGCAGACATGAGCATGACGTGCTGTAGAGCCCTGCTAGGGAAATTGAGGCAAGACAGGAAGATAACAGGAGACATAAGAACATTTTGAGTTCCTGCTTCAGGCAGTGGCGCTTGCAGAATTGCTGCAGACATGAGCACAACATGCTGTAGAGCCCTGCTAGGGAAATTGAGGCAAGACAGGAAGATAACAGGAGACATAAGAACATTTTGAGCTCCTCTTCTCCAGAGCCACTGTTCTGATGGAGAGTCCCTGCCCTGCAGGAACTGCCCTCAGCACCAGGAGCCACTCAGACAGGTCCCCAAACGTCACCGTGTCACTACGTGTAGGCTGGGTCACTGGATGGGAGCCCATCATGTAGAAAGGATTATTCCTGTGCGGTGATTACATGGTACAAGAGCAGCCGCTGCCCATGCAATCACCAGCAAAATTAGTGTAAACACAGAGTTAAAACACTCTCTGATACGAGTCGGCACCACTTAGTTTTCAACACAGGTTTTTGGCTGATTCTGAATCCCTGTGGCTGATAACCGACAACTCGGCGTCGATCTCTACGGCACACATTTTCCTTCACTTGCACCTGGGCTAAATGTGGGACAGTTAGACCTGGCTCGGGTTTGAATGACTGCCTGGGGACAGGGGCTTCAAAACCAAGCCCCTCCACCAGCGCCCACCCCTGCCAGCACGGCAGCCACGGGCTTTTGTAGCTCAGTAGCACAAGGAGCTGAGCGTTTGGTTTTGCTGCAGAAATAGCAGCGTACAGAGCAGGTCATGAAGAGCAGATGAAGCAAGTTGCTAAAGACAATATTGCTACATATACAAAGCTTACTAAGTGAACCCTTTTGTCCTAACCTAAACAAACCTCTCCTTTTCTCATTCCACATCTAAGTAGGTGACTTGGTTCGACAATAACATCTCTAGCTGCAATAAGAAATATACCTGTACGGGATCAGAAAGACGTGCTTTTGTTTTGAAACCTGTTCCATGTAGGTGCAGGGAACAACTTAAAAACGCTCTGAAAATATAACCAACCTTTATGCAACGAACAGCAGCAAAACTGCTCACCTTCAAATGCCTCCCGAGCTTTAGGGATGCTCAGCTCTGGTGCTTCCACCCCGACAAAATTGGACCAAAGCAAAGATTGGAACCAAACTTCTATAGCTCTAGGGATTTTGAGCATAAGGCTTTGCCACAACCTCTTGCACTTTCTTACATTACAGTTCGTAACACAATGATAACAAAGCAACGGCATGGATGCAGATGTTCCAGCTGTGTGGGGGTGCGAGGCCGTTTCTGCGGCAAGCAGGCTGATGGGGAGCTGACCTGCAGGACATCACGGTGCTCTGTGCTGGACACAGCTGCCCATCAGCTCCAGCCTGGGTCTGGGGGTACCAACAAACTGCACTGCTCTCTGGCAACCGTTGGGAAATGTGCACTGCTGCCTGCTGGTAAAATGTCCACAACACAGCTGGTCATCTCACCAAAATGAAGACTGAGCCTAAATTTGAACTCCTCTTCGTGCAGCACAGAGTGTGGTAACCAGAAAAAAAAAAAAACCCACTGTCCATGTCGCAGACAAAGATGTTAAATAGCACTGATCATCTCTCAGAAGTGATGGTTGCTCCTGATGGTTGCACCTCCCAGGGGCGATGGGTGACCCCCCCCAGATGGCTCCCAGGAAGGGTGGGCCCTCCCCCAGACCCCCTCCCCAGCAGCCTGCCCCAGTGTCTGGAGTGGACACTGCACCCTGGGTGCCAGTGGGCTTGTGGGCACCCCGAGAAGGGGCTGACTCCCCCCAGCAGCCCCCAAGCGCAGCGTCCCCAGCCCAGCCTGCTCTGCACCCTTGAGTTAATATTTGCAGAACAGCCAGCGCCACGCGGTATCAGTCCTGCCTGAAACGGGTTTATGGAGTACCAGCTTAGCTGTGTTAACTCACTGGCCATTGTTCTCCATGTCATTAGACATACACTATAAACCTGCCACTTCAACCAAAAATGCCTTTTTCTTTTTATGTATTAGTTGTGTTTGCATGGTTAATTATTATTTGATCTGTGGAGCTCACAATGAAAATTCATGATTCCTTAGGACTCCGCAGTTACTTTTTGGATGGCCAGCTGCGTTCAAAAGTCCCTTGCTCCGGCCCATGCACATTTTTGCTGGGTTGTCCTGCTTCAGGCAGTGGGGTCAGAGCGCTTGCCGAATAGCTGCAGACATGAGCATGACGTGCTGTAGAGCCCTGCTAGGGAAAGTGAAGCAAGACAGGAAAATAACAGGAGACCTAAGAACATTTTGAGCTCCTTTTCTCCAGAGCCACTCTTCTGATTGAGAGTCCCTGCCCCTACCAACTGCCCTGCAGGAACTGCCCTCAGCACCAGGAGCCACTCAGACAGGTCCCCAAACGTCACCGTGTCACTACGTGTAGGCTGGGTCACTGGATGGGAGCCCATCATGTAGAAAGGATTATTCCTGTGCGGTGATTACATGGTACAAGAGCAGCCGCTGCCCATGCAATCACCAGCAAAATTAGTGTAAACACAGAGTTAAAACACTCTCTGATACGAGTCGGCACCACTTAGTTTTCAACACAGGTTTTTGTCTGATTCTGAATCCCTGTGGCTGATAACTGATAACTTGGCCTCGATCTCTAGGGCGCACGTTTTCCTTCACTTGCACCTGGGCTAAATGTGGGACAGTTAGACCTGGCTCGGGTTTGAATGACTGCCTGGGGACAGGGGCTTCAAAACCAAGCCCCTCCACCAGCGCCCACCCCTGCCAGCACGGCAGCCACGGGCTTTTGTAGCTCAGTAGCACAAGGAGCTGAGCGTTTGGTTTTGCTGCAGAAATAGCAGCGTACAGAGCAGGTCATGAAGAGCAGATGAAGCAAGTTGCTAAAGACAATATTGCTACATATACAAAGCTTACTAAGTGAACCCTTTTGTCCTAACCTAAACAAACCTCTCATTTTCTCATTCCACATCTAAGTAGGTGACTTGGTTCGACAATAACATCTCTAGCTGCAATAAGAAATATACCTGTACGGGATCAGAAAGACGTGCTTTTGTTTTGAAACCTGTTCCATGTAGGTGCAGGGAACAACTTAAAAACGCTCTGAAAATATAACCAACCTTTATGCAACGAACAGCAGCAAAACTGCTCACCTTCAAATGCCTCCCGAGCTTTAGGGATGCTCAGCTCTGGTGCTTCCACCCCGACAAAATTGGACCAAAGCAAAGATTGGAACCAAACTTCTATAGCTCTAGGGATTTTGAGCATAAGGCTTTGCCACAACCTCTTGCACTTTCTTACATTACAGTTCGTAACACAATGATAACAAAGCAACGGCATGGATGCAGATGTTCCAGCTGTGTGTGGGTGCGAGGCCGTTTCTGCGGCAAGCAGGCTGATGGGGAGCCGACCTGCAGGACATCACGGTGCTCTGTGCTGGACACAGCTGCCCATCAGCTCCAGCCTGGGTCTGGGGGTACCAACAAACTGCACTGCTCTCTGGCAACCGTTGGGAAATGTGCACTGCTGCCTGCTGGTAAAATGTCCACAACACAGCTGGTCATCTCACCAAAATGAAGACTGAGCCTAAATTTGAACTCCTCTTCGTGCAGCACAGAGTGTGGTAACCAGAAAAAAAAAAAAACACTCTAAATGGGATTGGGGATATTTTGCTGCCATGGACTTATTTTATTACCCAGTTTGTGACTTCTTGCTCAGGCACTCGATTGAAAATAACCGAGTAAGCAACACTCAATCATTTCGTCGTCTTCCAGACTGATAATCAATATAGAGTTCTG
>NW_015090995.1:7969071-8011109 GCF_001431845.1 Calidris pugnax
AGGTTTTCACCACACTCATTTAAAAAAATTACTTCATGCTACCTAGTCTAAATCTGCCCTCTTTTTGTTTAAAGCCATTACCTCTTGTCTTGCTAAACAGGCCCTGCTAAAAAGTTTGTCCCCATCTTTTCTGTAGGCTCCCTTTAAGTACTGAAGGCCGCTATAAGGTCCCCCCGGAGCCTTCTCTTCTCCAGGCTGAATAACCCCAGCTCTGTCAGTCTGTCTTCACAGGAGAGGTGCTCCAGCCCTCTGATCATCTTCGTGGCCCTCCGCTGGGCCTGTTCCAACAGATCCATGTCCTTCCTGTGTTGAGGACTCCAGAGCTGGACACACTACTCCAGGTGGGGTCTCACAAGGGCAGAGTAGAGGGGCAGAATCACTTCCCACGACCTGCTGGTCACACTTATTTTGATGCAGCCCAGGATGCAGTTGGCTTTCTGGGCTCCCAGTGCACATTGCCAGCTCATGTTGAACTTCTCATCCGTGAGCATTCCCAAGTCCTTCTGCTCCAGCCATTCTCCACCCAACCTGTATTTGTGCCTGGGATTGCCATGTCCCAGGTGCAGGACCCTGCACTTGGCTTGGTTGAACTTCATGTGATTTACACGAACCCACCTCTCAAGCCTGTCCAGGTCCCTCTGGATGACATCCCTTCCCTCCAGCATGTTGACTGTGCCACCAAGATTGGTGTTGTCAGCAAACTTACTGAGGGTGCACTCCATTCCACTGTCCATGTCGCAGACAAAGATGTTAAATAGCACTGATCATCTCTCAGAAGTGATGGTTGCTCCTGATGGTTGCACCTCCCAGGGGCGATGGGTGACCCCCCCCAGATGGCTCCCAGGAAGGGTGGGCCCTCCCCCAGACCCCCTCCCCAGCAGCCTGCCCCAGTGTCTGGAGTGGACACTGCACCCTGGGTGCCAGTGGGCTTGTGGGCACCCCGAGAAGGGGCTGACTCCCCCCAGCAGCCCCCAAGCGCAGCGTCCCCAGCCCAGCCTGCTCTGCACCCTTGAGTTAATATTTGCAGAACAGCCAGCGCCACGCGGTATCAGTCCTGCCTGAAACGGGTTTATGGAGTACCAGCTTAGCTGTGTTAACTCACTGGCCATTGTTCTCCATGTCATTAGACATACACTACAAACCTGCCACTTCAACCAAAAATGCCTTTTTCTTTTTATGTATTAGTTGTGTTTGCATGGTTAATTATTATTTGATCTGTGGAGCTCACAATGAAAATTCATGATTCCTTAGGACTCCGCAGTTACTTTTTGGATGGCCAGCTGCGTTCAAAAGTCCCTTGCTCCGGCCCATGCACATTTTTGCTGGGTTTTCCTGCTTCAGGCAGTGGCGCTTGCAGAATTGCTGCAGACATGAGCACAACATGCTGTAGAGCCCTGCTAGGGAAATTGAGGCAAGACAGGAAGATAACAGGAGACATAAGAACATTTTGAGCTCCTCTTCTCCAGAGCCACTGTTCTGATGGAGAGTCCCTGCCCTGCAGGAACTGCCCTCAGCACCAGGAGCCACTCAGACAGGTCCCCAAACGTCACCGTGTCACTACGTGTAGGCTGGGTCACTGGATGGGAGCCCATCATGTAGAAAGGATTATTCCTGTGCGGTGATTACATGGTACAAGAGCAGCCGCTGCCCATGCAATCACCAGCAAAATTAGTGTAAACACAGAGTTAAAACACTCTCTGATACGAGTCGGCACCACTTAGTTTTCAACACAGGTTTTTGGCTGATTCTGAATCCCTGTGGCTGATAACCGACAACTCGGCGTCGATCTCTACGGCACACATTTTCCTTCACTTGCACCTGGGCTAAATGTGGGACAGTTAGACCTGGCTCGGGTTTGAATGACTGCCTGGGGACAGGGGCTTCAAAACCAAGCCCCTCCACCAGCGCCCACCCCTGCCAGCACGGCAGCCACGGGCTTTTGTAGCTCAGTAGCACAAGGAGCTGAGCGTTTGGTTTTGCTGCAGAAATAGCAGCGTACAGAGCAGGTCATGAAGAGCAGATGAAGCAAGTTGCTAAAGACAATATTGCTACATATACAAAGCTTACTAAGTGAACCCTTTTGTCCTAACCTAAACAAACCTCTCATTTTCTCATTCCACATCTAAGTAGGTGACTTGGTTCGACAATAACATCTCTAGCTGCAATAAGAAATATACCTGTACGGGATCAGAAAGACGTGCTTTTGTTTTGAAACCTGTTCCATGTAGGTGCAGGGAACAACTTAAAAACGCTCTGAAAATATAACCAACCTTTATGCAACGAACAGCAGCAAAACTGCTCACCTTCAAATGCCTCCCGAGCTTTAGGGATGCTCAGCTCTGGTGCTTCCACCCCGACAAAATTGGACCAAAGCAAAGATTGGAACCAAACTTCTATAGCTCTAGGGATTTTGAGCATAAGGCTTTGCCACAACCTCTTGCACTTTCTTACATTACAGTTCGTAACACAATGATAACAAAGCAACGGCATGGATGCAGATGTTCCAGCTGTGTGTGGGTGCGAGGCCGTTTCTGCGGCAAGCAGGCTGATGGGGAGCCGACCTGCAGGACATCACGGTGCTCTGTGCTGGACACAGCTGCCCATCAGCTCCAGCCTGGGTCTGGGGGTACCAACAAACTGCACTGCTCTCTGGCAACCGTTGGGAAATGTGCACTGCTGCCTGCTGGTAAAATGTCCACAACACAGCTGGTCATCTCACCAAAATGAAGACTGAGCCTAAATTTGAACTCCTCTTCGTGCAGCACAGAGTGTGGTAACCAGAAAAAAAAAAAAATCACTCTAAATGGGATTGGGGATATTTTGCTGCCATGGACTTATTTTATTACCCAGTTTGTGACTTCTTGCTCAGGCACTCGCTTGAAAATAACCGAGTAAGCAGCCCTCAATCATTTCGTCGTCTTCCAGAATGATAATTAATAAAGAGATCTGCAGCCTTACTGCAGTCTATCCTTTACTTGTGTTTGAAAAATATGGTTTGTCTGATGGCTTTCAGCTCAGTTACCTGTGATTCACAACAAAAAAGATGCATATTGAGTAGCAATTAAAAATAGCTACTGCTACCAGGAAGCCTGGAGGGACCAGGCAAGAGGAGGGCTGGTAGGGTTTTTTTTTTCTTCCTTTACATAAAAAGCTGAGATTTTATTGTTTGGAGAAAGCACGTTTTGTTTTGGAGAAAGAGACCAGTCTGTGACATTGTAGTACTGGTAGCACAACATATTAACAAGTAGCGCAACTTACCTTTGCTGCATTTGTTTGCAAGGGCTTTCTAAAAGTTTCTGAAATTAGAAGCACTGTAGCCCATGATGAGTACAGATGGCAGAATGACAGGATAAGCTGCATAAATGGGCTCCCACAAAATCAGAAGCAGAATTACATCTAAAATAGTACAGCATGAAAGAATTTCTGGCACAGATCTGATTCCTTTTAATCTTAAAAGATTTTTATTATTTAAAAACTTATGCTGTATAATTTTTCTTTTCATTTTTTTCCCCATGGCTTACTGGTGGAGGCTCTGAGAAGCTCAGAAAGTAGTGCATGACTTTCAAATAAACAAAATGAAATCCTGGGAACACTGTCACTGCCTTCTACAGAGATAGACCCTATCATTATCTGGAGCTTTATCTTATTTGAGTAAATATTTAAACATCTTTTCTTCAAGATAAAAAGTGTATGCTAAGTATTGCTTTTTAATGTCAAGCCAGATCACTCAGGGCATCTTGCTCATGAGAGACCTGTATGTTCATGTCCTTCAAAACTGCATTTGTTTCTTATTCAAATACCCAGCCCTGGATCTCTGTCTTTGGAGGAAAGCTCACAAGGACATGAGAAATCCCTGTTAGGGCAAACCTTTACTGGGGCTGGCACTGAACCCTCCAAGAGCTACGTGTGGATCTGAACCATGTTTCTGGGCCTTCTCCACTGAAAAAGAAAATGGAAAAGGGAAGCACTTATAAAAATGGAAAAAGCAATCAAAAGGAGCGCCCTAAAATGAAACCCAGGACTGAATGTCATGGGACAAAAATATCCATGAACAAACCCTACTCTGAATCACAAGTTAAAGACAACAGATGTTGCATTTCCTTATCCAAAACTAGCTTGTGTCCATGACCAGCAATGGAAGGGGCTCGGGTGGGCAACTTGCTCCAGAGTAGGCAACGATGTGGCTACAGCATCCCAAGTTTCTAAACTAGCCGAAAAAAATTAAGGAATGAGAATGGAGCTTGTGGTGCTTTGTTGCTCTACAAAAAGAACAGGCTCAGGCCAGCATAGGGGCTGGAAACCTTCCCATCTCCTCCCTGCAGGGCTCGGGAGCTTCCAGGAGGATCTGAAGTGATCCTTGTGTCTGGATGCAGAAGACACACAGCGGTTGCCAGTTCCAGCTAAATTTCACTGTGAATCTTGGAGCTCGTTTGGCTCTAACACAGCTTGGAAACCCCAGTCTACAACTCTCTGTTCACTGGATGTGGAAAAAAAAAGTGCATCAGATCAGCCTGTGCGCTGGCACCGAAGACTTTCCCTCGGCGAGCCAGATGTGTGCAAGAGTCCCCGGTGCCAGGGAAGCAAACAATGTTTCTCCATATTTCTGGCACAGTGGGACCAATTGTTGTGACAGCGCTTTCCAATAAGAAAGGCCAGAACTCACCAGACAACACATACTTTTGGTCTGGTTTGGTTTCATACAGAGCTGAAGCACGATGCTACTCAGGCCTGTTGATTCAGTGGTGGTCTTTATTCAGTGACAGTAGAGTTTCCAAGCAGGGGACTGAATCAGTGGTTTCCTTCCCCTCTAGTGCATTGGGCAACCTCCATCCATCCCAGGGACCGAGATTTTCCATGCGTGTAATGCAGTTGATCAACTGAGGAGCATCAGGTGACTGGAAGGCTGCACACATCTTCAAGATCAAGACATATTGACACTTGGCTCTTTGAGGAAGAAATGAGAGTTGACCAACTGAGGAGCATCAGGTGACTAGAAGGCTGCACACATCTTCAAGACATATTGACACTTGGCTCTTTGAGGAAGAAATGAGCCCAAGTCAAAACGTTTGCCCTTTCTGGCTTCGTTATGCAGAAACTATGGGGACACAGATGGCAGCTACTTGCAGGAATCAGTAGCACATCCCTGAGGAGCTTTGTCATCCAAGGTACAAGTGTGCCTAGTTTCAGTTTTGACTTTATCTCCACCAAATCTGCACAGGCCTCTGTGAAAAGCCCTCACCAACTCCAGCAGGGAAACCTTAGCAGTGACTCCATCTGGTCCCGATAAACCTTGATCAAAGGATTGCGAGATGAAGGCAGGGATGCTCCGAATAAGATTATACAACTGTAAAAGCTCAGCTTTTACAGCATAATTAGGATGTCAGCATAATTAGGACGTAAGTAGTGACAAAGTTCAGTGACCCCAGTAATGTCAGTGGGAGCCTTGGCAAAGGCCTTGACACACCAAAGGCTTTCCAGGCTTTCTTGTTCCTTCCTTCCACCCCCGGGAGCTGCTGACAAGCTGCAAGAGTCAATGGCCACCCCAGCAGAGACACCCCAAGAAAGGGGTGGCCAGGGGTGCTTGGTGCTCGCTCCCTTTCTGAGCGGGCCATGGAACTGTCTAAACCAAACATCAGCTCCAGACTAAACGATTTGTTTTAGGACATACTTTTTCCCTGAGATTTATTTTTGGCACGTGACTTCAAAGCTTGACGGGCCTGAGCTGCAAGGTCAGGAGCTGGAGGCAGTGGTCCTTCCTGTCCCAGAGGACGGAGACCTCGCACATGGTTGAGGCTCAGCTCAGTGTTCCAGTGTACGCTTCTTTCAACAGCTCCCCCTCCTTGAGATGGAAGAAATTGTAAACCACCCGATGTTTTTTCCCTCTGTGCCTTTTGCATCTTTGCTCCACTGCAAAGGTGCCACAGCTTGGAAGAACACTGGGGAGAGGGCAGCCCACTGCCTGCAAGCTCTTCTCCAAGTGTAGAACAGACCGTATTCATAACAAGTAATGATATCTATAGATCTCCTCGATTTATGTACAAGTAAGATTTGCAATTCAGGTTTTTTAGATTAACGTTTTCACTCTTCAGGGGGATGCATGCAGTAATGCACTTTAATGCAAGTTTTTTGGAGCACTTTTATGGCTCCACCAACCCAGCTGGAAAACTGCATAGAAAGCAGCAGTAAATTTTAACTGAAAACACTGGCTACTATGAGAAAATTGATGGCCCATGTTAAAATATCTTCTAAATAACTTCTAAAATATCTACTTTGCAATATTTAGGATGAATATCTAAGTGAGATATAATAAATGCACCTATAAAAAAGGTGGCGTGTTTTATTGCGTACTTGCTGACCCAACATTTCCATGTGCAAACGGCACAGTCTAGAGTCCACTGAAATCAAAGGAAACTGATTTTGTAAGGTTTAAGGTTATTTTTTTTAAAAGCCCTGTATAAATCCTTTGTTAGATATACAGCTGGACTAGGGGGTTAAGTAGACAGAACAGTAAATTGCAATAAGAATCTTAAAAGAAACCAAAGGCTGATCCTGAAAGAGACAGTGAAATTTGGGTATTCTGAAAACCTCTGATCAGTTGCTGCTTAGACCACCTCCAAAGTCTGACATTGGTTCATTTTTTTGTTTGGTTTTCAAAGGAAGCAAGATATGCAATCATATCATTTTCCTTTCTGTTCTCATCCCTCCTCCTTCCCCATCTACTCCCTGTGGATAATTTTCCTGCTTGCCTACAACGACGACCAATTTCAGCCAAACCCAGCGGAAAGCTTGGAAAATTCAAATTTCCCACAAGTTTTTTAAGATCAGGAGCTGGTTAGAGGATAGAAAACCCCATCAGTTCCTGCCTTGTGAGAGGCAGAGACCTGACATTCAGCAACCAGTCTTTGAAGTGCCAGCTCTTGACTACCTCTGCCCAGGGAGGGTCCCACCTGAGAGAGCACCATTTATTAGTTCAAGGAACAAGGAAGCAAAAGGACTCTTGAGCTTGTGGTGGGAATGGAGGTGAAGTCATAGGGACGGGGAAGGGGAAAAGAGGAAATCATTACCCATGTGAAGTCAGAGGGGGCATAGGGACACAGGGGACAGGTGTTAGGGCAACAGTCCCACTTTGTTAGTTGTTTTGCTCACAAAACAACTTATTTACTTCAAGTACCCACTGTCCTGCTTCTACATGTGCACTGGTCTGGGTAGGGCCAGCATTCAGCTTTGCTGCCCTGCAGGGCCCTGAGCACAGAAGGCCTATTGCAGGCCAGCACAGCCCGAAGCTCTGGGATCTTCCAGGAAGCAAGAAAATGGGTTTGAATCCTCTCAGGTGGTAAAAAGAACCAAACCCAGCTCTTCCCTGGTGTGAGTCAGTGCACTGAGCTTGTGGAGAAAAAGGTCTCCACCACACCCTCTGTGCTTCACCAGGAGGGACTGTCTCAAAACACGTTGAGAGGCAATGCATGAAGTGCTTGCATCCAGCTGGATTCCAAGCTCTGAGTCTTGTCCTGAGCCTGGGGAATGCCTCAAGCCACAGGAGCCTTCAAGGAGATCAGACTTTAAACTCAGCCTCTGTCTTGAACATTTTCCTCTTAGCTATTTACGGCCAGCTCCTTGCTCAGGTGGTTACGCTCAGGCAGTTCACAGTTTGCCTCATGAGCTTTCATTGATCCTTCCAAGGTGTTTCACAGTAGTGCCAGGGTGGAGAGGAGCTGACCCTCACCAGCGGACTCTGCAGTGTCTCCAAGGACTCATTTCACTCATACCTGCAGGTGACCCTCAGGCTTCCACCATTACATTTTTTTTCTCTTCAGTTTTTGGGTTGTAACAACTGATACAACTTCAGTCACAATGGGTGAGTGATAAGAAAGGTTATGCTGATAGGTGACTGAGAAAGGCTGTGCATGTTCTATAATATATTACATGCTTGTAACTAGAAGCCAGATTGACCGACTCGATTAGCTGCAAACATTTCTTTTGCTCTTTGTTTCCAGCAGGTTAAACAGAGGTTGCCATCTTTCTGTTCTAGGAAAATTGTCAACCAGCAGGTTGGCTTCTTTTTCTGGTTCTGGCAGTTAAAGTTTTGCAAAGCCTCTCCCGAGTTTTGCTAACTGAGGGAGCTCATGAGAGAGCCATGGTCCCAGGACAAACCTTCTGCTGGTTTTCCAGAGAAGCTCCCTGTATATGTTCATCACCAAGTTTATGGATGACCAAGTGGGTCACAGTATGTAGTGACCTGAAATAAACTGAGTGCTCATCACATTGATTGCCTGAGAAGCTAAAGAAACAATACTAAATGCCAGCGTGGTGAGGTCCCAGGTTTTGGGCTCTATGTTCTGGAGGCTGTTGGAAAATCCCAGACCTGAATGCAGCTCTGGCAGCCTGCACCCTGCAGAGGTGAGCACAGCCCACAGGGATTTTTATGGTTGCTCAGAGGGCTTTTTGGAAGGAAAAGACTGTCTGCTCTGGAGATCAGACAGTCCAACCCAGCTGGAGACAGCTGCCCAGGGCTGTATCTGGTCAGGTTTTGAGTATCTCCAAGGATGGAGACTGCACAACCTCTCTGGGCAACCCGCCGCACTGTTCAACCACCCTCACAGTAGGGAAAATTTTTCTTATGTAATTTCTTGTTTGTGCCCATTGCCTCCATGTCTTTCACTGGGCACCCCTGAGAGAAGTCTGGCTCCATCGTATTTACCCTCCTTGGTCCCATCAGGAATTTGTACACATGGATGAGAACCCCTCAAGCCTTCTCCAGATGGATCCACCCCAGCTCTCCCAGCCTCTCCTCGCAGTGAGGTCTCCCTCCGGTGAGGTCTCCCACCGTGTGCTTCACCCTTCCTGCCGCTGCCCTCGCTGCACCCACACCTCTCACCGCATCAGCGACGTGAAGCCACTTAGACAAGTTTTCCAGATAATAAATGGAGGAATTGAGTCTGCTTTATGAGAATGGTGACTTCATGGAGGCATCTGGACTGCTGTTAGGAGAGCCACTTACTTCACAAGGAATAAATGAAAAGGGAAACTCATGGCATCTGCTTTGGATGGACGTTCTTGGAAGCTAATTTGATTTTGTGTGCAGGTCCCTCAGGCTGTTCAAAGCTAGGCCAGAGAGCCCGGCTTTTTCTACAGTAAACAGAGGAGATGACTCAAAATGTGCTTCAAACCAGAAATTACTCTGAAGATCAAATAAGCAATGATATTTTAGAGAGTTAAGATGGGGAAACCGAGCAAGATTTTATACCAGTTTTCAAAACAAAAGATAAAACCAAACTCCATTGTCAGGCATTTAGGCTACAAGTTTATAATAGGTATTGCACCCACAGCCAATAAGATCCTATCTCAAAATACTTCTGAGATAAGAAAGGTTAGTCTTTGAGGCTACAGAATATACTGGAAACAAGTTGGAAGGAAACGCAGATCCACAACAATTTTTTTTTCAATTACTGGCAGAATTGCTGGTTATTTCTCTTGCACAGAGCAACTGAGATATCTGCTTGCTCCTGTTGTACAGTTCTGCCAGGGTACTGTTCTTCACGAGTCTTGGAGGCTTTAACCAATAAGAGTTCCCTTTCACTGGGGTTTAGTAAATCCCTTGGAGAAAACACCTGATATTTTAGCCTAACTGCTATATTGGACTAGTATCCAAATGGCAGCAACAAGGGTGTTTTCATTTTATCTTTTTTTTTTTTTTTAATGCTATCTCCAGTCTCCTGTTTTCTCTTGTAAATGAACAGGAAAAAAGGAAGAGAATCACAGTGACAAGAGGATACAGCCCTCTACCGAGCCGTGGCAGCACTGCCCACAAAGCATCGGCCAAAACCAGCTGCTTCATGACTCTGCAGAGCACCGTTATTCTGCTGCCGGCTGTGGTTCAGTATTTGTTACTTAAAAAGGACCCCCAAAATACCTTGTTTAAACTTGGCTGTGTTTCAAAAACTTGATAATTCCTGGAATTTCCATGTAAGTTTCAAGGAGCGGTACTGGAAAAATGTCGTTACAGATGCATATTCCATCTCCTTTCCAGAGAAAATCAATTAAGTGCTGAAACTACTAAAAAAGTTGCAACAGCTGAGATTGATCCGATGGTACAGAGACCAAGTTCTCTGTACAAATGACACAAACACTTACAGAAAATCCTTCAGGTCATAGTAGAGCATTTTCCCACCTGTGATTTGCATAATCGGAGAGGAATGAGAAAGTTATTACTAATACCTTGACCTCTAAAATTTTCCATCGTAAAAGCAATTTATGTATCAGCTTTATCTTAGGGGTGTGTGTGTAACAACAAACCAATACCCAGTAACAGGTAAAACTAATGGCAGGTAAAAGGAGCTGCAGTAGAGGATGAGGAAGGCGTCACCAAGAGGGGAGGTTTTTTTTTCTCTTTGTTCCTTCCCAGCACTTTAAATTACCAACGTCTCCTGCCAGCCCGGACTTTGCCCAGAACAAACTATTTCATGGGTGTAAGAGTTAGCGGGCGTTTTACGATGTGAAATACATCCATAATATTGTACTGTGGTAACACAAAATAAGGCTGGCTAGGAAGCTCTATTGATTTTATACTGAAGTCAGCAGGAAAGGAGGAGGACGGCGGGAAACTGCAGCCAAGGCCCCATGGTCTATTGAATAACCAAGGTGATGGGGTTCCTGTAGCCCTGTGCGGTGGCAGAGCCATACAGACGGTCACTGAAGGGCCAGCTGATAACCCCAGCAGCTGCTGCCCCTTCTTTAATCAGGAGCTCACAGATCCCTGGCAGCAGCAGGGCAGATTTTCCTCTCGCTGCTCTACCAACAGGGCATCTCATCTCCAAAGGCCCATAAGGTAGAGAAGATTAATCATCGAGTCCTCTCAGACCTCTCTGGGCGATGCCACCACTGGCAGATTCCAGCCAAGTAGGAGATTTCTTTCCCCAGCCCCGTGATCAACTCTACTTTATAAAGTAAACCATCTCCAAGCACTCTTTTGCTCTGAGCACTGTGCTGCGATGACCACCCCTCTACCAGGCTTCTTCTCTTCTACCTAAAGAGTGCACAGCTCAATGCTTTGCCCTGAGGGAAACAAATACAGAGGATGCTTCCCCTATACCGATTAGATGAAGAGCTCATCTCACTGAAGTATTTTGCCCTCACTGTGTTTAACAAGTGACTACTGCACTGACTCATAAACCCTCTTTGCCACCAAATAGACCGTAATATCCACTTTAGTCCTGTAAGATGACTACAGGAAATACTCCTATAAAAATCTGTTTGCCTTGGAGAAAACTAAGTGAACTAAATTAAGAAGGATGGGGCTTCATGTCTCATGAAATACACTCGGGTGATATATCTGTTGCTTTCAAGATTTAAAAAATCTTTTTAGTTTAGGAAAAATAATCTGAAAAATTAGAGTCTGCTTTCAGAGCTCATCCTAAATAACTATCTTGCTCTTGAGTCTAACTCTTGGGTTTGTGACATCCCAGTTATTCAGTGTCTAAACGAGGTTCAATCCCATTCTCCTCCGCTGACCTCTGGGGAAACAGGCTGCCCCGCTCCCGCCTTGGGCCAGTTGGAGTCACAAGAAACGCAGCTGGCACCAATTTTGCAGCTACGTAAAGCCAACACAATTCCTTCTTTATTCATGCAGTGTTAGTACGAGCTGGCACGCTCCAAAACCAAATAAAAAAAGCAAGTTAATCTGAATCTCGACATGCCGGCCACTCAAGTCTAAATCGCTTTCTGCAGAGGTAGAACAAAAGCTTTGGTTTATTTGCTACACATTTCCTGTGAAACATTTCAGCTCCGTTTGCAAACACCAGCTCTGTCATGGTCTCAGGAGAGTCAAAGCTGGCTGTGGAATACAACGAGCCACTGCACTTTCAGCGCCGAAGAGCACAGGTTTTATCGTGTTGTGCAATACCTTGTTAAGGATACTTTTTTCTTTTCTGAGCTGAGCCTCACGTGCTGGTTAGGTTCCTAAAGCACCTGTGATGCTCCTGCAGGGGCACACCTGAGGCTCTGGGCCAGCCTGGCCAGGTGTGGGCTCCACAGCAAGACACATCCTGAAGTGGGAACCCCAAAACAGCACTAGGATGCCAGCAGTAAAGCGCTGGCTCATCTCCGGATTAAAAATCTCTCAGTTTGCTCACAAAATCAGACATGCAAAATTTAAGAGCAGCTTCACCAAAGGAATTTCAAGGCATTAGCTATGAATACATCTGCTTTGTACTAAAATGCCTATTAGACAGGTTGACACAGAGGAAACACACAGAAATAAAAGCCAAGCAATACAGTATCGCAATTACCGTCTCAGTTCTTCCCTAATGACAGATTCATAGCTATTAGGGCCAGAATGGGCGACTACAACCATTTTGTCTAACTTTTCATTAAGGAATTTGGGAATCCTAGAAGAGACTGGGATCAGCCACTATTCAGAAAGGATTAAAACAATTTAGGGAAAAAAAAAAAAAGGGCAAAAAAAGCAAGATCCGTCTTGCAACCTGCAAAGCATATCCCTATGCTGCAGGCACTTGTAGGTTCATTTGTGCGCTCTAATTTCAAAAACTAAACTAGTGCCTTCAAAGCAGACACTACGGGTTTCTCCACGTCACTGTCTAAAATAAATTGTATGCTGTACAAGTGAAAAATGTAACTAACTTCAGAGACTCACCAGTTTGGCTACACTGCACCAAGCTCAGAATGTTAACAGCAGAGTATTTCTTACTAAGCCCTGAAGTCAAAGCTCAAATTGCATAATAAATTTGTTTTCCCACTGAACTCCTGGCGAAAGCAACAACCATCCACAAACACAAGTGCTTCCTTATAGCCCGGCTGTGCTGCCCGGGACCAAGCTGCAGAGAAACGGTCAGGTTTCAGCGCTTCACGCTGCGACACTCACCGAGATGTGACATCAGGATGGTGCCGTTGCCTTTGTCCGCCGCGTTGTAGATCACGGCTGCCGTTGCACCCCTTCTGGCGGCCACCTTAATTTTTTCAGCAAAAGTGCAATTGCCTCGTTCAATCAGTGCGATCCACTGCGGCGCTGTGACGGTGAACTGGGTGTTTGCATCGCAGGCTTGACGATTAGCAGATTTAGGAATGCCCACGAGCCCTGAAGCACTAAGTAGAGGAGAATTTGCTCCATACTGGCCACATTCGCAGTGCTCGGACACAGTGCTGTTAGTGGCGCTGTTGAAATAGAATAAACTTACAGAGGCTCTCACAGAAAACGCCTCTGTGGTCTCAAATAAAATACTAACAGTCTCCAGGAGGCAGAAAAAAATGAATTTATCCGCCTGCTTCATTGCTTATTCAGATAAGCTCAAAATGTAGATGTCTGCAGGTCTTTTCAGCTGGTGGTGCTTGCCGTTAGCCCAGAGCCTACTGAGGAGTTTGAAATTTCAGTTCCACAAGGAACTTGACACCACCCAGGTAAAGTGCTCACGGTGTCAGTGACCTTTCCTGGCGTGGGGGCTGGGAGGGTACAAGTGACACACCTGCTGACTGTGCAGGTATTAATGACATGCACGTTGAAGGACCTGCCAGTCATTGTCAGCTCTAACTTTTGCTCCACAAAGCATGATTCTCCCTCTCCTCCTCTCACCCCCATTACTGCACAAATTCCAGCTTTGATGATCCTTCCTAAGAGATCGCTCAAGCTCCTATTTCAACCCCAGTGCCACTTTGGAGGACAGGGTCATCTTTCCTTCAGGGATGTAAGCTCAGGGTTCTCACTTCACAGTGCAATCTGTGATGCAAATGATCTTGTTAAAAGTGAAGTGAGGGAAATAGTAAAAAAATGCACCCATCTTGTGGGCTAAGATAACCAAGTCATTCCCCACATTTCACCTTTCAGATTCTTTCATCTACTCTCTCAGGTCCAGTTTGTTCTGGGGTTTGCAATTATCTGTTTTTAACGCAAGAGAAGTAGAATCACCTAAACCGATCACAGAAGCAAATTACCTCTTTCAGCTCCTTTTCACTCTCTAGCTGACTTTCAAGATTTACACTGAGATGTCTGAATAATTATCACACAACTCTCCATTTCCGGATATAGATTCTTTCTCTGAATTCTGTCAGTGTTATATTCCATACCAATTAGTAGCATCAACTCTTACTTGCTTATATTAGAGCAGAAAAATGAAAAACTTTCTAATGTTAGAACTCTGTAGTCCATAATGAAAATAAAGGACAAACTGTAAAGTCATCAAGACCTTTTTCCAGTTTTTTCTACAAAAGTCATGCTGCGCAGTCTTGAAAGCCAGGAGAAGCTGCAATCGCTGGCATATGTTTTGATGGAAGCTCGACCTAGTTTCTCTGTAAAGATTCCTTGAAAGAGTAAACACAAGTGTGGTGAGGATTCCTGGAAACCTGAAACAGCTTTGAAAGTGAAAAGAAAATGGAAAGAAATAACCCAAGACATTTACATATATTAATTCATTTATTTATATTTTTCAGTTTTGCACTAGCTCTACACCACATGAATTCAAAACTGATATTACCTCTAAGACCTATGACCTAAGCAAGTTTTACACAATCAAAAGTACCATCAGCTACGTACAATTTATCCTCCTCTGTTTTTCTTTGAAATTAATGCTGGAAACGTAAAAAACCTGCAAACTTTAGAGTACAGTTCTTTGGTTGTGTCTGAGTTCTACAGTTAGGGAATGTGCTTTGATAGTATTTTACCCTCAGCAGTAGCAATATACAGCAGCCAGAAAGACGATCCTATGACGTTTTTCAGGAGTAAAGATTCTGTATCTTGGTTTAACATGGCACAATTCACATGTTTGTTATGATGTGACAGACTCAGGGTGAAAAATATTTTGGTTTTATTCTTGGTCAATAAACACCAAAGGAAATAAAACAGTAGTTTCTTTGCAGAAAGGACCTTCACCCCCGTGCTACAGTGCTGGTGTGGCAGGGAGGAGGGAGCCAGAGTGGGTGGAACTGTGTATTAACACTGCAACACTTCAGGAACTGAAGTTGGCATATTAAGTTCAGTGTAACTCGAGGGGATGGGGTAAGTGCCTCTACAGAACGACCCAGAGTATTGAAATTCCAAGTCTACTACAGGCATTGGATTTTCTCTAGCTATACACAGAGAGCCTGTGCTTGGCACTTCATTCTGCAAGACTAAGTATCTCTCCTTCCCAGCTTTTGCCAGGAAAAACTTCAAACACCACTTCTGTAAAATAAAATTACATACTTTAAAGTCTCAAGTGCATATTATACATATTCCACATAATTCTGATATTTCTTTTAGAGTTAGGAAGTCCTAACATGAAGGATGAAATGATTAATGCTTCGTTTAAAGTGTAGTAAGGAGTGCAACGTGGCAAACAGTCTTCGCTGCATTTCTATTGCATGGGATGGATGGAACAGCCAGAACAACTGAATAGAGCAACTCTGTGACAGTGTTAGCTACATCAGTATTGTCGTACAAAGATAACTGCTTTTAAAATTGCTTCTAGAAATCATGGTTTCATTAAAATTAGACTTCGACCTGAAGTATATCTAAATAAAAAATACTGGCTGACACAGTCAGCATGGCTCAGTTTGGAATACGAAGTGCTGGTGCTAATCTCACTCTAGAGCAATGGCCTCTAACTTTCACATATCCATAAGCAACAAAATTACACAAATAACATATTGCAAGCAACACTGTGCTCTTCCTGGATTGGTATGTTTTCATTTGCCTTCTGTGGTGAGGTTACAAGCTATGCTCAAAGGCATGGGTTGACAAACATTGCTCTAGAACTAATACTGTATGATTCATACAAAATATAAACACACAATACATAGTCACATTTCATTAACTTTTAGTCTGTCTGCAATTTAAGTTAAACTTCTCTCATTAATACATTTTTAAACTGTAAACCACACTAGAGAGACAGAGTAATTTTGTCATTCTCCTTAGCCCTCACAGGCTTTTAGTTTTTATCCAAAGTTGCCTATGAACTTGTACTATAACAAAGACAGTTATGTTTCTCCTTCAATTACCATCAACTGAAGTTAGGGTACAGAATTTAAGTTCTTGAAGACAAAGTCCACTGTCCCCAGAACAGACGAGTGAGCTACTAGTTGAAAGAAATACTTCCCAATTACCAACATGCTGCTAAAATGTGTTTAAAAGTTTCTCGCAAAGGAATAAATCTGTTCCTGTCAATTAACTCTGTGAGCTTTGGTCAATAATGGTAAAATTTAATTGGCAAGCTTCCATAATTCAATCATTTCTTCTCAAAGAATTGAACTGAGACCAGCATTTCACATGGACAAGTTGTCAAATAGCAATGTGTTTAAGCTCCTACTTGAGAATAATTTCCTTGTATAAAAGGTTCGACATGAAAAAAAGTGGGACTTGGTTCTGAACTCAGCAGGAGCCAGCTGCTAATTAGTACATAGGCAAAAAGTTGACAGGATTTTACAGTCTCTTGCTCTTGTGGAAGTAGCAGCTTCTTGCAGCTGCTCAGCTCTTTGATATACTCAGAATATAGCTACTACCAAAAAGAAAGCGGACAGTGGTGATCAACAGAAAAAAACCTACAGGTGTGACAAACTGTGTATCCTGCGATGCTAAGCACTCTTGCAAAGCTAGAAGCAAGTTCCACTATCAAAGTTTCTTTTTTAAAATGTTTCATTACTTTTTTGTTAATAAATAAAATATGTTAAAAACTTTTGGGTGCTACATTCACTATCCAACACTATATCTACAAAAGCAGACATATGAAAACCCAATAGTTGATCTTGCTCAGGTAAAAAGAACTGACAGTGGCTTCTCGGATCACTGAGTCCAGTTCCCGGTACTAAAGGCACCACGGTATTTAATCCCTTCCACAAACCCAGTAAGCTTCAAGCCTGAAGAGCAGTTAGGCTGCCCATAGTACCTCCCGCCAAAAGATCACTATAGAATATAACAGCTCTAATCCTAAAAATTATTCTAATTTCCAGCCTAAATTTACATCACAGCCAGCTAATTCTTTTGCAGACATTGCCTTTAATACTGGGAAAGCCTGCCGCTCTTCTCAGTTCCTACCCTGATATACACATTTCCCGTGTATGTACGTGCACAGGCAGAGAAAGAGGGATGACAATCAGACTTATACTCCTTGGTATCCTATCAAAAGATAAGCTCACTGCATTGCCTATTCATCCTTCCTGAACGTTAAGTGACCAAGACATTGTGTAATCCATTTCAAGGCTGACGAAAAATAATGTGAACAATCATCCTTCTCAGTTACATGGATGACCATTACAATTGATCTAAGAATCATAATTTTATGTTTGTGTCTGCTAGTTCTAGAAAAGTGCAATGTGTAGAGGGTGTATTCAAGTTACAGCAATTTTATTTCCCTCCTTTTGAACAATATAAATCTGAAAAATAAGTTATTAAATTGCACCAGATTCTACCGGTTCCACACCAGGTTCCACAGTCTTGTAGATTTTGCTCAGAAACACTTCTACCTTATCATCACCCAAGTGACAGATGTCCAAGATGCAGACAACATGTTTGCCATCTAGATCCATCGCTGCTTTTACAATTTCATCTAGAAGTTAAGAAAACACATTTTAAAATACATATAGAAAAAAGGTATCCTGAATTCACATTGTTTTCCCTGCAGTAATGTGTATATGTTCAACCTTTTTTTCAGTGAAAAACCTCACTCTAACTATTAAATGCTGGCCTACGGGGATTTATTTTCCTTTTAGGAGGATTTTGTTAGTAAATTTGATCACCAGAAATGACAGCATCAGAACCTAGGGAAAAGCTGAAATATTCATTACTTAACCATTAGTGATTCTCAGATTTCACAGTATTATTCAAGGAAAAGTAAAGATGTACTTAAATTAAACCAAGTCTGTCTATATAAAAATGCAGGAAAACATGATGCTTATATAGCACTTTGTAGTAGGATAGACATTATTAGTGTTCACCATATTTGTTGTGAGGTGATGGTAATTAGAAGCATAATCTGAAGGAAAATAATCCATACCAGGCAAATACTTCAGTTTGTTGGCCCTGTAGGTTGCGTTAAAGCAGCTGTTCAAAGTGACACCAGAGAAATGGATTGACTGACTGACAGTTATTCCATTCTATTTCGAAGCAGATAAAGCCAAATATACACATTCTTAGCCACAAATACTGACTTTTATGCCAGTAAAATTTTGCACCAATAAATAACTGCAAACACTATCTAGGTCAGTTAGGAGTTCGTGGTTTGGATATTAAAATACTAACTTCACTGTATGAGAACAGCTCCCGTAAAAACTGCCTTGAAAGTTCAGCATTACATTTATTTACTAAAGGTGGTCACATAGAATTCATGTATCTTAACTCTTGCACTGAAAGAAAAAACAAGAAATGATAAATAAGTAAAGTCAGTGAAAGCCAGTCTCACTTGAAAGTGGAAACATGTCACAAAGCCTTTCATTGCTAGTGGCCTTCTGCTGACATGAAGATATGCAACTCATACAAGATAATAACGTATCGTTTTGAATGTCTTCTAGTTGAAATAAGTGGGGATCTTCAGGACAAAACAGTGGAAGAAATGCAACATCTATGGCTACATCGTGGTTTATACCTGTTGAGAAAAAAAATTAAGTTAGCAGAAAACTTCATTAGCAACTTCATGCACCATTTCTTCTTTTTTAAAAAACAAACAAATTATTGCAGGCTGAACCCTGATTTTTATTTACTTGCTCTTTGTCCATTAATTAATAACATTTCTCTCTATATATTGATATGATGTTATAACATACTATTTCACTGAATTTCACTGAATTTTTAGAGTTGGAAGGGACCATAGAGATCATCTAGTCCAACTCCCCTGCTAAAGCAGGACCACCCAGAGCTTGTCAGAGCATGTTACTCAGGACGGCATCCAGGCGGGTCTTGAAAATCTCCAAAGAAGGGGACTCTATGACTTATGGCTAACAATGCTGTTAGGTCAAAAATTTGAAACCAACATTGGAAGCCATTTTCACACTCCTTTTTTCCTTTATCACTGCTACAAGGATAGAGAAATTCATTTTACAACCAGTGTCCCTATCCAGTCTGCAGTGCGGTACTTGTGCTACTTTCGTCTTGAGTATTATATTGTAAGTCCCAGGATTCTAACAACTGTAAATATTCAAACACCTTCTCTGCAAATCTCCCTTAGTAAATAATGGAAACTTAAATTATGAGACCCTAACATCAGCATTGTTAAGGTAGGCGATTTCCTTCTCCTTTTAATGGGAACAGATACACATCAACTTGCATATTTATATTTTAACAAATAAACATCAATCAACTGAAGCTTTGTGCTAACCAGAAGCAGCAAAAAGCAGCTGATGAATATGGCTAAAACACAACTCTTAATTTTCTAGCATGGAAGAAAGGCACTTCAGGAGCAACAGTACTCAACACAAAATGAGAATAAAGCTCAAAAGAATCATTTATAGTTGTCCTTTTAACTTTAAGAACACTTCTGATGAACGCCTGTCCAACAGGGAAGTCAGCTGACAATCAAATGCAATTTAATAATTTACCTGATGATGTCAGACTAGTTGAAAAGGTGAACAGGACCTACCTCCAATTCTAATTATCAATAGCTTAAGGACTACGCACATTCTTCAAATGATACATGTAAACCTATACACAAAATTGCAATTGCAGGAAAAGTTATACTAGAAACAAGAAATTCAGTCATTTCATTTAAAGGTATTCTTTAATGAGAACTACAGCTTTCCAGTAAAAAATTATCCTAAATCATGACTCTAACAAAAATCTAAAGTGACGATCATCTTTTTAAACTTCAAAAAGTACTCAGAATCAACTGTTTCAGAATCATGCAGTTTCTGACAAACCTTCAAGTCATTCTCAAGTTAACGCAGCAAAGAGCTAAGATCCACCACTTACCCAAAACTGTCACTTCATAATACCCAAGGCCACTGGCACTTTTGAACTCATTGATATTTTTATCTGTTCTGGTTTCTTTTGGCTGGTGCACTGCTGCATGAAGGTTGTACTGTTGCATTAGTAAGTCTTTGTGCACATAATCAAATTTACGTGGGATGCTTTCTGGGAAAATTGTGCTGTGATGGAAATACTTCATTAACTTGTCTTTCACTTGTGCCCACAGGTCACTTTGCCATGAATCACGAATTCTTCCAGTGTCTGCAGTTTCAGGTATATCACTCATTCCTTCTTGATCTATGATAAACACAGAAAATATTTAGCTGCTTATATGCTCATAGAATTGTATCACTTCTCTGCTAGATCAGAAATATTTTCATTAGAACATTTCTATTGAGAAGACATGGCAGAATGTTCAAAACATACAACACAACAAATTAAACTGAGGTTGGAGCGTGAGTAAACCAATAACCTTTGAAGCTAGACTTGTAGTAAAAAAAGCTTATTTTACCACCGAAGAGCACTGTCGTGGCTTGTTTTTGGAGAGCACATAACTTGTTTAATGAACAGCCAGAAACCCTGAAAACAAGTTTAAAATGGGTACAAGTGAAAATAAACTTTTCCATCCCTTGCACAATGACTATATGCTTCTATTGAGGACTATGCTACCTTTAAAATTTCTTGCTACAGTCAATGACAACTCTATTCTTCCTCCCTGCTACAAGGAACTTGAGGATTGTAAATGGTAAAAGCTTATAGAATCATTTCCAATTTTGAAAGCAAGTGTTAAACCCCACTTTTTGAGCTTATCAGAAAGCTCATTTCAAAATATTCCCAGTACAGCCTTGTCAGGAGAAGGGTCACCAAGATGATCAAAGGACTGGGAAGCCTGCTATATGAGGAAAGGCTGAGAGAACTGGGTTTGTTCAGGCTTGAGAAATGAAGGCTTAGGGGCTACCTTATCAACAGATTCCAGTATTTAAAGGGTGGCTACAAATGAAGATGAAGATTCCCTTTTTACAAGGAGTCACATGGAAAAGAAGAAGAATGTTTTTCACAATGAGAGCCACCAGGCATTGGAAAAATCTCATCAGGGAAGTGGTGGATTCCCCAGTGTTGGACACTTTTAAGATTTGGCTGGACAGGGAGCTGGGCCACCTTGTTTAGACCGTGCTTTTGCCAAGAAAGGTTGGACCGGATGATCCGCGAGGTCCCTTCCAACCTGGTGCTCTGTGATTCTCTGATTCTATGAAACCTGACACAACATACGCAAGAATAAGGGAAGTAAGAGTCTCGCTGTACTGAAACCTGACACAACATACACAAGAATAAGGGAAGTAAGAGTCTCGCTGTATTGAACTAGACAACACAGGACAGAGAGTTTAAAGAAAATTGACACTAATACTGCCAGAAAAATATGTGCATATACTTAGTAGCTAATTTACTAACACATTCACATAATTACTGCATACTTACATTAGATGAGAGATTGATTCATTTATTTTGGACTACACTCAAAATAACAACCAACTGGAGTTAAATAGGTTTTCACATGCAGTGAGAAAGTATCAGTGCAAATGATATCTTAATTTAAGAATAAAAGTATTTAAATATAGCTGTATTTTAGATATAAATATCTAAATATAATTATCTACTGCAATATTACATTACTACAGTTAAAAAAATGAGACGTATTTCAGTGTACATCTTCACTTTTTTTTTTTCTTTTGAACATGCATGGAACATAAGTTTATTTTTCAATTGCAGAGGAAGAAAGGAAAAAGTTAATAACATTAACTTAGAAAAAATCCCTAAACCAAACACCATTCTTTTTACTGGCTTGTATATTTCCCCCATGTATTTGTCTTTTTAACTAGGTACTTGCATAACTTTGGGGCTACCTTCCTAGAGAGGGACAATTTTATCACATGCAACTGCCAACAGAAAACGTGAGGTCTTATGCTACTAGGTGCTTCTGAGGTACAAAACTACCTTAAAATTTGTACAAAGCAACACCAAAAATTTATCTCCCATCCCAGGAAACAGCCCGACACTGTCCTTCCAGCCATCCTGAAGAACACATCAGGGACGTGACTGTGCAGAATGACATTAACAATGCATCAGTACAGTGGCTCCCTAGAGGTTGATGCAGCCAGATGTACAGAAGGGCTGTCTTGACAAAAAAGGGTTACAAGGATATCTTTGTTGCCTGTTTTGGACCTGAAGAGAAGAAGTAAGCTTAAGCCTCCTGAGATTAACGGAACAAATATCTGCAACATACCTGTGCTGTACTGTAAACTGTCTGATGCAGCCTGCCCATTTTTATCTTGCACAAAATCTTCACGTCGAAATTCATCCAAGCTATGAAAAAAGAAAGTTAGATTCCTCCCACATCTTGTACTTGTCTTTTTAACTAGGTACTTGCATAACTTTGGGGCTACCTTCCTAGAGAGGGACAATTTTATCACATGCAACTGCCAACAGAAAACGTGAGGTCTTATGCTACTAGGTGCTTCTGAGGAACAAAACTACCTTAAAATTTGTATAAAGCAACACCAAAAATTTATCTCCCATCCCAGGAAACAGCCCGACACTGTCCTTCCAGCCATCCTGTAGAACACATCAGGGACGTGACTGTGCAGAGTGACATTAACAATGCATCACTACAGTGGCTCCCTAGAGGTTGATGCAGCCAGATGTACAGAAGGGCTGTCTTGACAAAAAAGGGTTACAAGGATATCTTTGTTGCCTGTTTTGGACCTGAAGAGAAGAAGTAAGCTTAAGCCTCCTGAGATTAACGGAACAAATATCTGCAACATACCTGTGCTGTACTGTAAACTGTCTGATGCAGCCTGCCCATTTTTATCTTGCACAAAATCTTCACGTCGAAATTCATCCAAGCTATGAAAAAAGAAAGTTATAGTATACATATATATATATATTTACTATGCAGCAAAAGTTCAAACCTTGACAGATTTCTAGTGATAAATGATACAAGCTTGAATGAGTAAGCACTAGTACCTGGCTTTGTATCACGAGACTTGTAATAGAGAGTATACATATATTTAAAACCTATTTAACCTCAAACACTATGCAGCAAAAATTCAAACCTTGACAGATTTCTAGTGATAAATGATACAAGCTTGAATGAGTAAGCACTAGTACCTGGCTTTGTATCACGAGACTTGTAATAGAGCAGCTTGACATAACAGGACCTACTACACTCAGTAAATCAGTTTTGAAAAGCTTACAAGAACTGCTGTATTTCTTCGCTTTATGAAGTACGCTCAGAAAACAGTGTTTGTTGCCCTCTACTGGGCACCTATTGAAATAGCCTGTGTGACCCTAAAAGCTGAACATCAGAGATGGCCAACAGGTTTATGACTTGATTCTAAAAAACAGCTGCACAGCGTGCTGCTGCACAACCATACCAGTGCCCTTCAGCAGGCACAACCAAAGGATGAACTCCATCATCACTCCAGAACCCAAAATGACAGGGAAATTCCAAATATATATTTTCCTTTGAACATACTACCCTGTTGTAACAACCAGCTCAATCAAGCAAACTAGATTTTTGTTATAATTTCATTTTTAACAACAAAATTTTGAGTTAATGGTAAGCAACCATTCTCTGACAATCTCTGATGAATCACCTAGGATATTATCCAGGAGAAAAATGTAACAGATACTCTGCAGCCACAACATGGTAAAATAAACTCTTAGGCCCATTTATTCCTTTCTTCCTTGCTCCATACCTCTTATTATAAACTCACCATGTTGTCTGAGTAAACTTAGGAAAAAGACTCTCTTAGTTATCTTGCATCATAAACAACCGAGACACAGACAAGACTTTGTTAAGATACCATTAAAATTTCAGACTACTGAAGTAGTTACTAATAAAATACTGTAACTGCAAATACACAGAAACAATATACAGAGAGTGAAAAAGGAATCAAAGATGAACATGCTGTTTTTAGTGGGACATTCTGTATTTCGTAAGAATTTATGTGGGGTTTTTTCCAATTTTTCTCATTTCATACTAGGATATTTCTTGAAAATTTCATGTAAATATTTCATAACAAATGGAAAATATCTAAAATCTAATGAAAAGATAAAAGGAAATACATTGTGGGTTTTGAGTATGAAAGTCTACTTTATGAAATACACTATCATCACGGTGTGGGCCAAGTACTGGAGTGACCTCCTTGTGATCTCCAATTCTACGCAAAAAGAATCCTCACTTAAGCAGCACAAACTGTGAAACTGAGGTTTCAGCCAGCTAATTTTGTAAATAAAAAAAGCTGCCATGCAGAGAACTTTAAAACAGCACGACTCTACTTGCTTCCCACTCCCCACCCAAGCTTCTAAGCGGAGTTGTGTCGAAAATGTTGGTGAATGAAAAGTTGTACGTGCTTGTATGTGACTTCATAGTCCAAAGAATATTTCAAATTTTGGGGTCCAGGGCAACCTCAGAAATATGTCAAGATGTCTACATCTTGATCTACAACAGATCTAAGTTTATGCAGGTATTTTTATGTTTTCTGATGAGACGTCTCTTTCTAAAATGATAATTCAGTAATTACATTGTGCTTCCTATAGTATTATTTCCAGATAAAAGAATGCTTCCATGAAAACAGTATCTCATGAAGAATTAATTCCTTTTACAAGAATCGTCATGAAAAGTAATTCCTGTGTATGTATAACAATAAATTAAAAATTTATATATCAGCTACATTAATACATTTTCAAGCCATTAGAAGACATTTTCAAAAGTATTAACAAAAGTAGTGTAATGAAAAATTAGTGCCCACTAAACTAACTTTCAAGAGTTGAACTTCTGAACAAGAGACATGAAAATCTAGTACAATGTTAGGAAAGGCTTGCTCAGAAATCAGTGTGTCAAGTTTGATACTGCCAACCTCCCTCTTCATTAAAGCAGAGGATTAAACCAAGTCATACTGATGACAAGTTGGTATTATCAAAACGGATCTTTCTCTTTCAAAATTATCTAGTTTTGGAGGTGAAGAGGCTCTGATTTAAAGCCTATGAAAAGAGAGACTCTGAAAAATATTAAAATAACTTGTCACATTTTTTCCCCATTTCTTTCACAGATCTGTAGCTGGGATGATTTCTCCTACCTGCCTGACGTGTTATTCCTACAGGACCGCTTTGTGCTTCATGTGCATACAGCATAATTTCAGCTAGGTTCCTAAGGGAAACCTACTTGTCTATACACACAGTTTATATGCTTCTCTGCCAGGCAGTATGTCTGCAACCCACCTGGTAAAACCCAAATCCTTCCACTTACTGCAATACACTGTGGCTCTTGTACATCAAAACACCCACATTCCTATTTTGCCCAAGCCAGATTTATGAGAACTTGTGCCGTGCCAAATTTGCTATTCTCAGCCTGCATTCTGCAGGCTCCCCTTTTCACAGATGGCCATTTGTAAAAAAAGCCTTTATTCAGTATTTCCAGATGCACTGGTATTCACCTTCTCAGTCATTTTACTTTAAGTGTTGTCAACAAAAATAACATTAATCAGAATAGATGCCAGATGAATACTTTTAGAAAATACTGGGAAACAAAGCATGTGTTGTGCTTCACGCCTATTTCCTAAGGTCTGAGACTAAATGAGATAAAAAATATTAAGAAAGAAAATAGTTACAACTTGTAGCCATGCCCAAATGATTCAAGACATTTAAGTGCCTCAAAATAACAAAACCAAACACCCCACTTACTGATATAACTGGTAAAAGCCTCATTTTATAGATGGGTTTGAAATCAACTCAACTGTGATGTCACCATTATGGTACACTCAGCTACCACAGCAAGTAACAGAGTAACCAAGCTACAATAATTTGGCAAGTTTACAAAAAGTGTTAGTTGATATCTACCAACTTTTCCCTGAAAAATTCTGATTTATGTGAAACAACGGTCCAAAGGAAACATCAAATTCTGGGAAACTTTCAGTCATGCAAACCTCAAGCTGAATTTCCCCATATTACAGAATCCTCATCCCTTAACTCTCATCAGAGGGGAGGGCAAAAGGAGAAAAGGGTCTAAGTTACATAAACATTTAGAACTGAAAGTGCAAGGTTAGAAGCACACAAACAAGTTACTTTCAAGCAGTGTAGAGCATGAGCATGCAGTGCACAAGCAACTCCATGGTAACTGCAGTGCTAAACTTAAAAAGATTAAAATGCTAAGAAAACTACTGGGTTTTTTTCACTTCTACATAAAAACAAGCTTTTTTAAAATTCCTGATCTTTCCTCATTCACAATAAACTATCAATTTAAAATGTATTTTTAGCATTTAATACACCCCGAAGTAAATTGGGTTATATTAAATGCTTAAAAGTACATTTATGTTGAATGTCTCTCCTAACAAGTATGCAAATATCAACAATAATATTAAATTAACCAGTTTCCTCTTAGCTTGTTCTTTCTGAAACCCTTAGTAATCAGATAAGTAAGTTACCTCAGAAACATAGGAACTGAGGCTGTCAATAAAGAGCCTTAAGATAAGCTATTTCTATTTAAAAACAAAAAAACTTTAAAAATGCAACCACATCCTGAAAAATTGCACAAAATACTTGACACAAAATAATTTAAGATATAATACGCATTTAAAAATATATCTCCACTGTTGTTATTTTATCAATGTACAAAATGTTTCAGTGAGAGCTGACATTCTGCTACTTCTAAGCAACAGAACAGAAAACAATGCAATTTTAAGGTCTGTGAGGCTAAACTATTTTAATTCTGCAATTTGGAAAACTCAGCACAACTTCATAGTCAATTACAGAAATACACAAGTTACCTTTTAATTATATAGAGTGAAACAGCTTTCCATAATCCAACACAGACTTTCTCCTCCTTTAGTTGGGGTTCTAGCACTAATGGCATAGAGTGGACACACAGGGAGCGAGGAGAGTAGCAGATTGAGAAAAGCAGAGAACAAAGTAAACATGCCTTAACTTTTTGCTTCACTTTCAAGAAATGGGGAGAAATTCTTCCCACCCTCCACCCTCAAGAAAAAATGGAACATTTCTCAGCAAATGAAAGGAAACAGGATTCGTCACATTAAAAAAAACCTGATTTTCCTGTGGATTTGTGCCACAAATCCCTGCAAACAGCTGCACCACCTGCAGAGGCGTGGCCTTAAACTCAGGTGTCATGCTTTTAATGAATGGCCTGCAGAGCCTGGCAACCATTTCCCCTAGAAAATGCAATATCTACCAAGAGGACTAGAGAAAACAACAGAAAATGCGGCTCAAAAGATCCCAGTATATCTCACAGAAAAAGCTTTTGCAAATTAGCTTCGAAGAAATGTTTTTCAAGACAATAGGCATGCTTGTAGGGCAGTAAGACTGGCAGAATGGTCAACGACTTAGGATCAACTCCATCATTACTACTGTGTTGCTCTAACCCTAGCACCATCATTCTTTGTATTACCTGGGAGGGAAGAGGTGCTAAAAGTAAACTAAGGCGGCAACTGAGGGGCATAGGTACTCACGACACAAGCCCAAATCACCGCTGCCAAAACCCCCAAACATCTGAAGTTACTGACATCAAAGAGTTCAAACGTTCAAGTTACCCACTGAGTTTGGAACAAATAACAAGTATTTATGGCCCTTAAACAAAATGCAGAAAGGAAAGTAGCTTTTTACCCCAGACTAGCAAATAACAACAATTATGTTCAGTTTTCGTAATAATAACCCATTTGTAGTTATTTCATTAGGACTTATCAGGGGTCTGGAGTTGAAATTCCTACCTGTGGGGTTTTCTTATTTAAATCCTTCTCTGGATCCAAACCGAGTTCAATAAGGACTGAGTTTTAGGTAGCAGAAAGAGCCAAATGGCTTCTCAGGGATAACTCTGCTTACACCTCTGTAGCACCGAGGATGACATACAGCTCAACCCCAGCTAGCAAGTCCATTAATGGTATTACACTGTTCACTCTGCCAGCTAGTTAAGCATCCCTCGCTCCCACCTTTGACTTTGCTACTTAAACTGTAATCTCTCTGAAAGAAAAACTACATATATTACTCTGCTTACCATTATGGACCCCTATTACCATACGTTCCCTAAGAAGAACTAGTAACAATATAAAAATATGTTTAATAACACACTCAAAATTAAGTTTCAGAATAAAATAATCCAATATATTTGAACTGGAATCAGCGCAGAGGAACTCAATAGAAAATATTAAACTCTAACCTGATCTCTTCTTTCATTTCACTTCCATACATATTCTTGACGATAAAAGTTTCACTTCAAATATCTTTGTTTCATCATTGCAACTATTTAACATAATTAACTTCACATGACTTACCCAAATTTTCTTCTTGCAGACCGTGTGAAATAGGGGTAAGATGGTACAGGAGTAACAGATGCACTTCCCCTTAAAGCAGGAAACTCACCATTATTTTACAGCATTTAGTGAAATGGAAATACACAAAGCAAAGAACACACATGTTTTTCTTTCAGGCAGAATGAACCTAAGATAGTCAAATGTTGGAATTATCCTTATGGAACAGAAATCCACTAACAAGCTTGCTGTAACACTGACAAGACAGAACTTCTATCCACCAGGATTTTTTTAGTCTTAACTTTTCATTCAATCCTGATTACATTTCATCTCATTTTCCCTCAAAATATTCTGCATACCCACCCTCTTGCCACATTATGACTTTTAGATGTGAAAATATGAAAAGTTGAGAAGAAAAATACACCCTCTAAATGAGAAATCCACTACAAAAAAAGAAGACAACACGACTGGTGAGATTTTTGCAACATTAAATCTGTCAATGTATACACCAGGCTTTTAATACTAAATACAGGTACATTAGATTTTGCACAAACACTGCAACAAAAGGCAATCTTATACAAGCAGCTATTTTACTCTTGAAACTAATACGGTTTTATAAGACAAATTATTTTGTCTTATTCCATTTCTTTATATCAGACTGATGTCCTTTGTCTATGTCTGACTAGACACAATACATTTTCATGAAATCCCATCACAAGCAGAGCCATAGTACTACAAGTTATTTCGAGCCTTTAGGTTACCACCATCTTCTTGCCTCTCTGATATTAAGTTACAGCTACATGCAATACGTTCTATTAACCAGAAAGAAAAAAATAGGGTATATTTGAAATTAAGGAACAGGTATATCAGATCCTGATTCTGCATTTTCAGTGAAGAAATCTTATTTGCTCACACCACTGTAACTGTTGCTTGTTCCATGGCTATGTCACTAAACTATAAATGGTTCAAAAATTAACTGCTTTTATTTCAAATCTGTGAAATTAACAACAAAGCAGCATTAATATTAATCAGAAGAGAGCACTGCAAACCAGACACCTGCTTTAAACAATCCTTCATTAGCCTGAACAGTGTAATCGTCTTCAACTGACGCTAGGAAAAGTACCTCACCACCTTTTAAAGATTAAATTATATAAGCTTTTAAAGCTTTCTTATATATTTTCTATGGCCTGGGCTCTGACCTCATTTCCGCAAACACTTTTTAGAAAATCCACTATATATTCATGAAGAGAACTTACTGTTGTGCATCTGTATTTAATCTGCGTGGTATCTTTCTCTTGACTGAACTCTTTTTTGACAGCACAGCTTGGCGTTGTTCCCCAGGAGGGCAATGTGGCCCCAGAAAAGACTTAACTTCTTTATTTTGAAGGTTGGTGTTTTTTCCCTTGTGAACAGTGTCTTCTTTGGATGTAGCAGAACTCTCAAGAGACCGAGAAGTATCTTTCTACAACAACAGTTAATTGTTTAAGAGTTTCAAAACGTTTCAAGTTATTGCTTCCAACTCAAAAACCTTCAAGTTTTCAAGTAACTTACAAAGAACTTACAAAAACAATTTACCTACCTTCTGAAAGTCATGTTTCATCTAGCAGAAATTATCTTCTAATCATATTAATAAGATAAATTCTGTCTAGAAAGTGACAGAGACCATGTTGCAGTAGTTGACTTCCCCACATTCTAATTTACATTAGGCTATCCAGTCAAACTAGTAACTTCTACACAGTTAGGTAGCTTTATGGAGGACTGTCATAATACTTTCAGAAAAGCACGGAATCGTTGCTTTTAAAAACGTTCTAAATTATGACTTTCAAAAATTTTGCTCTCAAAATAGGAAATGAAGTTAATCAAGAGACAATATAACTAGGTTCTGAACTCAAATGCAGAATTCTTCATTCTAATTACAATCAGTTGCTTAAATGCTTTAACATTAATTCTCAAACACTGTACCTGAACAAGTTCCACTCCTGAGGCTTCTCCAGCTGCACTGCTACAGCTGATGTATCTTATGGCACTAATTATTCCTTGGACAGCAATGCGCTTGTGTTCTCTGTAGTGCAAGTCTTGAATCTCTTTGCCTGTTTCACCTATGGCTTTCAAAACCGATTCCACTGCAAAAAAGAAATTTCCAGAAACAAATTTTAAAGAAATACAATATCAAAATGTGTGAATGAAAGACTCAAAAGAAAAGACAATTTGTTATTAAATATCAAACTGATTTAAAATTACTTTCTGAAGAACTTTAAATCTTTTTGTTGTTCACATCACATGGAAAAAATTTAAACAATGAATCTTTTTAGCTCACAAGCATCTTTTGGTATGCATTATCAGATAGCACAATTTCTGTTTCAGATGAAATTTCTAATTTACTGTGTTCTTCAGTATAATTGTCTTTAATTCTGACTTAGCAGAATATTCAGAGCAAAACTTAGGGGCAGATTTGTATCTCATGCAAGATGCTACAGTTCTGCAACTACTGGTGCCATGCTACCTTCTGTAAGATGAGGATTTAGCCTATAATATATTTAGTCATGAAAGGGAGTTTTTCTTAAAAGACACTCCAAATCTGTATAATAAGTATAATAAACGTGTTGATTTTTAACTGATGCATTAAATGCTTGGATTAAGACTGAACTGAAAAAGTTCAAATCTTAGAGATATTTGAAGGTATGATACCTTTATTTTTTTTACAATATTTCAAAAAGTTATTTGGAGGTCGTGGAAAAGGATAATAGCCACCGATGACAGTTTTCTTCATTTGATCAGCTTCACGTTGTGTTTTAGTCCACTTAATGAAGTTTTTCACTTTGGTATCCTTGGTGTATGGCTGGCCCTTGTGCCACCCTTTTAAAACAAAAATAATCAGGTATCAAAACCAAAGCAGGTTACTGTCATCTTTGAAACTATCATAAACACTACATAGAAAAAAACATTTAAGAAAAACTGTACTAGAGAATACAAACAACATCCTTCCACTAGTCAACAGTGTTTTATGCAATTAGTATCTTGAATTCCTTGAATAACACTAGTATGTGACACTGAAAGTTAGAAACATGTTAAACAGTAGAAAGAAATAAAACAACTAGCAAAAATTGTACTAGAATGCTTTCTCCCAGGAGCATCCAAAAGAATAAAATGATCAGAAATTGTTTTATTAGCAGGAAAAAGCAGACAAGCAAAGATCATTACTGACAGATAATTGGCAAGGTATCTATTCATTGTTGGCTGGTTTAAAACCAAGATATGGACTAAACACCAGTTTTATCAAATAAATTGTAATCTGACCAGGTCTATGTCTAAACCTTATCCAATGGTTTGCAATCTCCAGCTGTAGTTCTCATTTAGGACCCAAACAGACATAAAATGAACCAAAGCTAGGGTGGGGGAAAGCTCAACTATTTAATTAGAAAATTAAGCACAAAATATACCAAAGGAAAGCAAAGAGAAAAAACAACCTCTCAAACCATTCATTTAGAAGTAAATGAAATAATTAGAAATGTATTAACAAAAAGACTAGCTTCTTTTGCTAGTCCAATTGAACACAGAGCATTTTACCCAGCTTGTCTGGAAAGACCAAGTATATAGAACTGACCACCTTCAGGTACTTATTTAACATGTATTTTTCTCTATTCCTACTTGTCAGCAGAAAGATTCAGAGTGGGTGACTGGTATGTTTGGAACACTGAAGAAATGAGCTGGATAAACAAACACAGGAAAGATACACCTATTGCATCTTATACTCCCTTGCAATTAGGGCAGTACATCACTTGCCTGCAACACTGCTACAATCTGCCTCCTGATTCAAGAGAAAATACACTACAAACAGCTGTGCCTGTGGCACGCTGAGTGGCAGTATCTAGTGTATGGTACCACAGGGCCATAAAGAGTATCATAACTGCAGACAGGAGCATTCCAACAAGACCATCTAGACGGAACGGCTCCTTCAGTGCAGCCCAGCACCAGTCTCCTTCCCAGACCACGTGGCCTGTGTAAGACCCCCCAGATTGGCAAAGATGAAACATAACAGCTCTTCAAATATTTGGTGAAAAAGATAAGCTAAGATAAATTTAGGACAACTATACACTTTTTTTTTTTTTTTTTTTTTTTTTTTTCTGGGATATTTCTTCAGAATTTCAGTTTCGGCCTGAAATAGATCTCAACAAATTGGATTGGATATTAGGAAAAATTTTTACACTGAAAGGATTATTAAGCACTGGAATGGGCTGCCCAGGGAAGTGATTGAGGCACCATCCCTGGAGGTTTTCAATAGATGGGTTGACATAGTGCTTAGAGTCATAGTTTAATAATGGGGGGGGGTGTGTGTTTGTATGGTTTTCTTTTGTTTTTTTTATCAGAGTTAGGTTGATGGTTGGACTAGATGATCTTAAAGGCCCCTTCCAACTAGATGATTCTGTGATTCTAAATAATTTCTTTTAAATTTCTACAAAATGTAACCACCACAAATCTGGCAGGTACTTAGTTGCACAGACATTTGCGTGATTTCAAAGTGAATTAGAGAAAAGGAGAAAAATCTTTCCACTAAGTAGAAATGCAGGCGTTCCAGAGTCCAGGTGTTATTTTTTTTTTTTTTTTTTTTGATAATAAGGAAATCTGTAAGCCAGAAAAAATGCAAGTGGTTTTTAATGTTTTTAAGGAAGTGGTAATCTGCATTGCTCTCAAAGGATTAAAACAGGCTGAAAGAATTAGTAAACATATGACTTAACCTAATAATACTTGGGTACTTTTCATGAGATACACCCATTAATGCCTCACAAGAATGCAATTTGCCTTTTTCTTTTTGAAATGGTGTTTCATTATTAACTGTAAGTCATTTCTGACGGGGAAACTAACACTATGGCTGATTATTTTGTTGTAAAACAAAAATACCCTTTCCAAAGGAATAAGATGAGAACTACGTAAAACTAAAACTATTTTAAGTTACCTGTAATGAATATTTGACTTTCATTTGAAGTTGTAAGGTAAACTGTGCTGGAAGGATTCTCAGTGAGGTCCCGTACCACCCTCATCTGGGTACACACCAAATACGTCACTGGACAGAAAAAAAAAAAAAACTTCAGGTTTTTTTCCCTGATATTTCATTGATTTTAGAATGCCAAGACTGACACACACTGGATTAATTTTATTAAGTGCTCTAAAAAAGACATTTTAGTTCCTGACCTTACAAATGGTTCAGCATGTATTGAGCCTCTTATAAATTACAATGTGCAGATGTAATTAAATTCTCAATTTAATAACCCCACAAGGAAATTTCAGCATATATATTAGGACTAAAGCATGAGATATTTCATCAGGAGGATATCAGTGAAACAAATAGTAAAAATATGGATATTAGATGGCTGTGTTTCTTAAGGATAAAATCACGGGAATCACAAGAAATCATGACATGCCACTGCAAAACTTATTAACAGAAGAGTGAGTTTGTACTCTATGATATCTCAGTTAAACACTGGAATGCCATTCTTTGCCATTTACCCAGAACACTCAAGATGAATGCAGCCATAATCTTAACAGGGCTGCGTAACTGGTCCTGCATTATGCAATATTAAAAAAAAATAATAATCCACCAACCACTGTTAAAGGAAGGATGAGTGCTTGGAGGAAAAGAGAAAGACGGCAAGAAGAAATATTTAAAGCTCTTTTAAAAGTTTGAAATTTATCATTCTTAGCTCACATGCAGTAACTAACACAGCTGGGTGATGACTGCTGTTTAGCCAAAAAATATTTATTCAAAGAAATGAAGCTTTTCCACTTTCACTCTCCCTTCCTCCAATCCTTCTAAATTATTCCTGTCTATAAAAAAATACTTATTTACAGGAAAAAAGGAGTAACAAATCTGACCAGCTGCCGCCTTTATTTGCCTCTGATGCAAGAGATGTTGCCACAGGTGCTTCAGTTAAGTTTCTGTTTGAAATTAATGGGATCAGGTGAGCCCCAGGCACAGCTGACCATCTATTTATTTAGACTAACTGGCAGACTGCAGTATGATAAGAGCTTCAAATACTTAAACTATTTTTTTTTTTTTATTTTTAAATTTTCATTTCTGATCAATTGTTTTCTGCTTGAGGTGATAAACCATGGGAATTTTTTATTCAGTGGCAATTATACTCAGAATTTGAAATTAGCAAGCAACTAAAAAAATGCTATAAATAATTATTAATAAGTATTATAGAGAGATGAATACTTGGGTGAATATGTTCAAACACATCTGGCTGAGAAGTCGCAAATAATTCCAGTATGAACGGTTGGTCTGAGGTCCCATCAATGGCATGTGCCCAACGATAGAGCCAGAAGTCTTCACCATGTTCTATATAAGCAAATATTAAGAAAAATGTATAAGCATTTATTCAGAAAGTTAAAAATTGATAAATTCTGAAAATCATATTTATAAAATAACCTCTCTTTCTTGCTCGTTCAGCCCTTCCTACAAATGTCACAAGACCAATAACATCACAGGAATGATTGTTTGGTAAGTCATCCAGTTCTGACCTAAAACAGAAACAGAACAAAAATGTGGGTCTTAGTTAATAACAAAACATAAAGCTTTCTCAGAAACTTTTCAAAAAACATTTCCAATTAACATGCGGTGTAACGTAGGGAAATTTTAGCTCCAGCTTGACAACCAACAAAATTCTATTTTACCTTGTGATGAACCGATATTTAACTTCAGGCAATCCCCACTCTGGCTTAACCATTTCTTCTGGAATAATACTTATTTTAGTAGGAGGGTCTCGAACATTAAGGCTGATTTCTGACAAAGAAAAAAAAAAAAGTAACATTTAAGGGGGGAATACAAATTAGAAAAAGACCCAACAAAACCTTAAAAAAACTCAGAAAAAACAGGATATAAGTTTCTTAAATGAAGTATTTGAACTTTGTCTCACTGCTTGTGAAATTATGAATCAATTCATCTGAGTTTATGCTTTCATTAAAATAAAGTAAGGAATTCAGGTACAGCATTCAACAATGCTATTGTATAATCTGAGCAATGTTAAACTCCCCAGTTCCCTACAGGAGCCAATTAGTCTGATTCAGCCAGACATTTTAAAAAACAGCAACAGGAACTAATACTACAATATTGACTAGATACAAAGTACTTTTTACACCAGCTTCATTCTCCAACGTCACTATGATCTAAAATTGACTTTGCAGACATTGACATAAAGCAGAAAACAGAACTATCAGATGAGAACTTCCACATCTGATACCAGTTCAGGTAGTTATCAATATGACAGAAATACACTATGGCCATGGAGAAAAACTAAATGTCTTCTCATGTCTATTCTATTGCACCTCAAAAACTTCATAAATTAAGCAGACTGTTTAGATGCTGAACAGCAAACATGGTGGAGCATTGGGGAAAGTGGGAGGTTCTGCAACCAAATGAAAATACAGGAGGAATCTAAAATACACAAGCTGGTACTCTGTTGTCTTTCTCGGAACAAGACAAATCTTGCTGGTATGAAAGAGATAGATTCTGATGATGTTTCTAAAAGATGTTTGGTTTGGGTAAGGGATTATTCAAATTATTATTCAAATAATGCACCCAGAAAAGTAATCTATACAATTTTTAATGTAATTTTATATATATATAATATTTATATAATTCTATCCAGTACCTCACCCTAGCAATGCAACATTAGGAAGGTGTTAACTTGAAATCAAACCCTCTATTTCAGAATTTTCTTTTGGCTGCTGCTTTCTAGAAATGTATTTGAAAGACAACTGTGATTTTGCATATGGTGTTTTACGTCAGTATCTCAGGGAAAAATCCTGAAAACACACTTTCCCATGCATCAAAACCATTTATCAATTGTTTTGTCATTTCGAGATTAGATAAAAGTCATACACTCAACTCAGGACTACAGCCTGGGACGATTCAGCAGCTAAGGTCAGTCCAGGATATTCAAACCAGCAGTTTTTGTCAGTACCATATAAATTCAGTGATCTGTGTCATGCACACGTTTCCTAGCAGTGGAATTGAAGGTGCTGGTACTATTTAAGCTCCAAAGGTTTTGGGTCCTGAAACAGCACCTGTCAGCATGTCATACAATGCTGCAGCAGCAAAGAGAAGCAAGCAACGCAGAACTCGCTTCACAGAAATCTAGGAATAGGCCAGAAACATCCTGTCTTTTAAGAGCTCTTACTTTGGAAAGCCCTTTCCCTTGTGGCCTTGTTAACCTTCCAGATATATTTTACAACATTTACCAGTGAATGGTCCTAAGGAAATACTGAAAAGTTTGATAGAATTACAAATTAGATGATGAAAAAAGTAATTGTTACTTATGGAACTCAGTATAATTGACTGCTTTAACTAGCCAGCTGAACAACTTCTGGAGCACCTGAAAAAACCTGAAATATTGCCCCATATTGGGCATATAGAGATATTTATACTAATGGAGTAATTAGCGAGGCATTAAATCTTATTTCCTCTGAACAAAAAAAAACCAACCAACAAAACCAACAACCATGCACCAGGAGTTGCATAAAACCAATTTTATAACTGCTCTAGAAATGTTTCTGGATATACGGTTCTCTTTAGATTCTCTTCTCACAAAATATGTGGGGATAAGATCAATCACTGCATGGTATTATATGTTTTGTAAGTTTATATTAAGACAAAATCCTGAACTTTGTGCTGAGAAAGGAAGTAAGATATCACACATACATTAGTATTAACCAAAGGTTAGTAATTTCTAGTTTATCTGTGGCCTGGAAATACACCATGGCACTTTATTACAGACTGACTTAATTCTCCCATTATGCATCTATTACCATTTACAGCCCATTGGCCTAATTTTGCATCTTGATCTCTTTGTTAACATTTGTATCCCAATAGTGCTTGCACAAATCAGTAGTGTAGTGTGAATGAAGCCATTGAAATGATTTACTTTTGCCCATAGAAAAAGTGACCTCAGATGGCATATTTTATTCTGTCCTTTTCCCGTAGAAAGGGTTTGCGGCAATCATAATTGCTTTCAGGGCTGGCCTGTAATCACCATCAGCTTCCCTCAGAAATGGTTAGCAAGGAATGGAAGTTTGTTTCTCCTGCCAACTCATCACAAACACTTCAGACATTAAGATCTGGTTTTAAGGCAAAGGTACATTAGGCAGAGAACACACTGCTTCTAGCAATGAAAATACTATTTATTTTCGTTCACTGTAGCAACTGCATTAGGAAACTGTCATTTTTAATAAGTTATACATACATCATCCTTCACTAACATGCATATTCGCTTGTTTCAAGGAAGTTACTTGAATTTTTTGAATGTTGGCTGTCGGTTTGTTCTGAGTATAAAAGAACAAAAGGGAAAAGAACTCATGTTCAGCGAAGTAGGAGAATAAAAAAAAAAAAAAAGATCAAATCCAGTTTGAAAAGGCTATCATTGTTACATTGCAGCACTTGTATTTCTGTAGCATAGATCCCTTGGATATCTGTTACACTAAACAACTGCAAGTAAGAAAATACTTCCTGATAGCTAAGGAATATTCTTCATATATGTACTCCCATAGTGCTGCAGCGTAGACAGCAGTCTCAATGCATCTTTTTATTCAGTGCAATATATTGCAGTATATTTGCAAATACTCTGGACTTGACCACATACACTAAAATCTGAAGTCAGATTAGGTGACAATGTGCTTCAGTGAGCTGGAAGGAGGTGTGAGAAGTGCACAAATGATTCCTGTATTATGAATCAGGAAGTAGATTGAGATTAAAATTCAGTACCAGAAGCCTGTCTTTATGAACCCGATACTTGAAGTCAGGGATTATATCTTTATTTATTTATTTTTAAATAAAGGTTTTAACTAATTGTGGCAATAAATTTTGTTGACATGACCCAAATATAAACAGCAAACAATAAGAACTTAGATGCTAAGACAGCTTTCAGAGCTAATATTTAAAGATATATACCTTCTCAAGTAGTCTCAGCCATGGATTACTTTCTATTTTATTTCTATAAAGAGCTGCCTTTTTAAAGCTACATTTTATTGACTCAAAACAGGTTTCTGCAATACTTAACCGATTGTAGGAAATCTCTTCATCTGTGAATCCCCTGGGGTTGGCTGTGTTTTAAATGGGTAACTGGTTTTGATAGCATACTGTTCAAGAAGTAGTACTGTGCCAACCTTTATACTGTTATACCATTCAGGACATAATGAATTCCACAAAACCATTGACATCATGCCTGAACCATCAGCAACTTCAAAGTAAGCCTAAAGAAAAAAAACAGACAAAGTACATTCATCTTTTATTTATCATCGTTCTGGTATGTATTTATTTTCAATAATGCATCAGCTACTTAACTCATGAACAATTTCTCTGATGATTATAAATGGATACAGAGTATGTTCCAAAACTTGTACTGAATAGCAAAGTTGAAGAAATGAAGAATTTCCACAAAATAATTTTTCTACAACTACCCCAGCCCAAATTCTTATTTTTTCAGTGCTCAGTAATCGTAGGTGACGCTAGTTTCTCTCTAAGATTTTTAGAGGAGATTGGGGAAATACGATGCACAAGAAACAATACTGAAAAGATTCTTTTTATCAGTGAGAATACTGTATTTAGAATAAGATTTTAAAATGTCAAGGAAGGAAAAAACATATTTTGGAAGTTGAGATGTTACAGGACCATTTGCCAAATATTCTTGATCAAAACATGATATGTCTGATTTTCAAGGAAAAAAAAATATGCAGAAAACAATCTGCACTGCAAACCACTATCTTCTCATTTAAGTTTTTCTCATGGCAAAGATTTCTACCCATTTTTTTTTTAACCTGGGCAAATTTTGAATCCATAACTGAGCAGATCACTGAGCAGTGAAAAGGATTTTTAAACAGTCTTATAATGGTCTTAAAAGGTGGCAACCCACTGAAAAATAACCTCAGCTCTATGAAAATGCTTCATTTTATCCATTCATCTGTCAGCCTCAAACAATCATCTGGCTTTTGTTCATACTACCATCCACTCTCTTTAGTATATTACCATTCTTGAACATATCTAACATCTCATGTGTTTTTCTCCCTCGCTGCTTCTAAAATCCTCTTTTCCTTATTCCAAGTTCAATACAGAGATTATCCAAATCAACACTTATTAGTTCACTCTAATATTCCTAATTAGTCACGAACCGTGAATCCTTAAAAGTAAACCATTATAGCATAGAATATTTTGTTATCCCATTGGTTTTTATATATTAACAATAATTCAACACACACCACCATCTAAAAAAGGAATGCATAGAGCAAAAAGCATGTAAGATCTGTCACCTTTAGCTTCTTGAGCTGAATCAGCTCCAGATATTGATTCTACACAATGTCAGGAAAAGTAAGTGACGAACTGCCATGAAAGCTACAAGTATCATCTAGACTGTATACTGAGAAATACCTCTGATAAAAAGATCCAGGGAACAAAATCTTGGAATAAGAGAATACCACCGTCTTTCAGCTCTCTCTCCCCATGGAAGAATTTATATGCACTCTTTGTAAAGTGTTGCCATGCTGTACAGGGTCTGGCTAGGTTGCAGTTTATTTGTACCAGCCTGTACAGTGCTGCATTTTAGAACTGTGACTAAAATAGCGTTGATAACACACCGGGGTTTTAGCTGTTGCTGAACAGCGCTTGCACGATGTCAAGGTCTTTCCTGTTTCTCACTCTGCCGCCGCAGCAAGTAAGCTAGGGGTGGGCAAGAGGCTGGGGGCGGACACAGCTGAGATAGCTGACCTCAAGTGATCTTGGGGAGATTCCAGGCCATGTAACATCATGCTCGGATATAAAACAAGCTGCTAGTCTTGCCAAAGCACCCATTGTTCAGAGTGTGGCTGGACACTGGTCTGCTGGTGAGTTGTGAACAATTGCCTTTGCATCACTTGTTTGACCTTTTTTTTCCCCTTCATCTTATTAAACTGTCTTTATCTCAACCCATGGACTTTTTCTCACTTTTGCTCTTCTGAGGCTCTCCCCCAGCCCTCTGGAGGGGGCAAGGGAAAGCAAATGACCAGCTGGCAAGTGCTTAGTTGCCAGCTGGGACCAATCCACCACACCTGCTACCTCCATTTCTAAAAAGCTCTACACGAAGTACAATACAACATATTAAGAAAATCATTAAGAATTTTACACTAAAACAACATATCTGGAAGTCACCAGGTGTGAGAATTACCAGACACAAATTGTTAAAATTTGTTTGCTTTTCTTTTTTTCCTTTGGACAAGACAAACTAACTCCAACTTCCAAAGCATAAAGACCAGAAACATTTAGGCTGTTAAGCTACTAAAAACTCCAAATATTTCTTTTCCTTCACAAAAAGCTCAACTACAGTAACTGAAACACATCCACCAAAGTTTGTACATACGATCACTAAATTCACCATTTCCTACTCTAAAGGGCTTGACATTTTTGGAAAGGTAGCATTTTTAATATAAAGTAGCTATAACATAAATCTTAACTTTATATGCTTACTATATGGGAATAATGATTTCCAGATGTCCTACAGCTATTTGTTTGAGTGTTAACCTATGTATTTATTCCTCTTTACCTGATAAGGCATATCCAGTTTTTTCTCTGGTTTCCCGTAGTACCTTAGTCTAGATTTGTGCAGGACTCTCACAAGAAGTGGATGGAAGTGAGCTCTGCTTCTCCAAGTCATTTCCAGCTGACCAAGAGAAGTCAGCTTGGAGACTAAGGTTGAAGAAAAAAAGACCAAAAAAGAGCATTTATGACTGAACATTTAAGCTTTCAGGAGTAAAATGCACAAATCAGGCCATCACATGTATTTTTTTAATGTTTCTAACATTTAAAAAGGCTCATTTACTGACATTATTTGCCATGAAATTCCGTTCTGAGCTATCAGCACACAGCAGAGTTTTGGTTTTTTTAATTGAAAATTTAAGATTTAATTTAAAATGACACACAAGCATCAGATAAGCAGAAGAGCTACTACAAAAGACATAGGCCTTGAGTTACAAGGGCATCACGCTTTTGCAGAAGCCCTCCTTATACCTCCCTCCTCACCAGAGTTCATGGACTGGCCGCATTTTGAGCAGCAACTTCCAGGTGCATCCACTCCCACAGACTAGCCAAGAGACCACTACAGGAACAGCTGGTTTGTGTGATCAGGGGAGACTTTATCTCTTTCTACAACCACCTGAAAGGAGGCTGCAGGGAGGTGGAGATCGGTCTATTTCCCCAAGTAACAGGTGACAGGACAAGAGAAAACGGCCTCAAGTTGCACCAGGAGAGGTTTGGATTAGATATTAGGAAAAATTTCTTCACTGAAAGGGTTGTTGACCATTGGGACAGGCTGCCCTGGGAACGGATTGAGTCACCATCTCTAGAGGTATTTAAAAGGTGTGGCGCTGAGGGACACGGTTTAGTGGTAACTTGGCAGCGTTAGATTAACTTCACGGTCTTAAAGGTCTCTTCCAACCATAACAATTCTACGACACCTCAAAAGTAACACAAACATGTAAACTGTGGCAGGTAGGACATGTTTGTACTGGTGCCTAATGTGACCGGGGGGTCACTTCAGACCAGCTGCACAAGCAACCGCACCCTCTCACCTCCACGGGCACCTTCGAGGCCTCCGGGCCGGATGTCCCCCTCCACCCCCTCCCCTCTCCCCGCCTCCTCCCCTCTCACCGTCGACGTCCACCTGTGCCTGGGGCTTGTCCGCCACCCACATGTCTCCGTAGGGATCCTCATTATTCCACAGCGGCAGGTAGTGCTTCTTCTCCCCGCGGAGGGGCGGCGGGCGGTGACGGCGGGGCGGGGAGAGGGCCCCCGTCCCGCCGAGACCCCCCGCGGGCTCCAGCTCCTCCAG
>NW_015090995.1:8011163-8121974 GCF_001431845.1 Calidris pugnax
GTTTGGATTAGATATTAGGAAAAAGTTCTGGACTCAAAGGGTTGTTGACCATTGGGACAGGCTGCCCTGGGAACGGATTGAGTCACCATCTCTAGAGGTATTTAAAAGGTGTGGCGCTGAGGGACACGGTTTAGTGGTAACTTGGCAGCGTTAGATTAGCTTCACGGTCTTAAAGGTCTCTTCCAACCATAACAATTCTACGACACCTCAAAAGTAACACAAACATGTAAACTGTGGCAGGTAGGACATGTTTGTACTGGTGCCTAATGTGACCGGGGGGTCACTTCAGACCAGCTGCACAAGCAACCGCACCCTCTCACCTCCACGGGCACCTTCGAGGCCTCCGGGCCGGATGTCCCCCTCCACCCCCTCCCCTCTCCCCGCCTCCTCCCCTCTCACCGTCGACGTCCACCTGTGCCTGGGGCTTGTCCGCCACCCACATGTCTCCGTAGGGATCCTCATTATTCCACAGCGGCAGGTAGTGCTTCTTCTCCCCGCGGAGGGGCGGCGGGCGGTGACGGCGGGGCGGGGAGAGGGCCCCCGTCCCGCCGAGACCCCCCGCGGGCTCCAGCTCCTCCAGGCAGAGGAAGCCGTACCGGAGCCGCTTCTCGTCGTACAGGTAGGAGCAGCGCCTGAGGCACAGGCGCGCGCCGGCCCGCAGCTGCGCGCGCTGCACCAGGCCGTTCAGGTGCGGCGCCAGGTAGCAGCGCTGGTGGCACGCGCCGTCCGCCAGCGTCACGTCGTACCAGTATTGCGGGGAGGGGGCGGCGGCGGCAGCGGGTGGCGGCGGCGCCTCGGCCAGGTAGCGCTCCACCGCCACCACCGTGAGGGGCGGCGGCTCCGCGGGGGACACGCTCAGCTGGGAGGAGCCCCGCACTTCCTCAAAGACCCGCTGCAGCCAGGAGGCCCCACCGCTCGCCGGACCCCCCGCCGCCGCCGCCGCCCCCCGCCTCTCCTCGGCGGGCCGGGCGCCGCCACCACCGCCGCTGCCTTCCGGGGTAGGGTCCTGCATGACAGCCCAGGCCGCTGCTGGGGAGGGGAGAGGGCGGCCTCGGCCTCCCGCTGTCACCGGCTGAGCGAGGGCGCCGCCATAGCGCGGGGGCGGGGCTGGGGCCGGTGCGCGCGCGCGCCGCGTTCCGTTCAAAGCTCCCAATGGGCGCGGAGGGGGGAGGGAAGAGGGTGACAGGAAGGCGACGGTGGGGAGAGCGGGCTCGGCCGGGGCGGGGGGGCGAAGGGGGGAGCAGAAGGCCCCGGGGAGGAGGAGGTGGGAGGAGCAGCCGGTAGCGGCTGAGAGAAGGGGGTTCCCGAGGCGGTGGGTGGCACCGGCCCGCTTCGGGGCTCTGTGAGGCCGTGTGCCGCCCGTGGGCTGGCACCGAGAAACCGTTAGAAACCGAGCGTGGGGCTGGGGCGCGGAGGAGCCGTGTGTGGGGCCGCTGCGGTGCTGACCTGCCGCCCTCCCTCGTCTTGTGGAGAGCCTGCCGAGTGCCCCCGGCTCGGCGTGGGTGAGGTACGGCCTGGCAGCCGGGCCTGCCAGCCTCCTGCCTAGGAAATAAAAACAAAATAAACAAATAACAAACAAAGATCTGACGAATCAACAGAGGGTTACAGGGCTGGCGCCACAGCCAGGGGTTCGGCTACTGGGACTATGGGACTTGCTTTGAGAAACCAGGCCTGCTGGGGGCTGATGGGGTCTGTCTGCCAGAGAAGGGGATGAGCATCTTTGGTCATGGCTTGCCAAGCTGGTGAAGGGGGCTTTAGGCCAAAGTTGCCAGGGGAGGGGAACATCAATCCACCCTACTCCTGCCAGTTTGATGCTAGTGCCAACGCTAGGTGCCCAGGGCCTGGGGAAGGATCACAGGTCAGCAGGAGAGCACCTGGAGTGCAGCACAAAGGAATTGCAGCTGGTAACTCAGCTTCATTGGGGCCCGACTCATATGCCTCTATGCAAACTCATAGGGCATGGGGAATAAACAAGAGGAGTTAGGGAAACACCAAGCTGTGTGGAGGGGTCAATACACTGGAGGGAAGCGACACCACCCAGAGGGACCTTGGGACAAGCTTGAGAGGTGGGCCTGTGCAAACCTCATGAAGTTCAACAAGGCCAAGTGCGAGGTCCTGTACCTGCATTGGGGGAATCCCAAGCACAAATACAGATTGGGTGGAGAATGGATTGGCAGCTGCCCTGCTGAAAAGGTCTTCGAAGTACTGGTGGGTGAAAAGCTGGACATGAACTGGCAATATGTGCTCACAGCCCAGAAAGCCAACCACAGCCTGGGCTGCATCAAAAGAAGTATGGCCAGCAGGCTGAGGGAGGTGATTCTACTCTGCTCTCATGAGACCCCACTGGAGTACTGCATCCAGCTCTGGGGCCCTCAACATAAGAAGGACATGGACCTGTTAAAGTGAGTCCAGATCAGGGCCACAAAGATGATCAGAGGGCTGGAGCACATCTCTTGTGAAGACAGGCTGAAAGAATCTGGAGAAGAGAAAGCTCCAGGGAGACCTTATAGCAGCCTTCCAGTACTCAAAAGGGGCTACAGGAAAGATGGGGCGGGCCTCTTTTATCAGGGAGTGTAGCTATAGGACAAGGGTTAACAGTTTTACACTGGAAGAGGGTAGATTTAGATTAGACATTAGGAAGAAATTGTTTACTGTGAGGGTGAGTGAGACACTGGAACAGGTTGCCCAGAGAAGCTGTGGATGTCCTATCCCTAGAGGTGTTCAAGGCCACGTTGGATAGGGCTTTGAGCACCTGGTCTAGTGGGAGGTGTCCTTACCCCTGGTAGGGGGTTTGGAACGCAATGATCTTAAAGGTCCTTCCCAACACAAACCATTCTATGATTCTATAAAATAGGGTCTTTATTCCCTGCATCCCGTTAGGGACTTTTTGCTGCACCTGTTCCTGATTCTGTTTTAATTTAAGTGGATGCATAATACTCATTATTGCTTCTACCTGAAGATGAATGCATTCCTAGTCATAATGGAAGTGTCTCATGCTAGTTCCTAAACTTGTATTTATCTTTTTTCATAGTTGCAGCACGTTAATAATCACAATCATCCTGACATTGAAAAAATCTCCTGGGTCTTTCTCTGTTGTTTCCAACAGCAATGGTTGAATTTCCATCTATTGGGAGAAATTCTTACTAGTGGTCCCTAAGTGCGTGAGCTTTTTTATTTTAGTATTGATTCTTATCCCACTGCTACTATGAAGATAATCTTTTTCTTCTTTATGATACCATGATCACTTAATGATATTAATGAAACTTCTGGGGATTAAGAACTTAGTATTTAATACTTTATTGACACTTGCTAATATAAGTATTTTGTTTCTATCAAAGGTAACATTAGGATATAAAGCAGCAGGACAGAGTGAGGAGAGAGGGGTAAAGATAAAGGGACAGGAAGAAGAGAAGCAGTTTCCAGTATTTATAGAGTCAGTGGTCCAGATAGCCTTTGGAAATCCAGGAGACCAAAGTGGGGCTGCAGCTTAGGCAGAGCTGCTTCATGCACCGGTCCAGAAGCAGTTCTCTGAGCTCACAGCTTGAGAATGATTGTTTTCTTAGTCTACTGACTTTGCTGCTGTGGATCGTTTGCCTTAGGGAAATTGGAAAAACCTGTTGCTTGAACTATTTAAAACAGACTGAGAAACTAGACAAAGGGGTATAAAAAACCCCAAGCCTTTTCTGGCCTTTAGACGGCCCTAGGAATGGCATGAGTTTATGGCTTTTTATGTAACAGTGCACTCAGTGAGAAAATTTAAAACAAATCAATCATTCTTGATGTTTGTGTTGAAGCCAAGGTATTGAGTAAAACTTCAGTATGCTGTCTTTGTTTGTTTGTTTGTTTCCCTTGTAAACACATGATCTGTTGTATGGACTGATAAAATGGCATTTATGATTCAAAAAAACCAAACATGACCCAAATGCCTTTTTACTATGGTTGCACAGGATGTGATTTCACATCACATACAAACCTTACCTCAAGAGCTGTTGTATAGACTTATTTTTTCCAAGCTATTAAATGAATCTGAAGGTGTAATGAGGAAATCTGTGGACTGTTCCCAGCTTCCCTCCACTTTTATCTTGCTTGTGATACAACTTGCAGAAGAAATGTATTTTATTTTGCAGAGGTAATTGTTACATGTACATCTGTTGTCAGGATTTTTTATTATTATTTTAAGTCACTGTAGTTTCAGTCATGAAACTGTGAAGCTGAAGCATTTGTGGAGTGATAATGGACTGACAGTAGAGTTAATACTTTATAATTTTGGATAAGTTTGTATGTGTTGCAGTTTGAGATACAAGATAGGTCCCTCTCTTAGTAACTTGTTCCTGTTACCTTTTTTCTCACCAGCAGAGGTCTAGCTAACATACAAATTTCAAAACTGAAACAGGTAAGGCTCTTTTCCTGATGGCATATCAATAGTGTGTTTTAATGACTGGCTGCATCCATGAGTTCCTCTAGATGTGATTTCCCTGCCATACCTGACCAGTGGGACAGATGCGATTGTACTAGAAACTGGAAGTTCAGAAACATTTGGAGACTCGGTAATGAATGGTGACGAGCCATCAACAGATGGCTGTGTCAGAATCATGAAAACTAAGAGCTCAGTCTGTTATGTTGAGCCTGTTCCATCAGGGCATGCAAGAAGCTCACTAAAGACAATGTGGTTTTTCATATACCTAAAACTAAGTCTGCTGAACTGTACGAGTGTTGACCTCTGGTGAATCAATATATAGTCTCAAATTCTCAGACATAATTAGCAGCCAAGTATCTCAGTTTTTATGTACAACACACCTTAAGTAAAACAGCAGTTAGTCTCTATAGCCATGCCAGTGAGGAACGGGATATGCTAAATAGGAGGACATTATGACATTATGTTAAAGGTTAGATTTAATATATGTTGGAGAAATGAAAGGCACAATGCACTGTAGATTAAAAAAATATAGCTGTTGTGTAAGATCATAAAGCTTACTGTAAACCACAGTTGTTTGCCACAAAGTGTTTTGAGGACAAAAATGGAAAAGCCTTTCTACTACATTTCTCCATTATCTTTTAGGCGCTTTGTTAAATCAACCTAGAAGATAACAGGAAGCGATTAAGTAATGCTAAAATAACATTTGAGGTGATTTCCCAGCAGACGTCCTTTTGCCCTTTAATCAGCTCTATGCACTTTGAGAAGCAGTTTAAGAAACTGGTGAGCTCTCAGCAGGAAGATCTACACTTTTATGTGGAACCTTGATTTATCATGCAGGTTTTAGAATCTATAGAAGTCTTTTATCTAGATTGCAAGTTTGCTCGTGTCTCATTTACTTAAATACAAATGTCTAAACATGGAACTGAACTTCTAAGCTGGCATTTATGATGGTCTTTGGAGAGGCAATTTCACTCCAGAGCAATTTAGTACCATGAAACAAACTACTTTTAAATGTAAAACAGAGCTAAAATTAAAATGCCATCTCATCTGAGCTCCAATAGCAATAGATAATACAAAGCTATTTACAGTTAGATATATTATGTAACTTACATTGTGTGTGTAGCTCTATCTTACTGCCTAGCTCTACTGTTTGGCAAATAATTGTAAAGTTAAAGAAGATAGTTTAGTTTTTTCTATTGCAAGCTCTCATTTTGCTCTGGTTCCGCTGCCCTCACCCCACTGGGTATTTGTGTAAAGAGAAAGGCATAAGCACAGCAATTCACTTGCAAAGCTCATTAGCAGCATGCACAGCACAGCGCCAGCTGTCACCTTTACTGGCACTCTGTCTAGGCTGAACTCTCACATTTTCACCTCGGCATCTTTATCCACTGCATGGAAATATATTCATTTTGTCTCCAAAGGCAGATGTAGATGTTTCCCTAGGGAAACTGTAACAGTAACAAAGGTTTCTACGATTTTTACAGTAGATTATGCCAATATAACAGAATTTTACATGCACAATACTAGTTTTGATTTCAGAGTATTTTTTATTGCTGTTTCAGTTGTACAATTTCAACATAAGGGAACAATACATAATGTACAGTACATATCTTGCGTTGTTTGCAGGTATTAAAGTCATGTGTCAAGATTCAGGCTGCAGAATAGAGTTCACCATTCCTAAAATGAAAGCAGGCACATACAATACTACCTTGCTGCAGTATTACCATAATCTTGTTTGGCAAATATAACATTAAGAGCACCACCTGCTATTAGGATACTGCATGTACCAAAGGATTCCTGACATGGGTCCTTAAAGTTATGCCCTTCTGCCCCTGTAGCATTTGTTCACATCAGAGTGAGGTCACTAGAAAAACACATTGTTAAGCAGTTGACTCCTTGGTTTTAAAATTTAGTGAAAGGATACAGCTAGAGAAACACCTCACAAAGTGAAACTACAAATCTGATACGCATTTTGCATAGTTAAATTTATGTCAGGCTAAACTTGAATCTCTGGCTTTTTTTTTTTCTTCCAGCCTTTGAACTTTCGCTTTGAGCAGAACAGTTACTCAGAACACACTCTCATTCAGCGTTCAGACACCTGGTCACTCCAGATACCTTTCCATTTCTTTGGTTACTTTCTTTTCCTTAACATCTCTTAGCTTTTTTTTATTCCTTCTACAACAATACACCTCGGCTACTCTATTTTCTTCAGCTTTTCCCTCCTCCTCAGTCACTTCCACTCTCCTCTGTTACTCTTCTCAACATCTTTGGTCTCCTTCTCATCTTCAACATTCTGATTTTCTCTTGATAAGGAGAAAATGCCACAATCTTCTCCTTGTTGCATCCAATTGCTATTGCTACTTGCAATACTGCTTCTAAATCCTTCAAAAGCATTCGTCTCTAAGGGCCTCATTCTTTCATATTTACACGTGGATGTAACCCCAATAATTCCAATGGTTTTACATGCAAAGTAACAGATGAAAATCCAACCTACTGCCTTGAATCATAACTGGAAAGGAAAGAGCTAATAGAAGGAAACAGAATGAAAAAGTAAAATCTCAATGTAATAGCACGCATTCCCTCTCTTGAACTTGCACTTTCTTTTCCCCCCTCTTGGTATGGACCTAAATATCTTTACAGTGTGTCAACTTACAGTCACGCTTTTCCATTACAATAATATCAAACAAATTTGATCACATCCACTTCTTTAATCTGTTGATATGGGTTGCTCTAAATTCCCACTGTTCTCTGCTAAATTCTTTTTAACTAGTGCCTAGCATCAGGAAAAATTTCTTCCTACCTGTTGACACCAAAATGGGAGAGGGGAAAAAATTCACATGTATCTCATATAATGCAGAGGCTGCTGAGATAAGCACACTTTAAAAAATATTACAGAGCAGCCTAGATCAGTGATTGCTTATAGCACAAGCAGTTTTGCAAGCACGTTTTGCACACCTACTGGGTACAAAAATGAAAGCTGTTCTTTCTTCACAGTCTCTTAGACTTTTTATTTTAAATCAAAAGCAAGAGAAGTTGTATTTCTGATTGTCTGCAAATTATTTTTTGCCTGTAATTGTAACTTTCATCTCTGTTTCTGTTACAGGTTTGGGTTTGTTTAGTTTTCGGAGGGGTTTTTTTTGTTGCAAGTTGAACGAAACAAGCCCAGTGTTCAGTAGCATGAGAGCCAAGCCACGTTTTGCTCATCTGCCCCAGTGCTAACCTTGGCAACAGGTAGGAACGTTATCACAAATAGACAGAGACCTCCTGTTTTTACACAGCTCTGCCCAAGGAGTGGACAATATACTATTCAGATTTTAAGTCTGCACACAAGCTGATTACTTGCATACATTAAGAACCACTTTGAGTATTTAACTGCACATATTTTTTTAGTATGGCCTTAGGCTTATTTTTCTGTAAGTTAAAACATTTAAAAGGAAAATACTTCATAAAAAAACACTACACATTTTGAGATAAACTAGTGCTTGTGAAAAGTGCTAGGTTAGTAACTTTGGAAAGTGCAGTCCTCCACATAGAGACAGCAACAGTGTGGGCATCTCTGATCTGCCTGCAGCAGTGGAGATGCCAACACGGGGAAGGGGGATCCGCCCCTAATTTGATTCTCTGCTGACACATACAGGGATACCTGTTCTGGAGCTGATGGTTGCAATCTGAGCTCCTGTCAGTCACAGTGTGACTGCTAACACTAACTTAACCTGACATACTGTACTAAACAGCTACCAGCTTTAACAACTTTATTTCTCCCCTTCTTAGTCAACTTTGAATCATCATCCTTGAGGTAGACGACCAGATATTCCAACACACTTTCCCTGCACCTTTCAGTATCACATATTTCAAGTAAAAAATACCTATTTTCAAACACTGTAGCTAGCAATTTCACTTTTATCTACAGCGTTGTCCATACTGCATCATGTCTGGAATGAGCTCTTTTGTATTACATTTTATGCTTTACATTTTCAAAGCACATCCAAAATGAGCTAAATGAGGATTGCATTAAACCCTACAATTTAATCATAGTATATGATTATATATAGTGTATATATTATATCTGTATAGTTTTATGGCCAAGTTACAAGCCCCTGAGAACAGAGTTTATGCAGAAACACTGGCACCAATAACACTAGTGGATGCAGCTTTATTTAGATGTAATTAGCATAGAAAGCACCTGAAATTATTTATATTTTCTATTTATAATAGATTAACTCTTTGGATATTTTGATAACTATATTAAGAATACATTTGTTAATCTTAACATCCATTGTGGAAAGATTATATTTACACACAAATACATGACGACTTTATGCTGAAAGAGCAACAAGGGAAGAAATGAAGGTGCCTCATCCTGTGCCCTTATATACATGGTTAGTGCCTTTAAATCAACTCTCATGAGTGTGGGTCCTGTCTTTGAAATTACAGGTTCAGGTCCATAATGCTTTATGCATATATGATTTTGACAAACTACTATTTAATCTATTTTTACAAATACATTCTACAGTAACTGTGTCTATGGGCTCAGGCATCCAGCCCTGAGAGAAACGTGAAGTCTGTCCCCTGCATTTTGTAAAATCTTCCAGATGGGGCACATGTCTAGAAGCAGCTGCTTTTACAGCTCTTCAGTGAAATGCCCCTGTCCGACACAGGGTACGAGCCCCCGAGCATCCCAATCTGTGTAAGGCCCCATCATCAACAGTTGCTCTTTCACTGATTGTAAGACTCTGACAAGTGAGTCTTGGTGAAACAGTAACAGCTTGCTTAAAATGCAAAACAAGTCAAAATCCAATTCAAAGTAGTTTTGCCGCTCAACTTGTTTGTATTTTTATATCTACTTACAGATATTGCTGTCCAAAAGAGAAAGAGACTTCAGTTCAAGATAACATTACATCATCTGTGAAAATGAAACCGTACACCTTTCAGAGTACATGAGCTTCTTATATTGGCTACATTCTTCTTTCAAGTTGTTCTCTCCTAACACTGTGAGTACAATCTTGGTTTGCAACATATTTTAGAAGACAAACTAAACATGTTTGCAATACTTTGACAGGAAAATGGAATTCTTTCCAAACTGAAAGAATATGAATTTTGATAAGTTATAACAATTTTTTTGCAGGTAAAAAGTGCACATTTGTGTATATTACCTCCAAGCATTTTGCACTGCTACCTACAGGGAATTTCAAAGCATCCTTCATTTTGATGCGATTTACCAGTTGAATAGTACATTTTGACCAAGAGTCATAAAGTATATTTGACTGCTGCCTCCTGACTGTACGGATGCAAAGAACACCTTCAAAGGGAGAGAAAAAAAAAAAAAAAAAAGAAGATATGCTACTGTCAGTTTACATTTATGACAATATTTTTACCAACACAGAAAATCTGAGAGAATGCCACAATCCCAAATATAAGGATATGTATATCACATATATCCATTTGATATCCCATGAGAAACTTTTTAAAATGAAACTGTGCTTGTGGTACAACTGGGATATATTTTTGTATATATTTTTTCCTGTTTAGAAAATCAAAAGAGATAATTTAAAAATAATTAATCTAAACAATTTTTCTAAATATGTTTGTGGGACTAAGCAGGTTACACACAACATTTATAAAGAACTGCGATACGCAAGAAGTCATGCTTGGTTATCCGTACTCTAGTGCCTGCAATATCTCAAATATTAGAACACTGGGGTTTTTTTTTCCATGGTGGCTGCTCTGAATCTCCTGCAGTTTCAGTAGCCCAGGGGAGGCAGTCCTGTAGTTGGGCATTATCAGGGCTGGCTCACTAACCCTCCCCACTACACCTGTTGTGCTGGAGTCTGGCCAGTTAGCAGTGTCTGTACTTGTTACCACCTCTGGTATCACTTAAGGCTGGGTGGAACAGGAGTTAGAATAGAGCTGGCTAAAGTGGAGTGGTGTGAAAGTGTGGAATAGCCTTAGTGAGTGCTTTGTGGGGTCTGGGACTGTATTTGCTTTGAATGGGGAAGTTATACTAAAGTAAGAAATAATCAATGTAAAAACAAAGTTAGAAAAATTAAATGGTCCTGCTGTCATAGTCAACTATTACTCATTTTTGCTTAATCAACACACTGTAGTCATCTCTTTACCTTGTCATTTCTTTCACATAGAAATTTTAGCTTCTGTGCTTTCTTGTGCATAAATACTCCTTCCAGATTTCCTGTTTCCACAGAGCGTAGTTCGATCGCCTTCTCTCCCCAGCCCATGACCTGATTAGATTGAAGGTAAGCTAAAAGTAAAGAAAAAAGATTTTATACTATTTAACAGCTGAAAGGTTGATTCTTGCCTCATTTATGTCAATATGGATCTGAAGCATTTCTGTTTGATAACAATATATTCTGAATTATTTGTATTTTAAGTTTCTACAAAAAGCCTTAGGAACAGTTACTAAATTTCAGTTTCTCCTCTCAAACTTACTTTGGACTCTAGATGTAAATCTTAAGTATGTTACTATTGTATATTCTAGAATCACAATGTCAGAGGAGACCTCTGAAGGGCATGTTGTTTAACCCCTGCCTCTGAAGCAGGGCCAAATTAGACAAGGTTACTTAGGAACTTGCCCAGACATGTTTTGCTGGATATTTGACAACTTCTCTGAGCCCCTGCTGCAATGCAAGTTTAAAAATTTCTTCCTAATGACTAATAGAATTTCTCTTGGCACAACTTGTGCATCTCATCCTTTCACTGTACATGGCCAAGAACAGTCTTGACTGTCTTCTCTATACCCTCCCATTTCAAAGTTGGGTTTGTATTTACTATGGTGTTCAGCTTAGTCTGAAACATAAATACTTTTGAATCTGAGACTATTAATTTGGTGTCCTTTGTTATTGTCTTCCCATCACTAGTTACGTGCAGTATCTCCAAAAACAAATATACTCATTCCAGCACTGTAGAAACTTACTACGTTACTCCCTTTAAATCTGACAATTAGATGAGAAGTCAGAATAGTGACGAAGGAGTTAACACCACAGATTTCAAATTAGGCACAGTTTCAACGAAAGCTCTCCAATTAGTGCACACAGGGGCTTCCAAGGTAAAAACACATTAGTTATGCTCTATTGATAGTCAATGCTCAGAAACTGTTCTTCTTGCTCAACTATGAACTGTTATTTCATTAGTCTGAGAATTATGGTGCTCTGAAATGATCTGGAGGGATCTGTGTGCATTTGATTTTTAGCTTCGGTGGACAGTACTTGCCTGCCCTACATTACTAGTGCAAGCATTGTCTGTTCCTTAAAAACTTCCATGTTGATTTAGATTTTTGACTAAAAATTAAACTTTCAGTACACAGTGATATAGGAAGCAACAGTCTGCGATCCTAGTTTAGAAGAACAACAGAAAATAAAGGCAATATGCCTGAATGAGCGTATCTCCTCCTTTTATCAGCTGTTGATTTATTATTAAATTGGAATCCTTGCTTTATTGTCAGAACAACCGTATGAGAAGTATACCTCCTTGGAAACATGTTTAGCTTGACTACAATTCTGTGATTTTAATTCACTCAAATCTACAAATTTCCCCTAAATCTGATTAGTATACTTTGTGAACACTGAAGGCTTCCCTGCCACTAGAGCTGAGAGCAAGAAAATTCTTTCCCAGTCATGTGGAACAAGGGAAAAAACATCCTGTTTGAAAAACAAAATAGCAGTGAGCAACAGAGGGTAAGTGGAAGAAAAGAAGTGGGGAACGTTATTTTCTAAAAATCAAAGGCCTGAAATCAATAAATTTTAAAATATTTTCTTTATGCTTCAGTTCCTAGGTTGTACAAGAGGGCAGTACTGCTGCAAGCTGTGAGGAAGACTGTCATTAACATTTCTGAATCACTGCACCAGTAGCATGATAAGCACAAGGGAAGCACCCATGCAATGTGCAGTTAGTATCTAAAAAGGCAGGCCCAGACCACATCTAAAGTGAAGAAGGTAGGAATCGTACAATACTCAGACATTTGCCATTTTTTTTCTAGCAACTGACACCTTATTAACCTCTTCAAACTTCACTTTTTAACATAACAGAGTTAGGGGCAGAGAGAGGGGCACACTGTGGTTTTGGGGGGCGGGACAGTGAGGCAGGTGCATATACAGAAACAGCACAAAAGCATTCTATGGCTTTGCTGTTTAGGTCATATAGGTTCTGCAACAAAGATCTAATCCACTCATAAGCCTCCTTATCTTTTCTGCTACATCCACTCAAGTTGTCAATAAGCTATGTATGTATCAGCTGTATCCACACCTTTGGCAGATTTCAGTTTGATAGCATCCTTGCAGCTCTCAGCAACAGCTTAATTAGGATCTCTTGCAACCTCCAGGTCATCTGGGATAGAAAGCCCTGGATGCCTGGACCAGTACTGCTACGTTCAGAAGAGACCAAGCACTACTGCAATAGGAGCATAATAAAACAGACATGCTAAGTTCAGGCACTGATGCTCTGCTGGCCGGCCAACATACTGAGAACTTGTCAACTGACAACTGCAAATTTCAGTTGAAGTACAAGTAGCACAAAAACTCATTCTTGTGGCAGTATCGAAAGTTCTTTCTCAAATTGCATCTGTGGAATAACATGCTAACAAAAAGCCCCCAATATACCATTTGTGGTGGTGTCCAGTTATAAGGATTTATCTACACATGGAAATTAATTTGGAAGATAGCAGGTTGTGAATTCAAAGGTCAGTACCGAGTCTTGATAATCTTCCCATGTGGGAGCACTTGCAAGTGTTTCATGTGAAATGAACTGAGAGCAGATTAGATACTCAGAATAAAGTTGTCTCATTCTGGAACAATAGCTCCTATCCGTGAGCAACTTAGGAATAGTTATTTTGAGTCCACTTTTCACCTCAGCAAGCTTTAGATAAAAATATCCTATGCTTCCAGCTGGCAATACATAAGGAAGTTTACATTACACACAATGCAAGATTGTAGTGGTTTCTAGCAACCCTAGACTTAGACAGGCACTCTGGTCCTTTGGACAGCAGCTCAGCAGAAAAAGCCTACACTGACTGTGCCAGTATTGCTTAATGTACTGGAACAAAGTTATACAGAGCTACCTGAACTTCCCCTGCTTCACCCAGATTACCACGTATCTTAAAAGATCTACAGTTGTGCACAAGCTGTGGTTCTTGTTACACCATTTACACCAGCATTACTCCCTGGTCATCAAAGAATATATGCCATAAAGTTAGCATAGCAAAGCGAGCTCAAAATCTGTTTCTTAACATTGTGAAAGCATTAGAAACGCTCTAAACTTGGGGCGAGACTTGGTATTTCCTGTTTACACTATGTATTAAGTTGAATAGAGCCCCCATTCAGGGAAGTGACTGCTTCAAGGGAAAATGGCCAAGGGAGATGGAAAAGGTGAAAGAAATTACTGAGATATATTGCATCCATTAACTTCTATGAAGTGTCACTGACATGAGCTAATGATCTCAGTCCCACACCAGTACTCACAGACTCACAGTCTGAACGAGACAATTGCGTTTGGTAGCACAGAACCCAGGTTCTGCTACAGTCTCACTTCCCTTCTTAAACTTTTCTTTTTAAAACTCTTTCCCTTCAAAAATCCCCCTTCTGATCTGCTGTACTGCATTTGGCTCTGCCAAATTATTCCAAATTGACCTCTGCATGACAGCGGAATCAGGCTACCTTTTAGCAAAATACCATAATTTTTTTCTAATTAGTAGTACAGAAATGAGACAGGAAAGGACCTTAATGCACCTTCTCTTCCATCCATATTTCTGTGCCGCATCAGTACCACTTCTGACAGTTGTTTGCCTAACCTGACCTTAAAGACCTCCAGTATTGGAGACTCCAAAAATTCCTCAGGCAACTGATTCCAGTTAAACCAAGAAGGTTGAAATGAACAACAAACTGAACATGAATTTTAAAAAAGTCTGACCTACTTCAAGTCACAATATCAAACTCCATTTTGGAGGTTAGAAGAGAGCGTACACTGCTCTACTTAATTCCTTTTTTTTGAGACAGTATGTGCATAGGTGAAATTCAATGCAAAAAAGCTACTGAATTTTACTTTTGTACACGTTTGAGAAAATTGCTTCAGGCAAGTATGCAGCTGGGCATGAATGTTAAGAGGAGAATATCCAGTGATGACTTTGCTGACAGAAAAAGATTCCAGCTATGAGAGGCCTGCTCTGGCTTGAGGTAAAACAGAACCAATTTTCTGTTTAGTAGCTTTACTAAAGCTCTTCAAACTGAGTACACTTCTACAGAACCCTTCTTTGGCCCTTCAGTCAATCCCAGTACACTCTATGAAATCACAAGTTTTATTGGTTCACCACTCTTTGGGGAAAGCATGTTTATTGATTTATTTTTAGCCAAATGGAAGGGAGACATACATGCTGAGGACTGGGAATGGAAGTAACACACAGAGTGTCCTGTGAGGTAGCAAAGCTTGTTCCCTCTCAAACCCAGCCTTGAGCTCTCCAGTGATGCTGCTGATCACTGACTAGGGACTGATTAGCTACTTGCATGTCTGTTGCCCATGCTTTAAAACTTACTGCCCCTGAAGTTAAGCAATTTTTGGTAGAAAAACGGAGAAAAGATTCAGCAACTTCTCTTGTGCAATCCTGTTAATCCTGTTAAATCCTGTTAGTTTTACTCCCATTATTTATGTTACCTGGATAGAAGTGGGTATTTCTCTTCCTCCAGTCGCAGCTGTGGAGAACTTGTACTAAATGAGAGAGGCTAGAGAATCCAAATGAAGAAGGAAGAAAACTAAGGCTGTATAAAGTCACAAATGGACAAAGTAAGAAATTGGCCAAGAAAGGCAAGTTTTTTACTGCTGTATGTTTTGGTCAGATGGCACTGGACAAAGAGCTAAGATATACAGTTCCCTAACCACCCCCAAGCAAGCCAGGAATAAATTTATGACTAAATCTTTTTTTTTTTTCCTAAACATGTATGTTTCTATGCATCTCTGTTTCAGAGCTTCTCTGCTCCCAGTTGTTGCCACTCCTTTGTAATTATTCCAATAGAAAACTGATAACCCAACCCAGAAATGTATCTGAGGTGACAGTTTGCTTGTTTGAATGCTTTTTGCTGTTTTCTTGGGGGCAGAAGTGTGCAGATCTATCCAACAGGAGTCATTCAGATACGAGCAGGTGTTTTTTGTGCTGGACAGCAGCTGCTTCAAGAACTGGTGAGTATGTTGATAGAGCACTGAGGCTGTAATCCAACCAGCTTTTGGTAATGCAGTTTCTCTACAATAGCATCCTTTTTGCTTCTAATATGTGCACAGCAAAGAAAATAAGGACTTTTACTGGTTCCCCACTCTGGGAATATCCAGTTTTGTGCCAACCTTCTGAGACTACATACTGTAAATAATTCATTACTCACACAAAAGGGCAAAAGTGCTCCCAGACCTTATTAACTTGATGTTTCTTAAGCCCCTTTTTAATCCTGTTTTATAGAAAGAAAATATTACGGCTATATTTGTATTTAGCCCTACATATGTGAAATATCTTTCAGATTAAACATAGATAGAGTACTTCTACAATTTTAATTTCCCATGGGATTTGAGTTTCCGCTCTCCAGTTTCTTATTAACAGGTCAGTCACAAAGGTCCCAACTTGAAGACTACAAGAGTAAGCTATATTTAGATTCCCTGCCCTAAATCCATCAATTATAATAAAACTATTTTTTACTTTTTGTAGTCAAGATACTCTCACCAACTACAAAAGTTTTCTTTAAAAATATTCAATTAAAGAAATCAAGAAATGAGCAAAGGATGACTAGAAATGACCCTGAGGTTAAAACAATGACCCTTCCATCTCTGAAACACAGAATGAAAATTTTGAGATAGGCTAATACAGACTTTAGAAGGTCTGAAATGGGTCAGGAAATTCCAGGAAAACAGGATCCCATATGAAGCTTTTAAGTTTCCCCTAAGTTTGGGCAAGCAAATAACAGAGTTATTCACACTCATAATAGTTAATGTTTTTGTCTGTAGTCAAGAATTTCAAAGAATTGGGAAAATTAATAGGAGCTAGTGGGAAAGAATTGTTAAAATAATAGTTAACAGAGCTTTTTGTTTAAAATTTGACTTGTGTGTGTGAAGTTACAGGTTCAGTTCATTTGCTTTTAGTGGAAAAGTGATTCCAATCATAAGTCAAATTAATCTTGTACCACATTACAAAGACTGACAATTTCTGTTCCAAAGAAATCAATTTCTGAGATACCAAAAGTGCTGCAGCAGCAGCAGAAGCGCAAGTGTTCTCAAGCCAACGTGTTGGAAAGTTTTCAAATGACAACTGAGAGGGGCTGTTTGAAGACTGCCTCACTTCAGTTGTGGAATCTGCAGAAGCACCAACAATGAAAGAGGCAGATGGATGGAGACAGACACCTTTCCTTTTAGACAAAACCTACAGTTTTGCTTTCTGAGCACTGGCAGTTCTACAAAGAGCTAGCTGTTTACTCAGTTCTCCTAACCTTACCATCCAAAGCATTCCATCTAACTCACCCTCTGCTTTCTCGGCAGGATGTTTCATTATACCTGTCCTAGCTACCTGTCCCTGGATGGGCACCACCTTCCCGTCTGGTGGTGCCCATTTCTCTAGACTGACTACTCAGAAAATCTATTCATATAGACTAGATGCCTATATAGTAAAATTCACCAGGCAGGATGCCACCCTCAGAAGCAGCTTCTCCATCCTCTCCCTATTTAACTGCCCTAAAATACTGTAACAGGAATGCTTAGGCAATTTCGTACTGATAGCTTTCCATCCAAATGATTATCATAGTGGTGTGCTGAAGAGGAGGAGAAATAGCTGCATGAGCAAGTGGAAAGGCGGACGTCCAAATGGCATTCCTTCTATTAAGATGTAATCAACCTTGAGAAATTGAGAATAACATGCCTAGCCAGATGTATACCGAAGGATGTTTTAAATTAGAGTAATTAACTGGCACAAAAGATCACATATTCAGCTGGTCCAAAGTGGTGAAACTTTATTCACTTCAATGCCAGCTGGGTACACACAAGGAAATTGTTACTGAACTTAAGGCAGTGTGATTTCCAGGCTACAGGAATGCTTTGCAAACCTATCTCATATCTGTGGGTTTGATGATTCAGTGCTTTCAGCAACACTGGGAAGGAGGACTTAATCTAGATTAAGTTTGCAGGAATGCCTCAGAAGTGGAGCAGAGAAAGTTTAAGTGAAAAAGCTTTGAGAGCAATCAGTGCTCAGTAAGACAAATTGCGAATTTCCAAGTAGGAGTCTTAGATCTATGCAACCCTTCTTGCAATACCCCCCTTCCTAAAAAGCAGGAAAAATAGCCCTTTGTTCTTATACACCATCTGTCTTTGAAACACACTAATTATCAAGTAACAGTGGCTTTTTAGGCCATAGCGTATAGTAAGAATAATACAACTAGAAACACCTGTAATTGTTACAACACCCTGGTTTAAAAAGTATTAAACATGAGATTAGGGTTAATTTCTGGCAGAACACTTAGATAAATGTGGCTGATTTTAAAATTGTTTCTTCCCAAGGCAGGAAAAAGGAGTTCTAACTCATGAAGTAAGTGTGGGAAAACAAAGGAGAGCTTAAATATCTATGGAAATCATGTATCATATATGTACTCCATAAGGTGGGTAAGAAATTATAGTTTGAAGAAAACCTTCAAGTTAAGTAAGCTCACTGCTTTTAGTAAGGCTCCCATAACACCACGCTTTTTGAAAGCTTGTCTCCTTCAGATAACATAATTGGAAGCTGCACTGACGAATTCTAAGTATTTCCCATTAGAACTCTTCTTCCCTAGCTGAGTAATTAATTTTGATTATTGATTATTTGTTATGTTGTTTCTAACATTAATTCAGAGGGGATGTAAAATTTCAGCATATCAAGGACCTTTAGATATTCCTATGAAAAAATGGAGAATTGACTTGATACGTTTTCATTACACCCTGTAGCTCTGAATATGTGCTGAAAATTGGACATAGGACTATTCAGTGAAGGGAGGAAAACACTATGTAGTTAGTTTATAACCCTATGCCTGCTTTTTGAAACTGAAGCAGTTTTATTGCCGAATTCTATTGAAATAGTGCAAAGAATAAGTTGTATTGCAGTGATTTGTGTTCCAGAGGTGGGCTTCTTGCCCTCAGTACTGTTGAAAACCCCCTACAAATGTCAAACCTGGCATTTACTCAAGGGTGTTATTCTACTAAATTTAATGGACTTCTGCTAAAACTACCCAGTAGAAGTAAAAGAAAGGTGAACATCCTCAATTTTTCACAGTTTCTGCCAAGCTAGTAATATGCTTTTGTACAATCTAAGTGTCTTGGGCTTTGTTTGTTGGTATGTTTGTTTTTAAGGTGTAGAAGAACAGGAGTGAGCCAGAAAAGAAATTAAAAGCAACAAATAATAAAAACAAAAATCTGCCTGTGTTCTTCATTTTCCCCACACTGTTAACTTAGAGCCCTCTGGGAAGGTGAAACAAACAGCTGTCCTGGCTGCAATACAGTTAGAATCTCCTCCTACAAAGCCAACTTCAAGCATGGAGAGGTTGAGAATCTATTAGAAATACCCAGGGCTGGCAGCACCGTGAATTTAAAGTGATAAAATTAAGGGGCCATATGACAGCAGTTACAGACCTCTTCAGTAATGACCTCTATAGTTGTGGATTTTTACATAAAATGCTGTGGGCTGTGAACAAAATAGGAAATGAGATTTTTTTTCCCCCCCCGTGTAATTTACGTAATTCTGTCTGAAAACTGATGGTAAGTTGTGTCCCCGGTGAAGTCTGGCTCTATAGTCAAGGTATGATGCCATAAACAGTGTGACAAGAATACAAACTCTGATCCAGATGTGAAGACCCTACTGTAATCATTGGCTGTCTTACACAAACGTACATAAATCTGTTTTCTCTTTACACATCTGGTTTGCTCAGCAGCTGCTTTAGGTGCCATACAACCACTTTCATATGGATACAAACCTCATAAAGAAGTCAGGCTTCATGCGGCAGAATCTTATATGTAATAAAGTGCTATTTTTCATACGTACCTACAGATGCTGGCATTTCTCCCCACTGTAAAACAGTTTCCTTTGTGAAATGCCCATATATGTCAATGTAGATGCCTTCATCTTCATAGGTGAGTAAAAGCTCCATTCCGCTGGTATTCGGGAGGATGATAATGGCATGTGGGCGAATAGTCCCCTGGATCTAGAATCATATTTTATTAAGATTTATATCGGAAAATGGACAGCAATTTTAGTGACTACATCAATCTAAATAGCTTGGCAGAGCAATAAAAAGAACCAGCTCGTGGCTCATGGAAAGTGAAAGAAACGCCTGTTTTCAGAAGGCTGAACGTGTGCTAGCCAGCCTCTGAGACAGGCTTTCTCCCCTCCTCCCCGCTTGGAATACGACAGTAGGTTTGCAAACAAATCAACATTCAATATTTCACTTTATATTTCTCAGTATTAAATGGTTTCAAGAAGCCATGGAGCCACTGAGACACAATAATATTTACTTACTCACACACAAAACAGTTGCTTTATATAAATAGCAGAAAGGTGAAATAAATTTGAATTCACTATTATTTCAGAAGATGGAGGAAGGACAAAAGCTTCCATGTTCTAAGAAATCAGTGCTTTCACTTTCCATGATATTTCCCTATTCCCACTCACCAGCTAAAACCTGTAAATTTAACTGCAGCAAGCTGAAAAGTTACCAGGACCTTTCAAATACAAACTTCGCTCTGTCCTTCCCTTCCCACATCCTTCACTAAAAATAGTTCCCCATTTAAATGCTGTTCGGCACAGACTTTCTGCATGCCCCAGGAACAGTGCATTTCACTCACACAGATTATTTTCACAGCTGTTCAATGCACTAGAATCTCTCCCAGAGAGCCAACACATCCCAAGTAAAAAAAAAAAATAAAAAAAATCTTAAGTATACAACCATGAAGGTGGGGTTTTATGAAAGTGCTTTTGAAAGAAAAAAAAAGACAGCCTTAACAAACAATAACAAAGCATTTCCTTGTTTAAAGCATGACTCAAAACAGGATGTTAAATAGTAAATTAAACCACTACGATTAATATTTTTATAGGAAGCGTACGACTGGAGTTTCTACATCACTTTCACAAGCCAGCAACACACAGATCTTTTTTTTTTTTTTTCTTCAAGCACATACATTTACGCACACCGTCAGGGCACAACGAACAGTAAAAGAAGCACTGAAGCTGTACTTGCCAAACCGAGTACACCCAGGCCAACCACTTGACTCCGTGCCTCCGCAACAACTATCCGTAACACTAGAACGGGTATCCAGAGCCGCAGAGCAATTTTAATGCGTTGCCTCGGTACTCGCATGAGCGATCGGAGCAGGTAAGAGATGGAGAAAGAGGTGGGGAACCAGGAAAAGAGGCTACCAGAAAGCAAGAGTATCTGAAGTCAGCCTGTTAAAAGTCTGGTCTGTTGCCACCACAAAGCTCCTCGAGAGAATCACCCAATCCTAGCAGATGCTCTTTAAAATAATAAAATACCCCAAAAGATAGAGCCACAGACAGAGCAGTAGATTTATTACAGGTCTAAGACTCTAAAGGGAAAATGTATTTTTAGTACATGCTAACTTTTGGTTGAAGAGCACACACAAATGGAGTCAGTCTCGAAGGTGACCCACATATTCAGGACAGTCACCGGGGAAATCTCTCTCATCAGGTACATAATTATATTTGCAGCCTGTTGAAAAACTACAGCCTCTACGAAGGTTCACTTTTTTCTTCGCCTTTCTTATCTCGGGCAATTATGCTAATGATGTTTTTGACAAGTCATTATTCACCTTGCTTAGCAACAAGCTTCCAGGGGTGGTTCACCAGCACCACGCTTCGATTTATAAACTGATGTGAATTTTTCAAAGTTGCACAGTTAACAAAGCTACTAATTGTCAACTTAAATAATATTTTTTTGTTAGAGGGTTTAAGTGCCTTAAAAACCCCAACATAGAAATAAAGAGCTTTTAGCAAGTGATGCAACAGTTTGCTCTGAACAGTTAAAAAAGTTGCTGTTTCATTAAGAGAAGTTTATAAACAGCCATCCTCAAACATCGTGTCCATCAGAAATGGGTCTGACAGAGTTTGAAGGCTGTCACTTGTCAGGGCAGCAGAGTGAGCAAGTGGTTTGCAGGGGAGGCACAGGCTTTCACTGGGTTTGAAAACACGGGGCTGAGAGTGGAGAAAAAGAAGTTAAAAAGTGAAAGGGTTCAAAGCACAGGCTGCAACATGCAGATCTGGGATGAGATTTCTTCAGACCTCCTGAGCGTAACTTTGGGACACGTTCCCTTGGGATGCAAGCAGGGCATGGCACACGGATGAGCTAACCCCCTGCCCCCGAGGAGCTCCACTGATGGTGGGAGGTTCTCAAGTGGGCACAGAAGTTTCCCTGCCAGCAGCCTCCCATCAGACCACAGACACAGGAACCTGCTGGTTTTCTGGACCTAAGCCCCCAAGTTTCTCTGGCCTGTGGGACACATAGCTCTGAGAACTAGCTAGAACAGCTAAAAGAGTCAGCAAACACCACCAACAAAAAAGATTTAATACTATAGGACAGACTGTGGCTGGCCCCATGCCAGCCACTCGCTCCTGCAGGGGAATCACTTTGCTGCTCTCAGAGTTCCAGCAGGAATTTAGTGACCGCCATCACCTCAAGGAACAGATGCACAATGCAATATGTACACATCAACCTGAAATCAACATCTTCAGGCCAAGTTCTTGACAATCTAGTGAGAAGATCCTGAGAAAAATGTAAAAACTCTTCTGAATTTAAGGACTGATTTCACAGGCAACTTAAAGGATAAGAAGGATTGGCAAATTTTTTTTAGTCTGGAAGTTGGGTTTCTGCAAAGTTATAACTGAAAGGCAAATCACATTTTGCACACAGAGCCTGGATCTGTAATCCCATGAAACGAATGCAATTTTGCTCCATGGCAAAGGAATTGGGATTAGTCATGGGTGCACGTGTACACCTGGCTCCTCTGGCTACAGGTACTCATTGATGCAAGGATGGATCAGGATTAAAAAGTCTCACAACCCTCTTTGCAATCCAGGCCAAATTCCAGCTCAATTCAGTGAGAATTTAATCAGCTTGTTAGCAAGATTGAAAAGCACAGTGGCAGATTGTAAATCACATAAATTCATGTAGATATTATTGTGTCTTTCATTGCTTAAGAAGTCCTAAATTTCCAGGATGAATCAATTAAAAATAGTACCGTCCATACAAAAGGCTTTCTGACATTAAACCATTAAATTTGTACTCTAAATGTGATAAAAGCCTTTTAACAGAACTTCAGTGTTATAAAAGTACGTGAAAAGTGGTTTTCTATTAGCTGGCATACAATAATTACTCTCTTACCCTGTCTCTTGAAATACAGAACAACTCTTAACCTGCTCATCATCAATATACAGGCCAAACAACAGAGGCATTTAATTAATTTTTGTGAGTATCTTACGTGTGTTGGAAGGTACAGGTCATACACAGATCCAGAGTCCACATCAATAGCGTGAAAGCCTACTATTGAGCCATATACGACTTTTAATCTCTGTCCATTTTCAACTGTCAGGTCAACTGACAACGGTTTGTGATGAAGTGAGGTAAAGGACTGTAAAAAGAAAAATACAGTATATAACGCAATAAAGCTGTTGGTTTACAGATCTACATATACGGTCTTAAGAATTTTCAAAACTCAAAAGTTAGACAGCTATTTTTGTTAAATACTATGTCACATTTAAGCAGCTAAGTGTCCATCATCCACTGAGCTGCAAGGAGAGAGCTGAATAATTCACTTGTGTTTTGAAAAAAGTCCAGATTATAGAAATGGACTCGGCAAAAATTACGCTCAGTACCATTCATGTTCAATTTCCTCCTCTTTTGAAGGAAATAAGTATCAACTTCGTGAACTCAAATGTATGTTTTGGCACAGCGCTGAAACAAGTTATTCATATCTAACAGATTCATGACTGTGACATTTTTATGCCTGCCATCTCCGATGTATGTCAAATGAGCTACATTTTCATTAACAGAATACTCATCTTATCTTAACTAGAAATAAATGTTATACAAAGCAACAAAAAACAAAAGCAGAGTAGATGAGAGACAGTGACAGACAACGATACATCTGAACCAAAGTGGAGTTTCACTTACCTTAAAAGCCATGAATTTGTGATAAGGCTTTGGAGCCCAAGCATAAACCTCCACTGAGTTTTTCAAAGCAATTACAAGGAATTTGATTCTCTCATATTTTACTGTAATACAAGAAGAACAATTCCTTAGGTACCAGAAAGACACTTAAATCAAAGACCATCTCATCACACGAAATAATTTCAATGGATTATGTGTAGAGGTATACATTATCCAGCAAGGGAGACTAATGGATTCTGGACATCAATGTTTAATATCACCAGTGACAATACCTTGACTGAAAACCTATAGTTCATTTATTCTCAGTAAAGCCAGATGACTGTTAACAACACTTATATATTGCTTTATGTATATCTATGAAAAAAAATAAATAAATCTCACCAGTCAGAAAAAAAGGTCTTGACCCTGCAGATGAGCCAACCTGCTTTATTTTTTGTGTGCGAACACAGACCAACATTGCTGGTTGTTAACAAGCTACTTTTGGAGGAATGGTGGTTTTTGACTGAACAATTCCGTTACATTCTGTGGGATGAATCTCCATTTCAGTGTTTGTGGGTGGGGTTAAATCCCCACATACTAGTTAAATCCCACACACACTACATGTTTCTGAGATGAGGAAGCATTTAAGAGAGGAGCGATTTCTCTAAGTTGGTTAAGGTCATGTTGGGCCCATTGAGAATAAACGAAGAATCACGCATTGAAAATTAAGGCTTCTTTGTACATTGTGTTCTCAACTCTGCCAGAGACAAGCATTTGCTCTGGAAACAGAACACTAGGGTATCACATCCCAACGCATTCACCCTTCGTTTTATATTCAGTGTCTTCTTGGCAGGCATTTTTAAAAGATGCAGGTGTTACGCTACTGAAATAAGGTTTGTTTTCTGTAGGAGGAGGGCTCAATCAGCCCGTGCTGCTTACAGAAGGAGCAGTTGGCACTGACCAAACATATAGCAGAGGCATGAAGGGTGGGTAATGATGGACACTGGTCAGGAAAAACCCACTTAGGCAGAGAAAGACAAAAAAACCCCAAACTCCACCAAAATACAAAACAGTACATCCTTTTCCTCTTCTACCTGGATAAAAGGCTGTAAAACCAAAGGTCAAAATACAAGAAGATTTACCAAGAGAAAAACAACAGCAGCTGTTCTGTCAAAGAAGTAAGAGTGGCTTATAAACACAGAAGCTCCTACCAAATGTTTGCCTAATTTTAGGATAACTATTTTTTAAAAAAAAAACCAAACATACCAAACCCAAAGCAACTGAAGTGGAATACGTGGGTGCTTAGCTATAATCACAAAGAAAGGAGAAATGCACATCTGTTTCACATTCCTTCTTGGATTTAACCCTTGCCACTTTTTTGAAGCCGTGAGATACAAAGCAAAAAAAAAAAAAAAGGCAAGGTATTCATGAGAGCCAGCCACCTCACCATCTCCTGCACTCCTCTATATCATTTCTCTATTTGACTTTGAAAAAAACACCACTTTAATATACCACCTTTCACCAAAGCAAATTTACACTATACATCACACCCCCTCACACGGTTAAATGACAGGAACTACCACAGAATCGCCTAGGTTGGAAGGGACCTTTAAGATCATCTAGTCCAACCATAAAAACAAAAACAATATAAACAAAACAATAAAACAAAATAAAATAAAACAAAAAACAATATAAAATAAAATTTTGTGTAAAAAACCCCACAATACTGATGTTCATCTTCAAGAACGAACTGCTTGAAAGCGAAATAAAAACAAGATGGTTTTTCAACTATTACAGTACCATTTCCAGCATGTAAGTTTAAACAAAGGTATATTTAGGTTTTTTATGATCTAGAGACAGGGATGAGGTACCGCGCTTTCAATCTGATCTACCTATGGACACCATACAAATACGATTTACTAGCACTTGAGTCGTCCAGTTTCTGAGCAGTTACTCAGCACCAGGAGGGAAGCTGAATAACACAGAGGTGGAAAACATCAGTCTAATTAAAACCTTAAGTAAGCATAGAACTTCTAAACCACTGACGGAGCAACAGACCAGGGCTGTCACTCTCTTCTTCCAGCTGTCACAGAGAATATCCATAGCGTGACCCCGTAACTGCTGCAAGGAGAGATGCTACCTGGAATGACAGGGAGCAAAGCATCTGCCATGTAAAACAAGGTTTGAAAGATCTCGGAGATAATCAGCCCAATACAGTCCTGGAACAGAGCTGAAGAAAAATGCTGGTGTCACAAGATGCAAAAGAATGATCCAGCAGCTCCACAAGGAAAAAACCAAAAAGTCCTTACCAACTTTGTAGTGTACACAGCCTTCCAGGTCACCCACAGACACCCAGCCTTGTCGCTTCTCCACCTCTGGATCGTTGCGCAAAATTTTGTTTCTCAGCCATGATAAGTAATAGACCCTCAACTTATTCTTCTTCCCTAGGATTTGGGAGAGAAAAAAAAAATAAAAGACATAATGCTTTAACTCATTGAAGTTAAAACTCTGCCACACTTGGGAAGAGACTGTGTTTTGTGACCTTGAGTTGTGCCTCATCAAGGTGAGAGCAGAGTCCAGCAGCACAGAAGCAAAGCCCTGTGTGATGGTGACACTCAGGAAGGAACTGGAACAGGAGCAATCCGATGGCATTTGGTACATGAGCGCTTGCCTTGTGACTTAAGCTTCATGCAAGATTTTCACACCTGACTGAAATTCTTCCCTCAGGCCAAAGAATAGATCTCTCTAGACACATGTGTTACAAGAAACAATCACGCTATCTGGCATTTACTCTGTGGTATGAGGGAAGGAACACAGGTATGGCCTACAATGGCCATTTTGAATAAGTGACTCATTTAGTTCTAATTAACCGACAATCTTCATTACAAGTAGCAATTTTCTTTTGGGTGCCTTTCCAGGTGAGAATCACTTTGTCATCTTTCATCTCAGTCTTTCTGTTGCTTTAGTTTCTAAGCAGATATGTTCAACAGCAGTCTGGGATCACAGGTTAAGGTAAAAGAGAAGGACTCTGTCATGTAAGCAGCTGGACCTGGCAACATGGGACAAGCAGCTTCACCATCACCTACCGTGGTGAGTCTGGATTGGAAAGAAGGAGCTGCCATTCCTTGTTGGACCTACATCGCTGACCTTGCTATGTACCAAGCATCCTTTGAGGCCACCCTCATCCATGGGGAATAAGGGCCTCAGCATCTCACAGGGCAGAGTGCAACCTGTTTGTCAGCAGAGGCTGAAGACACTGCTCCATTTAATGTTCCTGATGCTTTCACAGTACAGAACACTCTCATGTTACTGCTCATACGTCTTGCTCTACACAGAATTAGATTATTTAATGATATTTTAATAGAATTGCACTTAGATAGATGCTCATTCATAACAGAAACAAGCAAACAGACCAACAAACTATAACTTGCTGAGAACCACTTCGTTTTAAGAATATGAAACACTTCATAGCTGCCATAAACCATTTTACACATTAACCAGGTAATGAGATATCCCAAAGCCTCTCTGAAATAAGAATATGTGTGTTAAAAATTCAAGAGAGTTTTTCTATTAACAAGAATAACTGTCATGTGGTTTTTCTATAAGAGAAATTCCTCAACCTAGTTTATAACCTAATTCTTCTTTTTAATTGCTTCCAACCCCAATGCAGGTCAGATACTTTTAGACACTGAACTAACCTGATATAGTAATTAGCACATTGAGTCCTTCCAGAACATCCATTTGCTGGAATCGCCTCCTTGTAATCAGTGAATAAACTCTTCCTTGCCCACTTCTGTCCAGAAGCCACAATCCATTCTCTGTTCCCACCAGTAAATTTACTCCTGTTGATAGATGGAAAAAAAATACTGCATAAATCACCTAATGATTCAGAGGCCACCAAGTGTTCATTGCTTTGAAAACTGATTCTTACTTAAGCCTCACTTAATGGTACCTGATCATTTCTCTGCTGCTCTGTCAATGACCTCCCAGAAAAACAAATAGAAAAAAAAGAGGGATCTCACTGTTAACAGTTTTTACCCAGCAGAAACTTACATGCCTGTGTAACCTGCAGAATGAGTCGTTCTGCTGAAGTCAATGTTGATTTAAAGAAAAAAGAAAATGCTTTGTGAACTTGAATTTCTTGGGTGACCTTGGAAAGTGTCTGTGAGCACTGCAAATGTCCCAGTCCAGCACCACTCCATAGCAACACAGGAGATCCAACTAAATGATCTAACGTTCTCTACCAATTAAAACATAAAAATCAAAATAAAAATCTCTCTTTCCCCAAATACAACACTCAAATCAAAGGAGGACCAAACTTGGGGGACGAAGGGCTGCTGTTAGGAGGAAGCAGAGTGTTTGTTTGAAAACAGCCTGTGTTTTGCAAGAATGCTTTCAAATACCAAATTAAAGGAGTGAATCCATCTGAAATCCAACTGCTTCCAAGGAAGCAAAGGCTCCAGTGGGTTGCTGACATCAGAGGATGTCAAAAATTGTGTTCGGCTAGCATGACCACTACATTTCCTAATCAGCAGGTCCTAAAGAAACAACATGAGGTGTCCTGCTGTAACAAGCAACCTCCTCTACTGGCAATGCTCTGATAAGTAACTGGTGCTCTTCAACCTCAACACACATTTAATTACAGACCTTGTCACACAGTTCTGTAATCAATTTAAAATCTTGGACTCCTACAAACATACACTACACAAAATCTGTGAAGCTGTAAACTGGAAATTACATTTCCTTTGGATAATGTTTCATGTACTTCATTCATTTTCCATTCCAGACTCAAGAAGTGAGGAGAAGTAAAACGCTGGGTGAGTCCCATAAAATATTTCTGTTATTCTGAAGTAGAAAGACGGCTAAAACAACTCAAGAGCTTAGCTGGTGTGAGAGTGGGAAAATGTCCACAGTTGAAAACCAGTCTGACTGCACTCATCTTGGTTTTACACCATGTGAAGTTGACTCTGTGAAAAAGGGTAATCCAGTGAGGTTCTGAGTAAGCACTGACAGCAGGAACTAAGGAAGCCAAGCTTTTGGAAAGACCTGACCTGCTTCAGATTCTTGGTATACCAAACACACGTGAGAGTAAAAGGCTTCAGGTCTGGATTATTTCTAGTGGGTCAGGGCTAAGTGTTATCAGCAGCACTTGTATGCAGCTAAGACAAGTAAATATCACGAGCCCCAAAAATAGTTACTAAACATTTACAACTTTTCACTCTTCCAAGGAGCACAGTTTCAATTTGGTGCTGGACCAAAACCTTTTCTGATTCTGATGCACAAAATCCTTCGCAAATGTAAGTCATCTGTTTGCCATCTTCTAGCAGGAAGGCAGTGTCAGGTGAGCGACACAGGTATCTGCTCGGCGATCTGCTCCAGGACTTTCTGGCAGGAGATGTGCAATACAACTGTGAAATCTCCCTGGCACATAGTGCCAGCCTCTCCTGCTGCTGCCTGCCCTCCATACAGGTGCCCAAGTACTTCTGAGCTTACCCCACAAAGCAGCACAAAGGACCTCTGAGTTGAATTTCTTCTTGTATTTACGAATTTCTGGACTGTCGCTCTGCGGGCGGATATTCGTTGGGTTGACGTTGACAACGGAGCCCTTCCTTGCATTCTCTCTCCTGACAGGCTCAGGTTTTGCACTAGATGCTAGAATGGAAGACATATGCAGTCATGGAAAATTGGAGTCTTTGGCTACATCTCACATTTGATGTGTTTACAGCAGAATGAAAGAAACCCCAGAGGGGTGAGAAAACACCTGGGAGCCACTCATCTAGAAAATTCCTCAAGCATTCCTGAGTAAGCTCCGTGGTAACACAGCAGCAGAGCAGAGCAAGCCACATCTGGAAGAAGGGTAGAACCAGTACACTAAAAATTCATAGCAACACAGAGTTTCAGTTTCTGGAGATGTTACTGACAGTTTCCATTTCCAAGCAAGATGTCCTTCCTACTACCCCCCGCCAAAAAATATAAACCAGGAGTGATATTTTATGAGAATGGTAAAGTATACTCACGAGAACTACAAGAAGGTCCTACTGGACTGGTGGGAGGGGTGATTGGCAGAAGTCTAGGATCTATGAATGAAGTAAATGATGTTGTAGACGATGTACTGCTCTTTGAAGGTGGGCTTTCAGTGCGTGGGCTCTGCAATGGAAAACAAGAGCTGCTTCAGGAAGATGATGAAAGGGGAGCAGACAGCACAGAGCAAGGCGGTGCCCGTGAGGTTCAGAAGAAATGGCATCTGTCATACTTAGACGTGATGAACAGTTTTAAAGCAGTAAATAGATGGTATAAATTCAGTGACAGGCGGCCTGAGCAGGGAGTTGCGTTGGGAAGCTTAGCCAGGCATCTCCACACGCTGCACTAAAATAATCAGTCCCCATAAGAAGATAGTGCTGATCACTCCCCGCTGTCTCATCTGCAACAGGGCATTGCTCAATTCTCTTTGCAGCAAGAAGGGTGCTGTTGCTCTGAATAAGGCAGTTTAGGACGTGACCCCTGAGAGAGCTGTTCTCTGCCTCCAGTGACTCGCTGCCCTGATCCTGTGCACCTGACACTTGGGTGGAAGCAGGCCAGGGACAATGAGCAGAGCGCTGACTGCTGACACGGCAGGTAAAGGACCAGAGCTCTTCTAGCTTGTGTAAAAGGCAGGGGAAAAAAGGAAAGAAAGAAAAGGGAGCACAGAGAGAGATGGGGGCTAACAAATGGAACAATAAAATCTGCTAGGGAGCTCAGGATTTCTTATCTGTCCCCTAGATAAAACTTTTAAAGAAAAGAAGGGATGTGGTGCAAAATCTCATCATAAAAAGAGACAGGACAAATGAAGTTAAAAGGCTTGAGGAAAACAATGGTACAACTCGTTCAATCTGTACTTTATCTCATACCTTACTCAGAGGTTTGTTCTGAGGTTCCTGGCTTGTCAGTGGCACTTTTGGTGGGTTCACAGAGGAGTCTGAAATTTGGCTTTGCTGTAGGAGGTCTGGCAGGAGATAGTTCTGGTTGTTTATGCTCCAGAGGCCTTCTTGGGTGCCAGAAATTTGTTTCCCTAGAATCTGATCCTGCACATAAGAACATACAGTTAAACTCCACATTTAGCATACTTCCAATGCACTATGCGACTCCTGTTAATTAGGACAATAATTAATAAGCATATGGGGAGGGGTGCTCTGTGTGATGCATCATGCAAAGACAAACCCTATGGAAAGATTAAAATCAAAAGTTAAATACAAAAGTGCACGGCAAACACCTAAGACATCAATACCAGCTTAAACCCCTGAAGTGCTCCACAAACAGTCCTCATCTATGTTACTTCAAGCCACAGATTACAAAGCAACTTCATCCTCAGAGACACTTGAGACAGAATCAGGTGACTTGTCCTAATGTTACAAATCTGACCTCTATCTACCACAGTCAGAAGCAGTCACTTCTTGCAGGTTCTAGGCCTGCATTTACTTCCAAGTCCTTTACCATTCATTTCTTTGCAATTTTCCATTCACTGAATTAGGAAATCATATTCTCAAATGCTGACATTCAGCTGGATCTGGCACCAGCATTTCCAGTATAAAGATGCTTGGTGCTGCAGACCTCCTTACAGGTCCCACCAGCTTCAAGGAAATACTTGTAAACTACGTAAGGTGTGAGGCACCACACAAGCTCGCTCCCCGACGGCACAAAATACAGTCAGAGGTCAGTTTCTGGGAATAGATGGCTAGAAGCTTTGAGAGGAAGAAAGATGGGATGTTCCAAGCAAGTGGTATCCCAGATGGGGAGAGCAATGCAGAGGAACCTATTCCTGTCCTTGATCAGTCAGGGTACTCAAACACCATTGGTGCTGGAATGTAGAGAGTGACAGGAGCCAAGTGCTACACTAGAAAATTCCTCCTGAATTACACCGAGGGGAAAGGCACCACCAAACTCAAACAGCTCCTGGCTGCTTGAATTCAAGGCGAGTCTGTACATTGTACTGACTTTGATAAACAACCTACTGAAATCAGATCAGCTTTTTTTGAGTGCTGGCCAAAATATGAAAAAAAACCCAAGTAGATAATTCTAAATTAAAGGCATTTGCGTTTTAAAAGCCAAGTAATTAACTAGAAAACAAGTTGATGCTCTAAGTACTTTACATTTTAATTAAGACCTAAAAAAACTAACCCAAACCATACGTGTCAGTATTTGAGATGAAGGAATCAAGCCAGAATGGGCCTTTTTTGTTCCGTTTTGAGTCAGATTCAGCTGAACTGAACCAAAACCCCCATTTGAGGGGTTTGATTTGGGGAATGGTTTGGGCAGTCTGGTATACCCTAACCACTTCAAACCAGTTCATGCTGATGGGGCAGGGGAAGGGGAGGTTGGAAGAAGCTGTAGAGACTCATGATGGCTGTGGTTGGTGTAAGAGAGGTGGGAGGAACAGACAGGATTCTCCATAAGGAGGGGGGAGAAGACTAGAAGGCATCACAGAGAATTGTGCGGAGAAGTGGCAGTCATCTGTTCATTCTCACTCCCCCATTGTTGTCCCCAAACCCACCAGATAATGTGACCTTGACTCTTCTCCATCTTTCCTCATCAGACTGAAGTCTGAGCCTCAAAGACCCCATACTTCTCCTTTCTCTCAAGCTGCCCATTTCCAATGCCCAGGTATCAGGAGAAAGGGAAAACACTGGGCTGGTTTTTCCACAAGAAAAATACTGGGTTTTACCCGTTTATAATTGCTTCTCCGAAGCTGGGTCTTTTCTCCTCAAGGATGGTGGGACAAAGACAAAATGGGGCTCCTTCCCCAGTCAGAAAGGATGCTATTCTGGAACTCCTTTTTCTTCCTAGCCCTGCCACAGCTCACACAAACAGCTCTGGGAAAAACACCAGTTTCACAGCAATATATTCTCCCTATCTGTGAAACAAAAGTACACTCAGTAATACGTGGAAGTGCTCTGACGCTGAGTGCATGGCTTATTACCGGAATTTTTTTTGGTTTTGACCACAAAGAACATTGTTCTGCTTTGTCTGTCTTCATCTTTTCTGCACTAATATTTATCACAGGGGAAAATCCACACAACTTGAAGTCTCTACTAGAAACAACAGCTGCGAAGGAAGCACAACATGACGTATGAGAAGACGTGTTTTTGCTAAGTCGGTAAGGAGAAACGAAGTGTTTTTCCCCTCTTCTGCTAACATTTTAAGTAGTAAGAAGTAGTTCTCTTCAAATTGGAATAAAAAAAGGTCAAGATTTTTTTAAAACAGCAACAACACAGACCAACAATAAACCAGAGCACTGCTTTTTTGCAACCTGCCCAGTGCCTTCAAGAAATACGTTGACATCAGAGACTGCTACCAGGTCAATAACAAGGACAAATAAAGAAGCACAATTTCATACCTAAATGTAAGCACTTTTACAGGAAGCACAAAACCTGAGACTATGCATTTTTTCAAGGCTTATAGCTATAATTTGCCATGACAGAGCAGGACTTCACAGTGAAAATGCTGCTGAGAAGAAATGGATATAGTGTTTATCATGCACATTAACAATCTGACTGCCCCCCACTGTACCCACCCCCTTACAAATGGCCAAATTACCTTCTGTTCTGCGACGGTGCTTTGGGGTTTCAGTTCAATTCCATCTGGTACTCTTGTCCTTGAGAAATCTGCCACTCGGCTGCTTAGCAGTTGCCTGGTAACAAACTCCAATTAATGAACAGAACTACTTCAGGGGGAAAAAAGAGCCCAAAAAACAAAAAGCAAAAAACCACAAATATACATGTTCAAAAGTGAGCATAATTAACATTTGCTAGTTACACTTAAAGGTTCTTGTACAAAAGCAAGCTGATTAGTCTGTGGATGTGCCTGAACAGACTCGAGCCTGAGGACCACTCACACACCGCAGGAAGCTCTCCCCACCTCAATGGAGAGCATCCCTTCATCTCCCTGCATTCCACCCATCATTTTTCACACACTGCATAGCTCAGGCAAGTGAGAGCTGGTGGCTCAAGCTGTCATTTGAGAAGTGCCTACTTCAAAACTTCCCGTGTCCCATCACACGACCCAGTGGTGTGCAATTACAAGCCACCCTACTCTCCAGAGAAAGAGCATCAGCTGCGCTTGCAAGTGGAGAGCTGCTGCTCCGCTATCTGCTGGTATCAGGGACCTTTCTGCCAGCACCTACTGGGACAGGCTAACTGGAATTTTGTACTGTGAATCAGTCCCTGAAACAAAGACATCCTCACCTTATGTACACAGAAACAAAGAAAATGTTGCCCAGTGCACAGAGAGACAGAAGAGCGTAAGGGCAGCTGCACTGGCTGGGGCCAAAAGCCCACCTAGCCCAGTATCCTGTCTCCAGCAGTGACCAAAAGCAGATAGCTAAAGCAAGAGTAAGAAAAGGCAAGTACCTGTTGTGACATACCCCAGCATACTATTGCTTCCTTCACAACCAGTGGTATCTTTGCATTTTAAACATTTTCACCCAAGTGGAACTGCCTCAAACTTCTGTCAGTGAGGCTCTGGCCCCATTTCTGCGCATATCCCCCCCACATTATTTATTTCTATTTATTACGGCAATCCATTTAAGCCTATTACATTTCTGACTCCTTTCCAATAGTTATAAAACCGATTGGTTCAGGTTGCTGGTGCAGAGGGCTCTAGAGCCCCGTGCCACACCTGGTAAGAGAGTGTAAAGGTTTGTTTTTAAAATGTCACCCAATTCGATAACAAAGAAGGTTTGGTGAGAGAGCTACTGACATAAGATGGCTGTGAAGAAGTAGGGTTTGGGTCCATCCCCCCGCTTTTATGGGAGGTGTACATATTTGCATACTAAACTTAGAAGGAATGGCAAGATATGGAGTAGCAAGGATCTGTCCTTACCAGAAAAGCAAGCAGCAGCTGATCTTAAATGACGTCAACCTTCTACTTACTAGGGGGAGAAAGTAATTCATAGCCAAGCACACACCTGCACCCACCTTTCTTCAAGTTTTGGTAGGGAACAGCATATAAAGAGCAGAGAGAGGAAACTGAACGATACAAAATGAGCCCCCGGAAAGTCAGTGTTTAAGGGGATTGTGAATGCTGCAGGCATCAGAGGAGGAAGCAGTCTCGGTAGAGTAGGAGAAATTAGCATCAATGGAATAGATATGCTATACAAGCAGATAAGATTCTGGATCACGTACACCGACATCCTTTCCTTAAAACAAAAACCTCGTGCGTGTGAGAAAGAATTCTGGTTCATCTCACTGAAAAGAAAAACAAGGCCAAAAAGTTGTTTTACTGGTGAAAGACAGCTGCCTTTAGTCCTGGCTTCCTCAGAAATGAGCCTTCTCAGGGTGGTTAACAGGATTCATCCAAGAGAACACGAAGCTCTTTCTCTTGCATACGTGCATGTCCCAAGTCTAGTCCTACAGGGCACCTCCCTGAAAGCTGGAGCATGGACATCAAAAGCTGTTCCACAGCCCAGGCAAGAACAAGAAAACACAGATTGTTTTCAATAGCCATCTAAAACTTGGCCAAAGGTGTGTCAGTCAAAGCCCACACAGAAACACTCCTACAGCAAGGGGCTTCAGATCCTGCATTCACATGCTTTAGATCGCAAGAAAAACAAACCCCTTCACTTTATCCAGAATATGCAAAGTTTCAATGCTGGTTGCTGCTTTCACTTTACTCACTGTCCTTTTTGCTACTTCTTGGTATTACTCAGGATATATTTCCCAAAGTATCTATCTTTTAACATAGATGATGTTCAGTTGAGGTGAAGGGACTTTGTTAACAGACAAGGTTATTCTTTTGATTTCACAGGAGTTCTTGCGGTGGCTGTGTGCACAGGAGGCAAAACTGACAGGGAGCATCCTCCTAATTCCACTTCTCTAGAGGGCTGGTGGATCTCACACACAGAGGAGATGCAACACATGCAGATTTCCAAAGGCAGTGATATCACTCCTTCAAATCATTACAGCATGCAAGGATCACAGCAATCTAACACTTACACAGCAAAGTCATTGCTACAGGGCAAATCCATATTTTTATGTAGAGTCTTTCTGAGGTCTAGGATGAATTCTATGACCTAGAGTGAATAAAACTTTTTTACAGATCAGAATAAGGTGGTTTGGAAGAGGAGCAGTAAGAAAGTAAAGGCATTACAGCAAAAAGACAGCTCTTTCAGGTGCACTGAACAAGCTACAAGATTTTTAACATTCTCCCTTCTCATCCCTCAGCTTTGAAAATGAACTTCAGAAATGCAAATCAGGAGCATATGCAGGTGCAAAAACTCTACCTTCTTCAGAGCAGCACAGGGGAAAGGACTGGTACCAGGCCAAGGCGATAGCTTGCCAACAGCGCTACAAATCTGTGCATCTCTTCCTGAAGACTGACAAAACTGCATGTGCAATTATGTCAGGAGAGCAAGAGCCCCATCCTAGAGAGCTCTGTGGCCCTGACATGCACTTCAAAGAAAATCCTGGAACTTGAATTAAACTCTCTTAGAGTTTCTTTGCAAGAAAATTAGAATTTCATTCATCAATACTAAAAAATAATTCTGTTTGCTGTTCCAAACAACAGGACTGGGCAACTGATCCTTCAACTCTCTTTCACTTGGACTAGTGAGCTATTCACGCTCCATTATCTCTCAGCAGAATACACATTTTGCATGACAGGTAACACACCACAAGATGTCAGTCACAAAATCAATACCAGAAACTGGAAAGCTGGAGAGAAACAGTTCAGGTGAGATCAGCTTGGTACAAGCCACAGCATCATCTGGTAACCACAGCAATTGTGCAAAATAGCAATATTAAAAATACAGCAAATTTTACAAAAAAAAAAAAAAAAAAAAAAGGTGTACAGTTTTCTTTCCCTCTCCTTTTTCCTTTAAAAAATTCCATTTTGGCATAGATCAACATCAAGTAATCTATATAAAAGCACTGTATACCCTACCCCCTCTTTATAAATAGCTCTGGTGAAGGAATCAGCTTTTCAGTGGTAATTATTTCTCCTGGAGTGAACAGACTGCCTGAATACAAGGGTCATGTTTGCCTCATTTTTTTCGCTATAGCCTGTATTTAGCATGAAGGTGTACAGTTTTCTTTCCCTCTCCTTTTTCCTTTAAAAAATTCCATTTTGGCATAGATCAACATCAAGTAATCTATATAAAAGCACTGTATATTGATATTGAATTAAAACAAGACATTCGTCATTGTCCCAGGGCAGCAAGTCATTAAAGCTTATTACACTGCATACATCTGATGGAGCAAACATTTACCCCCGGGAGTTCATTATAGTGCGATTAAACTGCTTAATTGCAACTGACATAAATGACTGATAGTAACTTCAGAGGGAAGGTAGTATTTAGGTATGCCAACTTTTTCCAGATATTTAGAAGTATGTATAAAAAAGGAAGAAAATAATAACTAAAAAAAAAATAATAATCAAGCCAACCTTGTTTGGTTCGTGTCATCTTCATCACTCTAAAAAAATAAATAAATAATCAAACCAACCTTGTTTGGTTCGTGTCATCTTCATCACTGCTGCCACCTTCATCACTTGATGAGGAATATTCTGCTGCTTTTAAGAATGAGTTGGCACCTTCCCTCCCCTTGGCAAAGGAGCCTGGATTCTGAGTAAAGAAAACTCAGTCAATTTTTTTTTCTCATGAAAGAACCCATCGCTAAACAGCATGTGCAGTGTTTTACCCTCCCAGCAAATATAGTTATTGTCACTTCCACACCAAAAAAGCTTTATTAGAAAGTTGATGCTTTTGTTGGTCCATCACAAGTGGGTATTTCACACAGGAAAGTGAACTAAGCCAAAATACCTGATGGTCCTTTAAGTTGAAAGGTGACTAACTTTAGTCAGTATGTTATTTTGAATCTTAAACATTCGTGGTTCAGTCTTTGCACGTTGTGTGAGTATAGAAGTACTTCCTTTTTCCATAAGAGAAGGTGTGCTCTGCACCAGGGCTGAAGGATTACACCGACCTGAGTTTTGTTCTATCCCTGGACTGCCCCGTGGGGCTGTGCCTGAGCACTGGCTGTGCCAGCACAGCCCGGGCATGGAGCTCCTTTGGGCTGGGAAGGGCATACCAACACAGCCATGGCTCACACCCAGAGGGCAGTCAGACACTCCAATCCTACAGGAGTTCATATGTAGGCCTCCCATGTTACTGGCATCAGCCTAAACACAGTTCCTTCTTCAAACCCCTGGGTTGCATGACAAGTGATCAATGACTTCTTGAAATATTAAAGACACATCTTCCTTTCTAAAGGTTTATGATCAGGCAGGTTCAGGAAAACTGAACTCTCAGATGATGACCTGAGCTGGACACAAGTCAGACCTGGACCAAAAGCTGATGAGACACATTAGTGCAGCAGTAAGCCCGAGCCAGCCCCACACAGCCTCTCAGACTCGTTAACCAGCAAACTCAAGCACCAGCAGAGAAGCTGTCTGCACACCCTCAGTGAAAACTGTGAACAAATCACAAGTATCAGTGGATTTAAAAGAACCTACTGCAACCTGGCCTGGCTGAGAAACTTTTTCAGACTTCTTATGCAGCTGGAAGTGGTTCTGGGACAAAGCGTTCTCTGCCTTGGCTGGCCCTGGATTCCCTGGGAAGGAAAAAAGAAAAAAAAGTTTGTTTTTTTAAATGCATGTGCAGAGACCAGGAAGACAAGCACATAAAATTACACCCAAAGCAGATTCCAGCTTCTGCTGAAAAATGTCTTTTTTCTCTTTGTTGCAAAGGGAAATCTTTCTGGTTTTTTTTCAATGTCTCTGGATACCACAACGTTATGTATTTAAATCAATACTGTGCCATTTAATGCTGCAAGAGTAAGCCAAGCAGACCAAACCTCAGCAACACACTCCCACTGCGCACCAGCAACAGGTAACACACCACAAGATGTCAGTCACAAAATCAATACCAGAAACTGGAAAGCTGGAGAGAAACAGTTCAGGTGAGATCAGCTTGGTACAAGCCACAGCATCATCTGGTAACCACAGCAATTGTGCAAAATAGCAATATTAAAAATACAGCAAATTTTAAAAAAAAAAAAAAAAAAAAAAAAGTTCTGCTTACCCTACCCCCTCTTTATAAATAGCTCTGGTGAAGGAATCAGCTTTTCAGTGGTAATTATTTCTCCTGGAGTGAACAGACTGCCTGAATACAAGGGTCATGTTTGCCTCATTTTTTTCGCTATAGCCTGTATTTAGCATGAAAGTATACAGTTTTCTTTCCCTCTCTTTTTTCCTTTAAAAAATTCCATTTTAGCATAGATTAACATCAAGTAATCTATATAAAAGCACTGTATATTGATATTGAATTAAAACAAGACATTCGTCATTGTCCCAGGGCAGCAAGTCATTAAAGCTTATTACACTGCATACATCTGATGGAGCAAACATTTACCCCCGGGAGTTCATTATAGTGCGATTAAACTGCTTAATTGCAACTGACATAAATGACTGATAGTAACTTCAGAGGGAAGGTAGTATTTAGGTATGCCAACTTTTTCCAGATATTTAGAAGTATGTATAAAAAAGGAAGAAAATAATAACTAAAAAAAAAATAATAATCAAGCCAACCTTGTTTGGTTCGTGTCATCTTCATCACTGCTGCCACCTTCATCACTTGATGAGGAATATTCTGCTGCTTTTAAGAATGAGTTGGCACCTTCCCTCCCCTTGGCAAAGGAGCCTGGATTCTGAGTAAAGAAAACTCAGTCAATTTTTTTTTCTCATGAAAGAACCCATCGCTAAACAGCATGTGCAGTGTTTTACCCTCCCAGCAAATATAGTTATTGTCACTTCCACACCAAAAAAGCTTTATTAGAAAGTTGATGCTTTTGTTGGTCCATCACAAGTGGGTATTTCACACAGGAAAGTGAACTAAGCCAAAATACCTGATGGTCCTTTAAGTTGAAAGGTGACTAACTTTAGTCAGTATGTTATTTTGAATCTTAAACATTCGTGGTTCAGTCTTTGCACGTTGTGTGAGTATAGAAGTACTTCCTTTTTCCATAAGAGAAGGTGTGCTCTGCACCAGGGCTGAAGGATTACACCGACCTGAGTTTTGTTCTATCCCTGGACTGCCCCGTGGGGCTGTGCCTGAGCACTGGCTGTGCCAGCACAGCCCGGGCATGGAGCTCCTTTGGGCTGGGAAGGGCATACCAACACAGCCATGGCTCACACCCAGAGGGCAGTCAGACACTCCAATCCTACAGGAGTTCATATGTAGGCCTCCCATGTTACTGGCATCAGCCTAAACACAGTTCCTTCTTCAAACCCCTGGGTTGCATGACAAGTGATCAATGACTTCTTGAAATATTAAAGACACATCTTCCTTTCTAAAGGTTTATGATCAGGCAGGTTCAGGAAAACTGAACTCTCAGATGATGACCTGAGCTGGACACAAGTCAGACCTGGACCAAAAGCTGATGAGACACATTAGTGCAGCAGTAAGCCCGAGCCAGCCCCACACAGCCTCTCAGACTCGTTAACCAGCAAACTCAAGCACCAGCAGAGAAGCTGTCTGCACACCCTCAGTGAAAACTGTGAACAAATCACAAGTATCAGTGGATTTAAAAGAACCTACTGCAACCTGGCCTGGCTGAGAAACTTTTTCAGACTTCTTATGCAGCTGGAAGTGGTTCTGGGACAAAGCGTTCTCTGCCTTGGCTGGCCCTGGATTCCCTGGGAAGGAAAAAAGAAAAAAAAGTTTGTTTTTTTAAATGCATGTGCAGAGACCAGGAAGACAAGCACATAAAATTACACCCAAAGCAGATTCCAGCTTCTGCTGAAAAATGTCTTTTTTCTCTTTGTTGCAAAGGGAAATCTTTCTGGTTTTTTTTCAATGTCTCTGGATACCACAACGTTATGTATTTAAATCAATACTGTGCCATTTAATGCTGCAAGAGTAAGCCAAGCAGACCAAACCTCAGCAACACACTCCCACTGCGCACCAGCAACAGCTCCATGGACTGGAAAGGAGCTTGCAAGAGAAAAAGGTGAGGGCATGGTAATCCATTCCTCTGGTCCTCTTCTTGAGGGGAGACAGCTCACCATATCAGCAGCTGCTGGTCACATTCCAGCACTGAAGGTGCCACCCAGCTATATTCCTGTGACTGCAGAGAGGGGTCAGGGAGAAGGTACAAGAGCCTGAGCTCCCAATGCACACTCTCATGAGCAGATGTGGTGCCAAGATTTGGCCTTCATAAAACTGCTGCACAAAACCAGTCTAAAGGCCCTGAATTCTCTTAAACCTAACTAGGTTGGAGGCAAACAGCTGCACTAAACTCCACTCATGAGGATGGGGTCAAGCTAAAAGCAGAAGATTCACCGCTTCCCATGGCAGCACAGGGAGAACCATTTTTCAGTCCCTGCTTCCTTTGGGGCACATGGAGAGTCACTTCTCAACTCCCACTTCCACTCTGTACCATGGGGAAATAGGTAATAACAGCCCTCATTTCTGCAGAGAGAACTGGCCCCCACCACGGGCCATCTCAGCATCAGGTGGGACCTCATGACACTGCCCAAGGGCAGCAGGGAAGCCGTGGCACTGTGCTTCCCTCCCAGGTGGTCTGGGGACCTTCACTTCCCACCACGCTTGTACGGCTATTGAATACCCCAGCAAACAAGACCAGAGGAGATGGAATCCATCTGCATGTGCTGAGGCCATGTTAGGAGGGATGCTGGCAAGTCAATAAGTGCATCTTCCCTTTCAATACCCCTGCTGCTCACAAATCTACCTGGGAAGAGTAAAGGCAGCCCTGGAGAGATGCGGTCTTCTGCACGCAATTCCCGATACAAGTGAAGATAGGGAAAGCAAGTGTGGCCTCACCTTGCCACAGGGACACACTAGCCAACTCAACGTGTACATCATTCAGCAATTTCTCCCATGGCTATCCCACTGCCACCAATGGGACTCCTTGCAAGTTAATGGGGCAGGGGGGTGTGGAGAATTCAAGCTCGCACAAATTACGATTTGTATTTGATTATTTAGACAGTTTTATCACAATGGCTTCATGTATTCATGCATTTTGCAAAGCTTTTACAACACAGAATTCCTTATTGGTCAATGAGTACCTAAGCAACTCAGCAGAAGTATTAGCTTTAAAGTATTTATAGCCCTTTCCTGCCCAATTCATTATCCCTGTGGGCTTGGGAAAGCAACAAACTCTTTCTGGAACACCATATGCCAGAACTAGCTGCAATTTAATGATGCTTACGAACCCAAGGAGACAGTTTAAACCACAAGGGAGGTTTTCTATTCTTTCCATCGCTGGTGAGGTTTTCATTTCCCCATGCCAAAATAGCACAGGAGTTACACATCACACAGACATTGCAAAGTTGAGCTGGGCTGTTGCACGTTGTTCAACTATGCTGTTATTCAAACAAAAAAATGACATAAGAGCAAAAAGAAACAAACCCCAAGCAGTTTAAAGCGTGCTTTGGATTTCTCTTGAAGCAAAGCTTCCTATTCTGTGGAGTTAGTGAAAGCAAAACTGGCTTGATTGTGGAAGTGTAGTAAAAAAGCAATTTGTTCGTCATTTACCAAGGGCTTGCAAATTAACACTGTGAGCCTCAGTTTAAAAATAAATGACCTCAGCAGCTCACTCGTGTGGTTTCAGAACATTTTTAGCATCCACCCTGCTTCAGATCGGGCACAATTCTCCATCTCCCCCACCTTTAGTAGTCAACCTGGACGCAAAGCGTTGTAACACACCACTGCTTTGCAAGGAGCTACACAAGAAATTGCCCTACAGTTGACCCACAGAAAACGCCCTCAGGAATTACAATAGAGGAACAAAGCTGCCTACTTCTGCTCCGTGTCCTCATCTGCCAGAATCTCAGGTCATGTCTCAGGAACCAGAGTCTGTACTGCAAAAAATCTGCACAATCACGAGCAAGCCCACTTAGTTCCTACACTGCTACCAGTGATACCAAGATAGCTGATAAAGTTGAACTTTGTTTAAATTGGGTGAGGCTCTCTCTACCTTTTAACTTCTTCTTTTTTTTCTTTTTTTTTTTTTTATATTTTCTTCACTTCTGCTACATTTCTGCAAATCAAAGAATATCAGAGGATTGTTTCATAAAGTGCTGTACAGGGAGTCTTATCCTTCGGTCAGCCAGTAGAGCGCAGAAATATTAGTGTACAGCAACTGCTCATCTGTATCGTCTTATCAGTGGGCAATGCAAAAAAGCGGCATATGGTTACACAGAAAATGCCAATGGGTGAACATTAGTATTGAATTATATCTGTATGTCTGTAAAGTTGGTCTGCTGAATTTCAATGGTGTCAGTAAATGCAACAGAACATTTCTTTTCAACTCTTAATTGAGCCAATTCAAATTTTCTACAAGGAAATATGTTCACAGTCACTTTTTGACTCAAAAGAGGAAGTGTTTATATTTTAGGAACATGGAACCAAAAAATCCAGAGGGCTTTCAAAAGGATATCACCAGACAACATCATTAAAAAAAAAAAAAAAAAAAACCAGATTTGAAACGAATTGAGCCAATTCAAATTTTCTACAAGGAAATATGTTCACAGTCACTTTTTGACTCAAAAGAGGAAGTGTTTATATTTTAGGAACATGGAACCAAAAAATCCAGAGGGCTTTCAAAAGGATATCACCAGACAACATCATTAAAAAAAAAAAAAAAAAATCCCATTTGCAACACAGGACTTGACTCCCTTCAGAAGCCCATTTCATGTGACAGGAATTTTGCACATTTTGACTGATGAATCTTTGACTTAGGAATCACCTGAGGTTGACCAGCTGCTCTGATGAGATCCCATCTCCCACTGCTTGCTGCCAGGAGCACTGCTGCTGCTGTTTAGCTTCAGACCCTGTCCCCCAGGGGATGACTGATGAGTGCTACTAAACAGAAAGACAAAAAGCAGATCAGACTATCTCGCACGCAGGAACGCAGACTGGAACAGACCTCCTAGGCCACCGAATGGAGTTCCCTGCTGTTAACATATGATACAATACTCCTGCTAAACTCAAAGTTTATATTCATTGCTGCTCCAAGCAGGGCCACTCAGTAGTGAGAGAAGATGATGGAGGGGATGGTTTCCTCTGGGCAGCAATTTTTGGAGATTACAGAGATTCCTAAGTCATTACAACATATCCCACTATATGTACTTCTGCTTTGGCCTCCTCAAATCCGTGTCACTCCTGATTCCAAAAGCTCATGGCTTTTACAGATAATGAAACCTGCTGGAGTACCCTCCTATAAGATACATCATCACCCACTTATCAATTGAGAAAGGAATGCATTGGACAGTAAAACAAGCCACCAAGCTTGTGAATTCAAACAGCAGCTGACCCAGAAACCCAAGGCTCAGAAGCCACTCACTTGTAACGCTGGGGCTTACTTACCTGTTTCTTTTCTACTTTGCTTCCTATCATTCCTAAGTAGAGAGCATTTAGGGCTTGACTTCATCTGAAAGTCATTTCAGATTATATTCCTGACTCAACTCTGGCTCATCAGAAGTGCTGCACATTATTTTGTTATGTCTGCTAAATCTGCTTCCTTTTCAAATCTCTCCAACCCTTGTGTCTCACAGCATTAGGTTCCCTCATTAGACATCCAGTGGGGCTACCCTTTACGGCCAAGCTCTCTGCATCCTTAGTCTTTTCTCCTGGGGTATGAAAAAAGTACACTGGCCTTAAGGGAGTGCCAAAATAGTCACGATACACCTACAGCCAGCATATTTGTCTGTTCAAGCTACCATAGGCACAAGCTTCACAAGCTATCATTGTAAGTGCCCCACCGGGAGTTGGGGCCAGACCCCCACTTGCCAAAGTATTGAGGCACCTCTGAAACCAACTGTGCCAGCATGATGTAGAACATCTGCAAGAGCATCCAGGCAGCCCTGACCAGCACCACTCCCACCCACCATCATCAGTGTGACAGGCTGGGACCTCAAGTAACCCACCCCTTCAGCAGCCACCTACTCTAACGTGAAGGAGAAGTAAAGCATCACCGAATCACAAGAAGTTAAAAAACTGCATAACATGCTGCCCATTAACTGGGAAACGGACACACAACTTGCATGCAACCCACTCGGGCATGCCAAAGAGGCTGAACCATGTGAAGCAACTCATCGCAGGAATTACTACAGATGGAACAGCCCTTATAAATTAAAAAGTACTGCTTTCCAGCAGAAAACAGAACTACCTTGCATGAAAAGGAGGAGGAAGTCTACAAGAGGTTTATTTCTCTTTAAATCAGTTCGGTCAATCAATAAACTGAAGCTGGCTCAGGCACTTCCTTCAGGTTTAAGATCAGGAAGTTTGGTTAGTTATTTATGTGGACAAACTGACTCAAAAGACAAAATAATTGTAACTGCTGTTATATGAGGTATGAATCCATGTCAGTTTTGGTGATATTGTGGTTATGTCTCTGATTTTAATTCATTTGCTGTAGTTTTCTTATTGACAGTAAATCAGCATTAGTATAAGCATGAAACGTCTACAAGCTTACCTTGAAAGGCATCTCTGATGGCCAGGCTGATCCCTGCTGTAAAATTTAGAGGTTGTCCTTTCTGGAACCTTAAAGATTTAATAAAATGTTTTAAGTTTGCTACTGATATTTTAGACTCATTTAATAAACCTAATGCTTACCCTGTACCAACGCAAAAATGAGACTAACCAACATAAATGAATAATGCCTCAGTGGGACCTGTGGAGAGATCCTCCATGATATCAACACTGGAAGCTGCAAGTTAGTCACAGGTGCTCCCCATTTGCTCCAAGCTGGTGCAATCTCTCAGGGTGCAAGTGATTCACACCTTTCCTTGGAGTCAGCATTATTCTTGGTCAATATTTAAAGCAGACAGGGAAACGCATCTGCAGTCACTTAATGCAGCCTTCCCTAGGCAGTGGATTACTTTATGTTGCTACCAAGGGGCTGGAGGAAGAGAGACAACCCCAAACACAAAGTAATAAAATGAATACGTGCACACATGCACACACACATCCCTGCACAAATATTCTTGTACTTGTTACTAGAAATTCTCTTGAAAAGAGAAACTAACAAGCTTTTCTACAGCAAGCCAGATTTTTCACAGAAAGGGCAGCTACAAATACTTGGTCTAACAAAAGAAGAGTATCTGTATTCAGAGATCGCAGATATTATATACATTATATACATTTACATAAACTCAGTACGCCGACCTTCTTATAAATTTGTATCTTCTTTCTAGATTACTGAGACACAGTTAATGTACAAGCAATGAGATTTGCACTGAATTTCCTGAAGTCCAGAGGACGGATACAACACAGGGGAACTGAGCGGCGTGCTATTAACCACTAAAAGGGTCAAACACCCCATGTCTCACATACCTTTGGGGGTTGTTCTTCGTTTTGACTCACGCTCCAGAACACATCATCCTGCACAGGGCTGAGTGGTGCCGTCACCATATCTGACAGTGAACTGCTGTGGTACACATCCTTGCTGGCCCGGAAATTTTCACACTTCAAACAAATGAAATACATGTTGAATTGTATTTCCCTGTCTATGTAACAGGTTCCAATCCCAATAGGTATCAATGGTTCTGTTTGTGAGATCAAATTTTTAGTAAACATACACGGTGTGTCGTGTTTGGATAGAGACCTGCTCATCTTGTCCACTGTGAAGTTATTAATTTCCAGCATGTTAGGCACAATTATTTCAAGGTGAAGGGTACAATAAAAAGAAATAGTAAAAACATCTATGCTGTACATATATCTCCCCTTCTGAAATCTACAGAGAAGCTAATAGGTCATAGGCAATGCACAGCCAACTACTTAACTGGATGATGCAAAAATTACTATTGAGTATACTTCATTCATTTCACAATTTAAAATTTCACGGTTTAGGTGGTATAATCACTGGGGGAATCCACCTGCCCTAAATTAGATGTTGACTTCCAAACTAGTCTTTGCAAGCCCACCATCCGTCCTTCCCATGTTGGGAGGGAGCCCGTGCCCAGCACCACAGAGGTACCTCCCAGCAGAGGTGTGTTTTCTCTAACGCACGGCAAGACCAGCAGCCCCACCACTTGCAGGCCTAGGAAAGAGGCTGGCAATTTTTGTCTGAATCATAGTTCAAATTTTTTTGTCCCAATTGAGTTTCTGCAATTCAGATCAGAGACAGCTGCAGTTCAGTTTCCCCAAAGAATGACTCAGACAAATATTTTATTGATTTATAAGCCAAGTCTATAAAATTCTCCAATTCCCCAGTCTTAAAAAATAAAATACAGTAAAAGAGAACTGCGTGCAGCTTTTCAATAATATAATATGATTATGAACTCCCTAGAACTCTACAAAACTAATTATTTCATGGGAACAATGTTCAACATCACTTAAATATTGATAGGTAGTAATTCTAAAACTAGTTAAAGACACCAAACATCCACTCAAACTTCCCATCACAACCCCCCAGACCAGCATGGCAGTCAACTGTCAAAAACCAATCCTGAGAAGTTCACCTAGTTAAATATTCAGGTGCTTTTTCTCCCTTTTTGGGACAATATGTTCTGTTGACTCCCTTTACAGAAAACAGCTTTTTCAGCAGTTATAACATTTCATAATCCATGTCCTTTCATTTTGTCAAAATTACTTTTTTGCCCAACATGATTGTCACTAATAATAGTTTTTAGTTAACTAGAAATATTTCAACAGCAAAGTGTTCCCCTGAAAGGATTCATCGTGTGTATAGAAATAGGTTTTATAGCAAGTGTATTATTATCAGAATATAGGAAGATTTTTTTTTTCCTTGCCACTTTTTCAACAAGATACTTAAATTTCATCCTAAATTCCACCTTTTGAGTCCTGCAGACTACCAGAAAACTATTTGTGCTTAACAGCACGGATAAGCTTTGCTGAATCATGGTATAAGTGACCGGGTGAATCCAAACTCTGCAGATGGTACCCACATACCTTCTTTGGGCAGAGAGAGACCAGTACACCCGTTCCATGTAAAGCCAAGAAGTCACTCCTACTTTTAGAGTGGTTCCTGTAGGACATGCAAGACTTTGCAATTCCGCAGGAAACCAAGAATGTCTCAGATAAGCCCCAAAATCACAGTGCTTAATGTTCCCTGTAAGTTTTACAGATAAAATAATTGTGGGGAGGGGGGGGAGTGGAGAAGGAAGGATGGAAATTATAAAATAAAACCCCTTACAATGATGCTAAAGTACTGAGACTTGGGCCTTAAAATGTTTTTATTGTAAGTAATAGTGAAAGAACAGCAGCTCCTCTCATGCACAGAAAGCACTGGTAGACATAGTGTTACCTGCTATATGTCTTCAAACCCTACAGGCACACCTAAGGGAGCTAAGGACGGGACCCTTTGCTCCCTGAGATTATAACGTAAGGTGATATAGTATAAATGACTGATTACTAGAGATAGTTTAGAAAGATTTAGGAGGAAGAAGTCTTAAAAAGACAGGCTGCACTGCTTTTTGGAGGATGCCCAAGTTACTAATTTGAACTGAATCTACATATAGAGAGTAGACAAGTGCAACTGCTGTTACAAAACAGAATAAGGAAAAGGATTTTCTTAATCTTCTGAGCAGATCTGCTCTAGGATACTGGGTCAATCCATGACCTCATGCACAGATAGTTCTTCTAATATTGTTAGCTTTCTTGTTCTGTTTCAGCCACATTGCTCCAGACAATAGAGGAGATCTAGCTAGCAAAACCCCAGAATCAATTAAAAAATGGAGTTTATTTCAGATGTGAGCTAAATTCTTCCTCCACCAGCCAAGCAGCAGGAGGTGCTGAGCAGAGAAACAGACTCAGTGACTTTGTCCAAGAAGTCTCTGTGAAATTCTGCAGGTAGTCCAGAATGGTTCATCCCACACCACCACCACCACTGTCTCAGATCTGCTACTGTGCTGCAGCAAACACAAAACAGGTACAAAACAGGTGGAAATGGTACACTCTGATCTGGTAGTATCTCACATTTCCCTTACCAGACAGACAGCATACAAAACACCTAGAAATCATGCTCCCTGCTCCTCCAGGGCTGTGTTAAGATTTCCAGTGAAATAATTTTGAGAGAGATTTGGGCAACAAGGATGTGCCACAACATCTCGCAGAATATGATCGTTTAAAATGAGAAGTCATTTTTATTGGAACAGAGCAGTGATGACAGATGATCCCTCTCTGACAAACCTGGCTGGAAGTTCTTCAGCAGAGACATCTGTGATGAATTCAGCTTGTATTTTAACTCTGCAGTTCTCTTTTATTTTAAATCAACAAGGCACCCACGTATCGAACTTCACAAGTATATTGCTGTGAGTCGTTTAATCTCCAGGTGACTAACTGGCCCATCACTCATATTGCCTTCACGCTTCATACAGCTAATGCAGGCAGCATAGCCAAGCACACTGCTATTAGTATCAACAGCTGCTGCCGACCAGCAAAAGGAAACACAACCCTTCTGAGGATTTATAAATTACCCATCGAAGTTCATCTGGTCTCCATGCTAACACAGCAGGTAAGAGCACAGGTTGGCTTCTCCCTGTCCACATGGTCTCTATCAGCCAGAGCACTGACTTGTGAGTGGGTAACTCCCAGCAGGGAGTGAAATCACACCTTAACAACTGTATATCACTTGCTGCTATTATCCTTAAGTAACACCATCACTTTAAACAGCATAATTTTTTTATAGTGTATAGCTTCCATCAAGGAACACGAAAGAGGTTGGTAAATACAGCTTCATCCCTCGCCACTCCCCTGCAGCAGCTGGGAGAGGTACTACCAAACAGAGAGACATCCACGGGGTGCAAAGGAATGAAGGGGCTTGTCCTACGTGATGTAGCCAGCCTAGATCATAGCTTCTTTCCTCCCAGGAGTGGCATTTTAACATGGCAGGACTATCCTCTGCACAGACACTGTGCTCCTGCAGAATCCCAAATGCGCTGCAATAAACTATGGACTCTCCCACTCCAGTTGTTGCAGGGCTCAAATATTCACCCCCAAGGAAGCTGCCAGCCTCTACCCCAGGCTAAGGTACAAAAGTCCTTCTTGTAGACCTCGCACCAGCTCTCTGGTGATTTGATTCTACAAGCCAGGCCATCTGTGTCACCTAACACTGATCTGCAGTGCCTAAGCACAGTGCCACATAGAACATCGCAGCATGTGGTGGCACTAAAAAGCATCTGAGCCAGTTTGCACAAGCCTCAGTCATTTGAGGCAGGAGCGAAGCAAATCATGTTTCTGATGTGCTGCTCTGCTTAGGAACCACCCGTGTATCGTCCTCCCCACGCGGGGCAGCAGCACTGTACCTGTACCAACACGGCTCTCTGCGGCGCGGGGGTGCAAGGGCTGGAACTGCTGCCAGACCCCATCCTGGCGTGTGGCGCGGCGTCGTGCCCCAGCACTGCTGGCCACTGCAGGGAAGGCTGGATGCTGTCACTTAACTTTTTTCGGTCCTCGGCCTGAGAAGGAGGAAAGCAGAAGCAGGTTGCACATGAGCCTCAGGCTTTGCAGCCTGGATGTTCTCCAACAGCAGCCCAGGTAACATTGACTCTGACGGACCTCCCCACCGTGCCATGGATGTCCTCTCCCTGGCACAATATGAACCATTATTGCCTCTCCATTTGCAACCCTTCCTTTTCCATCAAGTTTCCAAACTGCAGCAAGGAAAAGGGCCCAAGTTGCCATCTGCTGTATTCTAGGCCATCCCATTTGCTGCAGGCTGGGATTTTAGCTGGGAGGAATCATCTGTCTGTATTTACTTATTTCTGACAACATGCAGCCTGTTTTGCTGTGCATTTATTACCCCCTTCTACAACCCTGACATTACTGCATGTCACTTTCTACTTTAAAACACTTTTAACACTCTATCTTTTGGTATGTTACTTGTGCTATGCAAAAGACTGATGAACATGATCTAGAAGGAATACTGTTTCCTGAGAGTATTGCTTGTTACAAAAATCTTTATCCTATTGTTTTGACCCCACTACTCTTTCCAGTTTCATTCAACATGACTAATTCCCATTATCTAGTGTAAATCTTTAGCATATCCTCTGATTCAGCAGCCTAGAAACAGCTCTACACAGTAAACTAGAGACTAATGCCAGAAAAACACCCAGTTATCTGTATCTGGGTGGGCATTCTTAATGGTATCTCTCACTATATCTGGATGTTTCTGTCTATGTCAGGAAGCTAAGCATATTCTTAACACAATCTAGGAAACTGCTGAGGGGATGGAAAATGATTCCACTTAGTCTCACGGATCTCAAATGAGGGCAAAAAAGAACACAAAAATTAAAAAACAACCCTCAGAAAAAAACCTTATTAAAACAAGCAACCACAGCCAAATACCACAAAATCCTAGCTCCAGTGAACTCAATTGTTATACTGTTCTTGAGGCCAGATTTTCATTATTGCAACTCCTAATAATGAAAGGCAAATTTTACCATAAGGAAGAAAGAAAATGTAAAATTTAGGGTGGTTTCCCTACATTAGATATGATAATTTACCTACCACCCCTGTGCCTAAAGGCTGCTTGCGTGCAATCATTATGATTCAGATGAAAACTCATGCAGCCAACACCTTGGGCTCCCAGAACCAACACCAGCCCATCTCCAGGCACTGAACTAGTGCACCATCGAGCCTGAGCTATGAGTCCTGACCTCTCAGCTCACTAGCTCCAGCGCTGGTGGGAACAGATGGATGGAAGAGTGAGCTCCCATTTTGACGCACCAGGGGAAACCCACCCTGACCCAACGGTGATAGGAGGAATGCAATGGCAAAGACAAAGAACTCCCAAGAATGGACTCTGAGACCCCAAACATTAAACTTAAGGCTTTGGAGGGCTTTAGGGTTTTTTGTATGTTTATTTGTTTTTAATACCTCAGTGCAACAATGATTCTGGAGAGCTTCTGTATATCAATTATTGGTCCTGCAAATGCCACTGAGCCCCAAAGAGTATGCAAACTCACTCTTGAGTAGGCTATCTCTATCCCCATGTAGATCTCTCCCAGAGAAACTGGCATCTCTTTAGCTAATAAACTGGGAAAGATCAGTATCAACAACAACAAACAGTGTCACTGAGTTATCATTGTTAAAAACAGTCAAAACTATAAAGCATTTTTAGATTTTTGCGAACAATTATGAATGCTGACATAATTACTAAGTCTCAAACTTCAACCAAAAAATGCAACTCTGTACGACTAGTTATGATTTTAGTGGAAGGATCCATGACTTCCAAGAAGTTCTGAGATTAAATAAGTAATATTGTGAAATAATTTGTCCTTAAAACTAAAGTATATTATGGCAGTCATAATGACAGGAGCCTCACACTGTGAGCCTAAAAGGCAGGCAGCGCTTTGACTGCAATTAGTGATATTTTATTTCACCACTAAATTAAAAGTTAACAGTGGCTGCACACTAAATTGCATAATACATTTCATTCTCCTACGAAGGGGTCATTTACAAAACAGACACCAAAACCGGAGATGAGTATTTAAGCTGACATTTTGCAGTTCTTTTGACTTCTATCTACAACGAAGTAGAAAAGAAAGTTAAATTAACTCAACTGAGTTGCATTTTCTCCCCACCCACCAAAAGCCTAGCAAAGGCAAAGCACTTCTGTTGACTTGATGTTGCGTATTTAGCAAACACAGCTTACTTCTCTGTCCACACCCAATTTACTCTCCAGATGGAATAAGACCCAGCCCTCCACCATCAAAAAAATACAGATTTCAAAAGGAGTTCATTCAAATTTCGGAAATTATTTGTTTAATCAGTCAACACAATAAAGCCTTTGGAGCTAGGGCATTTGTTTTTTCAACCGTTGAGTTGTACTTCAAACAGAATTATTCTGTTGTTTTCACAAATTGCTATTCTAACAAGGAGCTTAAAAGCTTTTTTTTTCCTGATTTCATATTGCTGCTTAGCTGTTTGCATACTCTATTCAGTTATTAAACTTCCTCATTTCAACAACCCTAGCATTTTCATTTAATTGTTTAACAATATAGAAAATTTCAGCTAAGGGAACCAGTTGCAGCATGCAACTGAAGAGGTGACAAGGAGGGCACTTGCTTAAAGATGGCATCAATATGTTAGGAAGCAGAGTTCTGCATTCCTCTTACATACATATGCATGAGCGCTCCTCATGTCCTTGCTTGGGTATTTTGGGAAGAAGCTTTGCCACGAATGCAGAGACCATCACATCTACTATTCTACTTAGACACAGCCATCCAAGGAGCCCCTGTTTGCTGCTGAGACTCCTGACATAAACCCAGACTTTAGTAACACAACAAATCACACCAGCTGTAGAACTGGGCTCACAGGCTGGGATTATATCAGAAAGAAAAATAACTGTGCTAGGAATAATGAGTTAACATGTATAAAATGGACCTGTAGCTACCTGTTAACAGTAAGCAGAACAAACTGGTGGGCAGAAATACCTCCAGAGTTAGCAAAAGAGTGAAATGGACAACCTTAATCAAGGACTGTATGTGGCTACCCCTGACCCATCAAATCTTATCTACCTAAAATTCTGGGAGACAAAGAGCAACAAAAGGCATTGCCGCCTGACACAGGGGCACAGAGATCTATGCTTGGGAGGCATGATGCCATTCTCTGCCTGGATCAATTTTGTGACCCCTAAAATCAGGCTAAGACATCTATTAAACCTGACTTTGCTCTTTGGAAGACAAGGGAATGACAACTGGTTGACCAGCAGGACCTCGTTTCCACACTGACCAGTCAAACCTTTCTCTGAACTCAAGTAGAAGTGACACAGCAACATTTCCTTTCCCTTATCCTCCACATTAATGGAAACCAAAGGCTTTACTGTAGCATAAGTGCATAGTAAGACACACGTCAAGCTCCAGATTTAGATTTAAAGATCATTCTGTTCTCTGCTTCAGCATTACCATGGCATCATAAACTGCAAAGCACCAAAATACTACATTGGCCAAGATGGTACCTCTTTGCTTGTGCTGCCCGATGGAGGAAGCACTGCTGAATTTGAACTCTTGGAAGGCTCCTTCTTCTTCTGCTTGTGGTCATGCTGGAGAGACAGCAGCTGTGTCTGATCTTTAGGGAGAGTTCGATGCATCTTCCTGTTGTGCTGTACATCTTCCACCTTCTGAAAGCAAAGAGTGATGAACCTCAGAGAGAACAATGCCTTGGAGGATGACCAAGTTGACTGCTGGAAATACTGGCTTTTCAAAGAACAAAGCGAGCACAACTCCAGCAGGGCTGACAGAAGAGCCACAAGCCCAAGCAATAGGAAGCATAAAGTGACCCCAAACACTCTGCCTTTGGCTTTTGAGACAGCACGTCAGAAAATCATATTTTTTCTTTTTACTTTTCCTAAAACCAGAGGGCTTTAATCAAACACTCCATGCTTCTGTTTGATTACAAATCAGTTTGCTGCTGAAACAGAAGAACATTGTGGCCAAGGTGCCAGACTTGACAATGAGACTTCAGCATTAAAACTAACCTCTGTTCCACTTTTATTTGTGAAAAAGAAGCGGTCGTGGCTACAACTCGAACAGAAACTGGAGACTGGAGATTTAAGCCTAGGTTGAGCTGATGCTGGAAGCTTTCAGAGTAAAGATATTTTAAATCAGATTGAAGTGACTGAAGACCATTTCAGCACGGAGAAACGGCAGGGACAGAAGAGGGAGAGGCAGTGTCATTGCTGTAGATAAGGAGGATGACTCAGTAACACGTAAGTTAACTCGAAAGAAGGCTGAATCTGAGAACAAGAGGCAGTAAATGTGTTAAAAAAGTCCCTCTCTGGTCTGTGACTCAGAGGATGGGAACACCCTTAGGGAACTGAGAAAGATATCAGCTACAAGAACAGGGAGCTGCAAATTGCTGTCAGCGAACACTTTCCATACCTGCTTCTTTTCTGATTTCCTCTGTCCATCTACTATGAACCGCTCATCTTCCACAGCCCTTTTGTCTTCTTTACACCTCTCCTCTATCCTCTGAACGGCCTTAGCCTCTGGCCACCTTTGCTCACTTTCCTGCTGCCTCCGCAGCTCCTGCTCTCGCCTCTGATGCTGGAAGAGAACCAGAAAATAACATTGCTTGTTTTACCTTACTTTTGTACCCACCAATTATTTATGCCAGTGTTCATTAATCACAAGGCCCATTCCCTGCCATGCAGTCACTAACAGGGGTACCCAACACACTGCGCAGCAGAAGTCGACAGCCACAAGCTGCCACCACAAGAACTGCCAAACCTGAAGTGAAACCTTTGCCCTTTTAGCAGCCGAGGGCAGATTTGCCAATCATTTAAGCAGGCACACGAGATCTCTGTGGTGGCTGGTAGCTAATTTAATGACAAATGTCTTCCCGTCATTTTGAGAAGGAAGGGTTTTCCCAGAGTCCCCCCAGTTCTGCTGGAGCAGCACTATGCTTCACAGATGCCAGCTCGGGAGCATTTGCACAATCACAGTGCTTGAATTTCCATCAGATAGACGTGAGAAGAGGCATGTTGGTGATTGAGCAATGCCTCCAACACCAACGTGTGTCAGACAGCTGAAAAGGCAGCAGCTATCTTGTACCATCTTAAACAGAAGCAGGGTCAGGACTCTGGATCAGACAGACAGACTCCAAATTGGGCAATGCACACCAGAAAGAAATCAGAATCTCTCATCCCATCTGCCTGGGCTTCCACCACCAAACAAACTCAAGCAAAATGCCCTTCTGCTCCCAAGGCTCAGGGCAGGTTGTCAGCAGGGAAAGGACAGAGCCCATTTAAAAACACGGTGTTCAAAAGTGACGCAGTTCTCTGAGGGCTAAAGGCTCCAATCCAGGTTGTGCTGACAATTTAACACAGCCTTCTGGCCTTTCAAAACCTACTCTCTACGGGCACATCTTTTATCTGTGATGAGACATGGAACAACAAAACAAGCCAGTCCCTACATCTTCCAGCCTCCTCCTCTGCTCCTTCTGCTGGTCGATCCGTTTCTGCCGCTCTGTCAGCAGCTGCTTCTTGTATTTCTCCTGGTCCTTCAGCTGCTGCTGCTGGCGGTGAGGGTCAGAACGGTTTTTGTTCTCCTGCTGCAGCCTCAGAAATTCACGACGGAGAGTTGACTCCCCCGGGAGATTAACTATGGAGCTGAAACAAAGGGCAGGTTTCTACATGACTAAACATAACATTAAAGAGAGAATACAAGGTGCATTGGGAATTGCTTGTTGTCCTGTGTTAGCAAATTAAGATGTTCCAATAAATCTCCAGCACGTTGACTGTGCACCTGCACTTACTGCGCTACAAAACAGCCTGAAGCTGATTATTGGGTCCTTCACTTGAGAGTTTCCTCCCTTTTTCAGGAGAATTAAGAAGCAGCTATTGCAGGCATCTTATACCCAGCAGTTACATTTGATAGCTACAAAACAGTTAAAGCTACCAGAGGGGATGCAGGAGATAAGGGATTCAGAGCAAGTTAAGAAAGCCATTCTGGCTGAGGAGGGCTGCCTTCAATGAGAACAGCTTGGGCAGTCAAATCTTCTATTCCAGTAATAAAATTAACCTTGGTTCTCCTTCATCTTCATTCAGCTCATCATCTTCCTCCTCACTTCCACTGTAATCATAGTCCGTTTCTTCTAAAAAAGAGAACAATAAACAGTTTCTTGTGGTGGATACCGTTATTTAGGATGCAATCTTGAACTTTGTTTCTGAGCACTCAACTTGAACTACATGTAGCTCAGCAGGAATTTAAAAGCCACAGGCTGCACTGGGAGGCTGAGGGGAGGTAAGATATCCACATACATAATTCAAAATCTAGTTCAGATCGTGTTTCAGGGCAGCCCCTTTACACACTCCCACCTTTTCCCTTGACTGACTGTATTGGTTTTGCAAAACTAACCTATTTCCATAATTTGAAATAAATTAGGCTAAATCCACAGAGAAATCCAACCCCCATAACACCACCAGCATAGCGATTCTGCAGAAAGAAATTTAGATAGAACGTAAAAGACTCGTACTGCCCTTCTCTGCTATCTACCTGTTGCATAGCTAAGCTGAGGCCTTCAGCAAATCCAGGTTTTCTTTTGTATTAAAGTGAATAATTAAAAAAGAAACAGGTGTAATAAATTAATGCTAGTTTTAGCACAGCAGTTCAGAAGAAGCTGACCCACACTTTAAAAGTTCTCTTCAAGACTAATATGAAGGCAGCTTTTAAAGTATAATTTCAAACTGGTCCTACTCTGCATTGCTGGCTATATGGCATGTTAAAGACGGACTTAATTTTTTTTGAAGTGTCAATTTTGAAGTGTATAGTCGGGCAATTTCACACGGTTCTCCCTTTCAGGGGAGCTTTGATTAAAAATAGCATTTTTCAGGCCAAAAATACAACTATCTATCAAGAAGTGACTGTTATCATTGCATTCCCCCCCCCCAGCAAAGGACATTTGTGAGAAACTCTAATTCACTAGGTTTCCATTCGAATGTGCTTCGACATTCATAGCTGAAAGAGGTGGCAGAATTTGAAACTACTATCGGAGTCAATAAATCTACATTGCAACAGCAATTTCATTTTAGGCACATATATTCCTGTTGTCAAATCAATACTTGGAGTTCGTAAGTCATTTTCCAACTGCATAATGCCTTCCGAGTTTGCCCTCACAGTCACTGATCTTCACAGTACTAATATAAAATATACAGAAGAGGAAAAGGGGAGAGAGGGAAGGGAAGAATTGGTGGTCAACAGGTTACAGCTCACTCTCCACTTTGCACAGCCCTTAGTCTGCTGTGCACAGGCATTTACACAAGTGTCATCCCCTCTCCAGCACTGCTTCTTCCAGGTTTTGCTCTGAAGAGCAAGGCTAGCATTTGGAATAAACTCAGATTCTCTCTTCTTCTTCAGTCACCCTGTGAAGCAGGTGATTCATTATACCCATTTGTGCTTTGCTGGAGCGTGGAGGCCTTCTTGAGGTCTCTTTTGTGCACTTCACTGCAAAAACCACTTTTGCCTCCAAAGAAATCACAAGCTAAAATTATATGGAGATGTAAAAGGTAAATTTAACGGATCAGGAACAGATGAACTAAGAGACGAGGAAATGCTTGTTGAGCACTACTTAGATACTCAAGAAGTAGGGACCGAGACTACTTGGACTCCTTCCTCATGCTGCATTAGGGTTACTCTCAGAGAATCAGGGTCAGCCAGGCTCCAAAGACTTTAGCACATAAAGACCATTAAGGACCTGAGCTTTGACAAAGGGATCTCCAAAATGGCCCCACCACTATCAAGGACAACGCTTCCTTACAGTTCCTGGTTCTAGTATTTCAGTTGCATCTGCATTGTACTCTGCTGCCAAAAGTGGAAGAGGATCTACTCTCTGAAGTGCCTCTTATTTTGTTTTAGACACGTTACCCTTCTCTCCTTTTTTCTTCCTGGTCCTGTCCAAGTGGTCTTTCAGCATGATGCGCACTTGCCGTTCGTTCTGCATGTCTCGGATGAAAGAATGCTTAAGCAAGGTTTCAGTGGATGGACGATGCAAATAATTTTTTACAAGGCAGCTTTCAACAAAGTTGAGGAATTTTTTTGACCTGAAAAATATAGAAAAAGTGGAAAAAAACAATAATTCTTTTTAACCTGTGCACCAAACACTACCCCTGAGTGATGGAAAGCACTAATTTTGCAAGGTTTCCTTTTGCACTGGAACTCAATATGAGTTTTGCCACCAATGTACATCCTGAGACCAGCACAGAGCTGAGGGCAAGTGATGGGGAACTCCACCCCAACCACTCTCCCAGTGGAGTTACCCTGAATTTACATCTGGATCAACAAAACCACAATCTGGCCAACGCAACTGTTTCAAAAATGCCCCTATCCTTTTGATATGGAAAAGGTTTTCTTCATACACTTCAGTTAATAAAGTCTCTGTAGGCTACAGTGACTGCCATTAGCCCCACAACGTCCATACAGTCTTCTGAAGCAAGCACTGAGCCCAACCAGCCCATCTAAGCCTTGCCTGTACTGCAATTTCAACCACCCATGCCAAACTTTAGCAACTGCAATGACTGCCACAGCTTCGGCAGAATTCAAAGGAAAGGTAAAATACACCTGCACCTGTGGCTTAACCCAGCAGCAGAAACAGCCCAGGAAAGACCTCATAGATCACTCTGGGATTTAACAAGATCATTGTCTCCAGACAATAGAACTCAAATTCCTCCTAAGCCAATACAGCAAAAATAGTTTTTACACATCTCTTTACCATTTTCTGGATTTCAACTTTGGGGGTGGGTTCCGTGGGATGAGGAAGAGCGCTCTCATGGGGTGCATGTCACACAGGGCTGCAAAGGAAACCACAAGCTATTGAAGGGTGGACGTTCCCCCGGCCATGTCCCTCCCTCCCCTGACCATGCTGATCCAGCCAGGCCAGGAGCCTGGTTCTCCCACCAGAGAGGAGCAGCCCTCCACAAACACTCCCACTTGCACCAGCACAGCATCTGTCACAGATCCACACCCATTAGTCAATGAAATTCACAGTACAGCCAAGAAATAAAGTCCCTGAGTACACAGAATCTTCCATGACAATATGCTGTTATTGCCAGTTAAACGAGATTTGAAAGAAAGGCTGCATGGCAGGAACAAGCATGACTTTCTTCACATATTTTTATATATCAGGCTTCAGAAGGACATAAAAAAAGCTCACCTTTCTAATACACCAAAGGGTGCTTTCACATAAATAGAAGTTAAATTTGGGATTGAAATAATTACCTAGTTTATTATGCCTGGCTTATGGTTCAGATAAACGATAAGCTAAATTTTAACCAAACTCTTAGCTACATCGTTCATGGCAAAAGAGAAAATGCAGGATGAAGAAAACCTGGTGCAAAGCTGAGGGCTCATAAACTGCGTCACTGGCACAGAGCGTAAATGCCTGAGCACACATTTCATCTATCCTGTGGTTCAGGAGTGTGAGCACCATTATTACACAATCTGCGACAGATCCTACCCATGCATTCAGACACTGTTTTCTCTCCAGCCCGACGTTCTTCCCTTTAGTGTTACTGTTGTGGAAAGTTGAAGCTACAAAGAACTCTGCAGAAAGTAAATACTGTCACACCTCATCTAACCCAGGCATTTTGTATGGAATTATGAATGCGCCCCATCTGTCACAAAGAAATAGCGAGGGTCAGAGGTCTTCCTTCACAAAACAGCTACTGAATGACAACTGATAGGAACTATATGGAGGCTGATTTCTTATGATATATAAGTACTCAGCAGTGATTCTCTTAACAGGAATGGTTTTACTGCATTACAGGGCTAGTAAAAGTGAGAAGATTATGGTCTGGTAAAGCTTTCACTGTCTCCTAATTTCTCTGCCTGCATCCACTGCCATTATTTCTCGTATCTGGGTTGTTTTTGAATTTTTCTTTGTATTTTCAATAGCACATGATACAGTGGGGATGGGGGGCAGAAGAAGTCTGGTTTCTAGCTATGGGTCCCAGACACTGCTGTACTACAGTAAATAAACCACAATGCAACAGAATATAATCCATAGCATTTCCCTGCCAAAACCAGTGAAAACATCAAACGCAAGTGGCAAGAGGAATTAGCCTGCAAAGCTACAAAGCCTCTTCTCAAAGAAAACTCCCCACGGACTCCTGTCTCAGGACTAAGCTTCAGCCAGGCTGGAGCAGAGTGTCTGAAACTGCTCCTCAACTCCAGCTGGCTCCCGAGCGCTGCTAAAAACCAAGTCTGACGGGAGAACAGCCAAGTGTGTTCTTTAAAAACACAGCCTACGTGTTCTCAGGCTCAGGCCAGAGTATAATTTATGTCATCTCCTGTGCTCTCGGCAGTGACCGGATAACCCACCACATCACATCTGCTTCGTGGGCGCTGGGGCAAAGCAACCGGACCCCCTCGGGAATAAAAATGCACAAGGTCTTTGCATCCACACCGCGGCCACCAGTCGCTGCCCCAGGGCTGAGAGGGGCTAAACTGGAGGAGCGAGGGGGATGGTGGGCAGCCAGGGCAGGCTGTGAAGTGACAGCATTCTGCTGTTGGGTTGAGAATGTGGTCACGGACCAAAGCCATTACGTGAGCAAACACAGTATTCATCCCAAAACCTGTGAGAATCAGGTCAGTCCCAGAGTAAAAATACAACCTTTGGGCCTAGCTTTTCCCACTGCTATAATGGGGTTTTTTTTGTGACCTAAACCCAAAGCCACTCTTGTCAATTTTTTCTGCTGACATGTCAATCACTTCTGCTTAGCTGTACCCACAGGCAGTGCTCAACAAAGCAATGCTAAGAAGAGCTCCAAGAAAAAAAAATTATATTTTTTTTGCTTCCCTAGGAAATGGAGGCAAGAAATCAAAATATAGACGTAAAGGACCTAAAAGGAAGAGGAAAGCAAGAGAGCCCAAATGAGAAAAAGTTATAGATTATTTTTAAAGATACAGCCAGAACCCGAATTTTGTACATCTGTGTATTAGCCAAGCATGAGTTATTTTACCATAGAACATGTTCACAAAGCATAGACACCCCCACCTTTATACCAGATCACTTACGAGGAGCTCCTTCGGCCATTTCAATAGCAGTGATTCCCAGAGACCATAGATCACTCTGCAGGAAAAGAAACATTGCACATTGCGACTTGCAGCATTCAAGCTTTTTATTTGTGTGTTTGTTTTTCTTCTGAGGTTTTGGGCTTTTTTGTTTTTTACAGTTTCTCTAGGTTTCTCCTGGATCTGGTCATTCTAGTTGGAGTGACATACATTCTGCTCCCTCCCATTCCCTACTGAGCTTTCAGGAAATGTGCTAATAGCCAGAAGCTTCCCATTTCCCATGCAACTCTGAACAGCTGATTCATCATTTAAGCAGCCAGCCCCAAAATGCAGACCTTCTGCACTCAAAAAACAAGAGCCAGGATATAGCAGGCACCGTTTAAATATATGTCTTAAATCTTTTAAACTGTTTTCATGAGGCAATGAGACACAGCAGCGTCTCACCCTTCTGCTCCTGGCCAAAAAAATTCTTGGTTTTAATGTTTATTTCAGAGCTGCTGAGCTTCTACACTGATGGAACAGAAATTATAGTCAGCCCTCGGGGTCTGCCTTTTTCTGTCTATGAAGTCTCTAGCCACATGTTTTTGGGCACATGAAAGGAGGGCACAATCACACAGCCTGATTTACGACGCAGTATATGTTCAGCTCTGTTAACTTTTAGTGGAGTTTCCTTTATAAGTTTATCTGGATGCCAAGGGCCAGGTTTTGATCATGGAAGGTAAATCAGAAACACTACCAACGGCTGTTAAAAACTTCACAGGTTTCCACTTGATTAATCATGTGCATTATCTTACTAATTTTTGTGTCTAAATGTAGGCAAATGAGAAGCATGTGACCAAACCAACTTGCAGGGCTTCGCTAAAACTAACTTTTAAAAAGGGAGCTACAGAGGACAAACTTTCAAAGATTAAAAGCAATATACCGTTACATCAATAGCAGCTCCTATCTAGCCTGGCTCTCTAATTAATTTTGGCTTTATAAACAGAGCCGCCTTCTCAGTCCAGCTGCTCTGAACCGCTTTACGCAAGCTGAAAACTAGTTTGCATCATAGTTTATGGAGGGGTTTGACAACAAAACTGGTGGGAATTTAATAGATTCACAATCCAGACTTGTTATTAAGTAAATGACTGAAAATTAGAAAACTCTTCTAGGGGTAGAACTGCAGGTCTCAGGGACAATGGGAGAAATAACCAGGCTACAAAGAAATTTGGTTTGGAGTTTCAAAGTGTGAGAGGCAGGATGGCAGCTGTATTTGTAAAGGACCCCTCACAACAAGACAGACATTGAGGTGGTGGAGCATGTCCAGGTAAGGGCAACAAAGGTGGTGAAGGGACTGGAGAACAAGTCTTACAAGGAGCAGCTGAGGGAGCTGGGGGTGTTCAGCCTGGAGAAAAGAAGGCTGAGGGGAGACCTTATCACTCTCTACAACTACCTGAAAGGAGGTTGTGGTGATGTGGGGATCGGTCTCTGATAGGACAAGAGGAAATGGCCTCAAGTTGCTCCAGGAGAGATTTAGATTAGATATTAGGAAAAATTTTTACACTGAAAGGGTTATGAAGCATTGGAACAGGCTGCCCAGGGAAGGGCAGAATTGCCATCCCTGGAGGTATTTAAGAGACAGGTACATGTAGTGCTTAATTATATGGTTTAGTGATGGGTTTTGTGTATTAGGTTGATGGTTGGACTCGGTGATCTGAAAGGTCCCTTCCAATCTAGATAAATCTATGATTCTTTATATATGCATATATATTTTTACTCATTTTTTGTAATCTCTTATCTTTTTTCTTTTCTTTTTTTTTTTTTTTTTTTTTTTTTTTTTTAAATCAGAGCTGGAACAGCAAGAAGTTACAGAGTGGCTTCCTGCTACTTTGCTCATCATATCAGCTATAAATCTCTGTAGAAAAGACCGGCCCCATGCCACCTTCTGAGTCATAGCATTGTCTGCCTAAGTGCTTCCAAAACCCTCTGCTGATCACTTTTAAACTACCATCAGCAGAATCTAGTTGGAAAGCAGACGTAAATGCACACAGATGAATTGTGATTATTACTGAAGGCAAAGAAACCTCAAGAATTAGGGGTGTATGTTCCTAATGCTTGTATCTTTTGAAAAGTACACATTTGGAAAAGAAAATTGACTAGGGAGAGGGAATGAAGACAAGAGATTAATTTCTTGAGGTTTCAGTAAAAGATTTACATGGCATGAAAAATAAAATAAAATCCAAGAACATTCTTTGGTCGTGACTGACACTCACACAACATGACCTCACTTTGCCAGTGCAGCGTAGAATGTCTCAATACAGGAGAACTGCAGCATCTGAATCAGTAGAAAATGGAATTAATAACAGTTGTTCTAATAAATATTTCTGAGGACACAATTAGAATGAGAGGTTCAAAGTGGCAACACAAGGAACCTGAACGAAGCAAGTAACCAGACGGTCACTCAGAAGGTGGCTGCTCAGAAAGCCATCCCTGGAAAACATCCTGCAGGGCAAGTGTAGACAGACAAATGACAACACTGCTGGGAACAGGCCAGAAGATAAAGAATAAGCTTTATATGTCTCTTTGGAAGAGCATCAGCACATTATGAAAGTTAGGAGGAGAACCCAAAAAGGTGCTTGACAGCTGTTCTTGGGATTCCCAGTACAAAGAAATCATGGACATATTGGAGCGGGTGCAGGGAAGGGCCACAAAGATGTTTAAGAGATTGAAGCTGGGAGGCCCTGGGCTGAGAGAAATTGAACTGTTCAGCTTGGAGAAGGGAAGGCTCAGGGGGATCTCATACAGACGCACAAATTCCTGATTGGAAGGGAGTAAAGAAGACCAAGGCAGACTTCTGAGCAGTTCCCAGTGACAGAACAGAGGCAATGTGTGCTGTTAGGGTCACAAACCGAAATACAAGAAATGCTGTGCCTTCTCATCTCAGCCACTCTGTGAATGACCAGAAATCATTCTGGGATGGGAAACCTCTAGCAGTCACATGACCATAAGTGAGTGAAGTGATACTAATTATTGCAAATCAACTTAGGATTTACAGTTGAGTATAGAGTAAAACAGCTCTATCACAGAAGAGAGCAGTAACTTCTCATATTAATATTACACTACTGCAAGTATTCCTTCTAAGTTTTCCTCTTCCTTTATTTTCTATTCCGATCTGCAATGTCAATAAATCAGTATCTTTTTTTTTTTTTTGCACAGTTCATGAAAGTGTATTTCATCTGTTAACAATTCACAAAAAGATACTCATAAGGAAACTCCACTCTTAAAAATAAGAGACACCAAAATAACTCTATTTGTACAGTTATAATATTATTGCGGTTTAAAAGGAGGTAAGTTTGAACTTTTCAAATGCAGTACTAGAGCAGGATTTCAGCAATAACCTGCACGTTTTGCTACCTTTTGCAGAGTTGGAACACTTACTCTGTAATCATATGTAGAGTCTGGGTTCTCCTCACAAGCAATGACCTCAGGTGCCATCCAATAGGGGGTGCCAATAAATGTGTTTCTTCTCCCAATAGTCCTATCCAGTTGAGCACTTACACCGAAATCCACTGAAAAGCCAGGCAGAGGTAAAGAAATTAATAAAGATTTGTATCCATGTGGCAGAGTATTTGCTTGGTTACTTTCATACTGTTTGGACTACCAAGCCTTTGGGCTACCATGCCTATCAAATCTGAGTTCCTCCAGTACACCTTGTCCAATAGTTGAAATTTAATGGCTTTTTTTTTTTCCTTTTTGACAGAAGAGTCAAATTAACAGCATGCTAAATCTGTCAGGCACATTATAGCAGACACTAATTAATCTAGGAAGACGTTACAGAATAATTTATGCATAATCTAAACACTGCATTGAGTAGGAGTCAAGATCTTTAACTAGTGTCTGACAGGTAAACTTGTACCTATGGACAAGGCAAATCTGGATGTGTCTAACGTGGCCAACTGTGAAAGCTGGAAAGAACTATCATATCACTTCAATTTGAGATGTTTGGAATAACTCCTTCCCTACATTCAAACACTGTATTAGAACAAACTGGACAGTATACTAGTCTATTGTCATCTTAGACTCATTGTAATGAGAGAATCGTGTGCTGCTCTTTGTGCTGAAAGGGGTGTTACATTCATAAGGATTGTATAGCAAAATGGTTTTGTTCAGATATGAAGGGCCCACACAACCAATAATTACATGACTGTATTTTTCTGTGAACAAACCTCTAAGATACACTAATTGGATCCTCTGGGCATAGTACTTGAGTGCTACTCACAGGAAAGATACAATAACAGGGAAAAGAAAGACTCAAAAGGTGCACTTATGTTACCTCATTGCAGATCATCTGCAAACCACAATCATTTGTACTACTATGATTTTATGTGCCTGTTTAGCAAACCTTTTCCAACAATAAAGTGGACCTGACCTTAGGGATCTTCACACGCTCTGCGCTTCTGATGGGAAGTGTGCACACTTACACTGGAGTGGAACTGTACTGAGGACCTCTTGAGCTTCTAGCTTCTTTATTTTGAGACACATGAGCTGAAACTATCTGGAACAGCTCCTTTTTAAAATTATTTTTAATTGTTGTACTTAGCAAATCTGTTATATCTTTATCCAGAGGTTTAGCTTTCTTGTCAACCGTGTGAAGAACAGTGGGACTTGTAATTACACAAGACCGTAAACATGCACAGACCCCACCATCTTGCCAGTTTTAAGAGGGAACAGTTGAAAACTAGTACATATCTTTTGGCGACTACAAGAAAAACCCTGCCTTCATTTAATACAACTGCAAAACTATCTTTGATTTCAATGAAGCCAGGATTTTACATAAGGTACAACCATAATGAGATTTAAAGTACTTATTTTTACTCACTTCAGCCAAACATCCTAGCCACATCCACAGGCCACGTTTATTATTTTTGTTCTCCAGCTCTACAGTGAATTCTTTCAATTAAAGAGAGAGGGAGGATAAAGATCATCCCAAATAAGAGAAGTGCTCTCCTGGAGACTGCTCCTTTAATCCATTGCCATGTGTTCTCTGTGATGTCTTCCCAGAACATCAAAGAGAGATATACTGGAGTTTAGTCTTAGGAAGTCAGAAGTTGTCAACACTGACATGTCACAGCTAGAAAAGGAAATGAGCAAACTCTCCGACATTTTTGAGAGATGACTACTAGTAATGGCTACTATTCAGTGAGAGCCCTTACACATGAGTAATTTCACCTATTGTCAGATTTATTAAAATCTCTAAGACCACTTCCCTTAGAGAAATGGATTAACATAATTTATTCCCCCAACTTTTTTATTTTGGAAGTCTTTGCGTGCCGGAATCTGCTGTGAAGGCCAGGTGATGCTGTGACTTACAAGACAGGTTCTGTGTTTGACTGCCCACAAGTAGCTGCATTCCCCACAGGCTGTGACACCCTTGCAGAACATGTCACATTTTCATCTCTTTCTACATGACAGACACCTTATAAACACAAGCATTAATGCTACTTGACACCTTTGTTGCTCTTAGGTTATTGAAGGTTCTTTCTGAGACAAGAGGGAAATCTTAAATTTTTACAAAGAGGTTTCTCGCACGTATTTAAGGACTCATTCTATGGTTCTGTGAAACTTACCCAGTTTTACTTCTGCATTTTCTGTGAGAAGAACATTCTGTCCTTTAATATCTCGATGGATGACATGGTGGGCATGAAGATGAGCCAAGCCCTAAAAGAAAACCAGACTTCCTTTATTCTTTCTCCCTATCATCATAAGCATGGGCATTGGTGCCTTTTTAGACTTGTACTCTTCTCAGACTTTGTTCATAGGGAAAGTCCCCTAGATGTTATCAGCAACATGAAGGTCCCAGTTTCGGGATGGAAAGAGGACAACAACCGCAAGTTTGATTGTCTTCTTTACCCACAGGTCTGACAATAGCAGAGCATCTCAGAAGTATGAAAAGAACAAAGCAGCAGTATTTTAAACTTCTGTCTCTGAATCAAGGGATGCCTCCTTACGCTTTGTGTAAAAGAGGGAAAGAGCAATGCAGAATGCTCTGTACGAGGTCCAGAGACAGAGGCTCACTGGCCACAGTAGCTTAAATTCTGCATTCAGTAAAACCATGTTCAATGGTAAATGGACCACAGAAAGTTCAAAAAAATCAAGTCAACCTCTTTTTGAATGCAGCAAATATTTTTTTCATTCAGCTAATATTTGCAATATTCTGTCTTCTCCTTGATTTCAAAATTGTCCATGTATACTCGCACAGATATGAAGGAACACACTGAAATAAATCTCATTTTATACCAGCAGACTGTTACTGTTTTCAGTTGCATGTGCATAAAACAATTATTTTAACACCAATTGTTTAAAAGAGATATTATAGCCACCAAAGGAAGAGCAACCTGACCAGACCATTAAGATTTTTTTTTATTATTATTTTTTTCAGAAGAGCTCTCCCCACAATCTCCAGCTATGGTTATTACAATCTCCAGTCTAATGCCAAATCCTTGTAAGATGGCCCATCTCTACTGAGCATGCTTCTCAACTCCTCTGCTCCAAAAGCAAAGATTTACCCTTCTTCAAGCATTACTTTGGCATGGCATTTGAATTCTAGCTCCCAGAATACACATTTATCTTACCATTATTTAAAAAAGGAAGCAAAATTCCATTACAAGGAAGATGGATCAGTAACTCTGTAATGGGTCTTGAATTTAGAATGACAGGTTCCAACATTTGGGGTTTTTTCCAGGTGAGTTCACTAGATTACACTTGGAAATTGTTTTATCCTCTGTACTTTCCAGGAACAACAAAAAAAAAAGTTTAAAAAAAAAAAATCCCTAAGCCTGTATAGAATGAAATATAGCCCCAAGAATTGGCTTGGGGAACATTGCCCCAGCAGGGCCACCTTAAGATTTTGGAATGCTGTTTAGTCAACATTGCTTCTAATAGTGCAGAAAAGAGGCCCCTGAGTGTGTGCAGGTAAAGGAATTATGAACAGAAAGATCTTACGCAGCATGAACAGCTGAAGCAATGAGCAGTAAGATCTCCTGATGTGGAGGACAGACTTACCGAAAGCAGAAAATTTATTTACCTTTCTAGACACCTAGAATCTGAACTTTCAGAAGATGGCTATTTGCCATAGGAAACGAATTTTCTGTTTTTCATACATAAATGGGAATAACTATAATAATATGGATGTCAAGCAGCCATCATGCTGGTCCTTTGGGCTCTTCTGAACTCAAGGACCACAGCCCATGAGCCCTATAGATCAAAACCTTTAACCAACAATGACATTGGTGACCTAAGTTAGCAACCAAAGGCTTGGAAAGGCCTTTTTGTTGCAAACGACCAACAGAGCTCTGTTGGCACGACTCACCCTGAGAACCTCTCTGCAGATGTACGCAATCCAGTCTTCCTTGAAACAGTTCCCTTTTGTCTTCTTTACCAGGTCAGTGACAGAGCCCGCACCACAGTACTCCATCACCAACTGCAGGAAGACAAAGGCAAGACACCTTTACCGCAGCTCCGACAGGCTGCCAGCAGAGATACCACCTGCAAACACCCACTCCACCACAATCAAGGTGTGGCAAACTACACACAGCCTTCCCGGATGCCAAGCGATATAAAATCTCATTTCCTGAATCACACACATTGCTGAATAAATAGAAAACCTCAGCAGTGCTCCTCTCCTGTTGCAGGTTATGGGTTACTTTGTTGGTTGGTTGGGTTTTTTTTTTTAAGAAACTACAGAATTGGAAAACCAAGAGCTTAATAACACTGAAAAGTATGGGATTTTTTTTTTCAAAATTTGAAATGTCTCATTTTGCTGCAGAGCTTCAAAATCTTGCAGCTGAAAAATTTGGAGGATTCATGTCTTTTTTTCCTTTATTGCCAAGTCTTCTGTTCACTTTTTTATTTTCCAACTGAAAAAAAGGAGACGAAAGCAACAAGAAAAAGGAAAGGAGGGGAAGAAAACAAGCTATCTTTCAATTTCATTTAAAAAACTAAATTACAGAAACCTTTAATTTGGAAAAAAGAAAAGCTTGAACAACAAATCAGAATGACAGCACCAGTCACAAGTATCATAACATACTTTATGCCCATTCTCAAAGGAAGTCATGGGGGATGGAAGACACGTAGGGAAGAACAATTTATCTCTTTTATATGTTATTCTTCAGAACAATGACTTCAGAGCTGCACTGAGACAGAGTCCAAGCCAAGCATACTGGAGCACTAAAGAAAGGAGCTGTAAATCTCATGGACAAAAATGACACTAAACACTTACCCAGAGCTGATCATCTTGGCCTGCAGGACTTTTCTTTACAAATGCACCATAATATGTAGCAATATTCCGGTGATGGGAGTACTTTTTTAGCATATTTATCTCCAGCTTGATTTCCTCCTCTTCATTCTGTAGCAAAAGAGAGCAGAAGGCTCTTTAGGTGACCAGAGATCACTGAGCTCCAGGGCTGCCCAGAGCTGTGAACTTTGTCTTTGGAGGCTTTCAACATCCAGCTGGAACCAGCCCTGAGCAGTCATGGTTGGACCAGAGACTTCCTGAGGCACCTTCCAACCTGAGTTATCCTGTGATTATGAGATTGCAACTGAAGGACAGGCTCTTAACAACTGAATCACCCTGGATCCATTGGCCTAAAACAATGAATTGCTAGGGTTTGAGCTAAAGAATCAAAAATGTCCCAATTTGTGAACAACAATCTCATATTGTCTCCTCAGGGGGCTTAGACAGGACCTATTACTCCTCTGTTTGCGGTTTCTGTATGCAGTAATTTAGTCATGGAGAAATTAACCAGACTCAAACAAAAATAAAAAATATTCCTAACACTCCATTACTTAAATATGTGGAAAAGCACTTAGCACACACATCAGCCAATTTGTCTTCCCAGTCCTGTGGAGGGTCTTGCTTGGAGGAAATCAAAGCCAAGAAGGAGGCAACTCGCCACAAATCAACCTCCAGAGTCAGCTCAGAGTTAGGATCTGCTCCTTCCTTCCAGCTGTAAGGCTACCCCACCTGGACCATGGAGTATTTTTCCCCCCCCTCCTAACATCATACCATCACTAAAGTCTCTGGCATGCTGGGGGCTAGACATCTAGACCCCTAGACATTTCCTTCCAGGCACCAGCTAGCTCTGTTTTCCCACTGTCTTTATTTCAGCCTCTTCAGGGCAGACATTCTCTTCTGCCCAGTACAGCACCGTACACAATAAGGCAACTAATGGAAATGCAAGTTTTAATAATTACATTACAAGGAAGTGCCCTTTTTCAGAGAGAACAGCCTGATCTGAAGAGGTCCTCTCAGAGCTTGCCTGTTTGCTGTGTTGCCACCAAGAGAAATGGTGCACAATACCCAGAGAAACACACGTGGATTTTGCTGTCTCATTTGCTTTAATAGGAAACCAGTGGTGCTGCGAGGTATCCCTTGTATCAGTTAAAAGGAGTATGACAAAGCTGAAAATTAATTTAGCCTGCTGCAAAACATCCCAGTCAGCACTAACTAGCTGAAGGGAGGGGGAAAAAAAAAAAAAAAAAAAAAAAAAAAAAAAAAAAAAAAAAAAAAAAAAAAAAAAAAAAAGAAAGGCAGCAAGAAAAGCTCAGCCCCATGGGACATTTTTTTGCACTTTTCCGCTATTTTCCAGTAGCTTTGCCATCAAAGCATTCCTTTAACCATCACAACAGACTGCTTACAAAACCAGCTGCGTTGTCCTTTCTACCTGTAGCAAAACATTAAAGCCTGACAGGCTGAAGCCCAATTCCCTGAAGCATATGCATATGATGCGTCTTATTAAACCCAACCACACAAAAATTATTCCCAACAGAACGGAAGGGACCAGTTAAGTTTTCCCCAGTAACATCGATCCACAGGAGACACATTACCAGACCAAAGCCTAATTGTCTTAAGCTTTAGGAAATGGGAAATGTAAAATAACTCTACTTCAAGCAAAATGAGCTATTTCGGGTTTCAGAACAGCCCCTTTGTTGAACACCGGCTCTCAAGCTGCACACATAACACCAGATATTTCATTTATCTTCTGTTTGCAATTAAGGAGAAAGGAGGATCCTTAATCCTCAGCTGGATATAGCCCTGGATGTTGTATGACTTAATAAGCAAGGGTAAGGAGGAGCCCAGTGCAGCATCTGGAGTCTCCAAGAGAAATCAGAGCAGGCTCCCAGACAGCATGCAAAAATCCTCCACGAGCAAGGTCCTATTTCTCTCTGCACATGGCCAGGGCACAATCAAAGGGAGCTGAGAGCTTGTGCTGATGCTTTCAAGGCTCTTCTCCCTTTGGGACTCCAAGCAGTGCATGTGAAAGGGTGGAAACAGTCAGGTGAGGAGAAGGCAGCAGAGACAGAGATGGGAACAGCCATCCTGGACCTGACCACAAGGGTCCTGTCACTGATACAAGTTTCTGTTAAGATCTTTAAGGAAGAAGGGCAGAAAGTGGGACAAACAGGACTCCTTTCCTCCCTCTGCTGTCCCTCCTACATCCTGCCCACTCCTGCTAGGGTAACCAAATGTGGAGGGGCAACATTAACCTTTGGTGAAGGCGTTCACCAAATTACTTAAGGTCTCTTCAGATCCCAAGGTTTTGGGGTTTGCCTGTCTGCATGAACTCTGCACTGGTGGGCCCCGACTGAAAAGCTTCTCCTATGTCCTCACCAGCAGCCTGCAGCTTTCACAAAGTTCCCCTTGGGGAGCTGGCAGATCTCAACCACTTCCTCAGAGCTTTTGCCTCTTTTTCAGCTCTTCTTCCTTTGCCCAATTAATTTACTGGATGTTGGAACCGTGGCACAGCTCTTATCCGAATAATTTCTATTCCTCTGCAACCTTGCCTCCATGTTTTTAAAACAGAGATAAGCGTGTGCCTGTTTGTGCACACAGCTGGCACACCAGGTAGGCTCTTCCACACCCACTGGCAAGAGCGAAGAGTGGCTGCACATGTGTAATGCTCCTTTCTCATTGCCAGCAAGATGATCCAATTCCTGCTTTATCTCATGTCCTTATCCATTTACCCAGAAGGCTGGAACCTGCTCCCTCCCTGCACCTGCCTCTTCTCCCCTTGTCCCCAGAGGCAGGTATCTGTGCTCGCTCACTGCCGTATGCTGCTCGGGTAAAGGGCTATCCAGGACAGCAGCTGGGCATTTCACAGACAAAAAGTAGAATCATAGAATGGTTCGAGTTGAAACGGACCTTAAAGATCATCTAGTTCCAACCCCCCTGCCATGGGCAGGGACACCTCCACCAGACCAGGCTGCTCCAAGCCCCATCCAGCCTGGCCTTGAACCCCTACAGGGATGGGGCATCCACAACTTCCCTGGGCAACCTGTCCCAATGCCTCACCATCCTCACAGTACATAACTTCTATCTGGTATCTAATCTAAATCTCCCCTATTTCGATTTAAAACCATTACCCCTTGTTCTGTCATTACACTCCCTGACAAAGAGTCCCTCTCCGGCTCTCCTGTAGCTCCCTTCAGATATTGGAAAGCTGGTATGAGGTCTCCCCGGAGCCTTCTCTTCTCCAGGCTGAACAACCCCATCTCTCTCAGGATGTCAAGTACTCTGTCTTCCTAGTGCTTTATTGAGCTTTGGAAAAGTCACTCTCTTTCACATGGACAAATCAAGGCAGAAGAGTAAATGCCTGTGATTCTGTCCCATGGGCCACATCTGAGGCCCAACCAGAAACAACCCAGAGTTGCTAAGTCCCAGCACTATACACATCCTGCAAGCAGGGTGACTGGGGACAAAAGCACCCTCAACTTTTCAGTGCATGCACATCCTCAGGATTTCCACTCTCCACCACCCCTCTTGTCAGTGTTACCATCAGCCACATCTCCCAGGGGTCTAGAAACACACTCATAAATCATGCTGCTTAAGAAAAGGAAACAAGCTCGCAGATGTGCAGGTGCAAAAAGCTGTTTGCTTTCACAAACCAATGCGGTTCTGGGCACAGATGGCTGCATGCACAAAGATGACAGGTTCATGATCAAAGGCTATTTTTGAAGATGTAGGCCTATCTGCAATGACATTAGGAAGCAAAGAACTAGAAAGCACACGCCTCTGACCTCAAAGGAAACGAGATCATCAGCTGATAAATACTCCACCGAGAGACCCCCTTAGTACCGAGGCAGTTCTAATGAAGTTCCTCATTTAAGTGCTCTTTTGCTATCTGGAAAGCCTGAAAGCAAGGGCAGACAGAGAATGACCTGCTGCAGAATTGCTCTTTGATCACCTGCACCGACAGCTGAAGAGAAGAGCAGCAAGAATCCCACCTCCTGGCAAGCCCTCTGCTTGTTTGGCACCAGCAGATAACAGGAAGTGGAGCCTGCGTGGAGAGGCACACGAGCACGTTGCCATCAACCATTTCAAAGGGCTCCCCCAGCTCCCCCCGGAACACGGCACGGCAGCACTTCCTGACAGATGTCCAGAGGATCCCACAATGACCACAGCATCCTGCTGCCGCTCTGAAGAAACTGGCTCATGACAGCGAAGGGCAGATTTGCTCAGCTCTTGCCCTGCCCCAGATCTTAGAGCTGAACAATCACAGCTGGAGCTGGTCAGGGAATTTCTGATGAAATTATTTCTTGCCCAAAAAAAAAAAAAAAAAAAAAAGTAGATTTGGTGAAACAGAATCTTTGAAACAACTTCTGGTGAAACAGAAATGTACTGGTTATGATGACATGTTAGCTGAAGGACTTCTTAGGTTGGATCTTCTAGTGATGAGAACGTGATGCACAGAGAGAGAAACCCACTGCAGAATATTCAAGTAGCAAGGCAGTAGCTCAGACCCCTAGGGTATGAGATATCTGGGTTCAATCCTATCCTCTCCCAAGTCAAACAACACTGACCTATTACTGCGCAGGTTAGTGACCAAACCACTATCAACCTACAGTGGTACAGGGCTCTGCCAAACACAGTCATTGAATTGCCCCAGTTTGAAGGAGAGAGATCTTTCTTGAACCAGGGAGTCCTCTTAGCAGGTACACGAATTACAAGGCTAATCCAGGCGTTCAGCTTTTCTCCATTTTTGATTTTTTTGTGGGGGGGACAGGTGAAGGGGAAAGGACTGCATTTGTCTTGATTTTATTTTTTTAATCTTCCTGTTTTCTACCACATGAAATTTTCACTCCCTAAGAAAACTGTTCCCTGTGCAGCACTAATCAGATCATATAACTACCCAAAGATGAAAATAGCCACAGGGGCTAAAAGCCTCCTGTCTCACTCAAGCAGGTTACTATGACAGCTTCCATTTCTCACAAACCCAACTCCATGTGAGATGTTGCTCTCAGGTGCAATTTATAGGCAGGACATTGGAGACGAAGATTTCAATATTTTAAGGTTTTTATTTAATGCCTCAAGCTAGCTTTTCAAGACCAAAGGATCAGAAAATAACTTAAACCTGAGCAGACTAACAATGCAAGAGAAATACTGAATCCTTGACAGGCTCTGAATTTATGACACTGAGATTCTGGAGACTGAAAGGATTTCTACATTACAGTTAGGACCCATAACTACTGTTACAGGCTTCAGTAACCAAATGTTGTGAAGCAGAAAAAAGCTGTTGCTATTTTACAGGAGAACTGAGCTTCAGAGATGTCCTGGACATGTACAGCATCAGCCTCAGCCATACCCATGCCCCTTACCTACTGCAACTGCAGAGCAGGAGTGCACTGGCTTCAACCACCCCACCTACTCTGAGCCACATAAGACCAGCAGTAGGGTGCCTTGCCGGATGGACCAGCTCAGGAGGACAGCAGCAACCCCATTCCTTGCAGCCATGTGACCCTGGGAATTTGCACCGAGGTGTCTGAAGGGCTGGGTTCTGCAGGTGCCAACCTCACTATGCCCTTGCACACCACCGAGTTGTCAGGTGTGGTGTGGTGGCTGAGGAGAGGACAACCCCAGCTGCAGGAGGAACCGCAGCTACTGGCAGCAACCACCTGGATCACTCCTGCACTGGTATCCCATATCTCACAGAGACACTGCCAAGGGCCTGGAGGAGACCAGGGATAAAGCAGAGGACTACACCCAGGTCGGCCAGCCTGTAGCCTGGCAGCAGGAACATTGCCAACCCCACATTCAGGAAGTGGAAATAACAGCAGAAAGCCCTGCGCTCACCCCGCACCGAGGTCAGGAAGCCAAAACACTCAAGTACAGCTGAATTTGATTTGTTGTTCAGGGTTTAGTGGGGGAAAAGCATGGGGGAAATCCCTCCAGGCTGCTCACCACTTGACTCTCGAACTGCCACATTAAGTGACTCAACATGAAAACAGCGGGATATGTTATCACTGCTGTCAAGCAATGGGACAGTTCCCCAGTATGATGCTGCCTCTCTAGCCTGCAAGGAAGGAGCAAATCAGACCTAAGCAACTGGATTTTGTTCCCGGAATCATGCAAGTCTATCAACCTGAGTTCCTGAAGCTGGACCACAAGGTTGTCCTCCATGTAAATTTTGTTTCCAAGCAAGCAGGAATAACTGGATGCTACAGTTTGCTGCTTACAGAGGAGACCTCACTATGTATAGCAAGGGGAAGGAAATCTTTCCAAGGTTCCTTTCCTGCAGTTCTTGCTTCAATTGTTTCATCAAGGAAGGGACTGTCATACGATGGCTTACAAGTGACATCTTTGGCCAGCCCTCATCCACTGTTGTCTGACCCAGCAAAACATGAGAGTGGTCCACACAGAAGCTCTGGATCACTTCTGAGTCCCTGTCAGCTCCTCTGTCAAAGCATGGAGATGCTCTGATCTCAAGAATCTGCCTGTGACACAAGCCCTACGCCCCCTCGCTTCCAAAATCCAACAGCTTCATGTTTGGTGACTGCCATTTTTTAAAGCCAAAGCACCTGATGATATAAGTACCTATACAACTAAAAGCAAAAATCCCACCAATCTAATGTACCACTCATTTAAAAATTCACCCTCCTCTATGCACAGAGAGGAGCAAAACTGGCAATTCAATGATGCAAGTGCATTTTACAAGGTAGCAGCCACAGGCAAACCAGCCCTTAGATATGCTTTGTAAAAGCATTACATTAGTTCCAAAAGCATTACTAAATTCAAAAAACTGATGTACAATTCAGGCCACTTACTGCTCAGGGCTGGATTCCTACACCATCAGCAGAGAGAATCAGCAGGTCCTGGACCTGTGCTACGTGACAAGGCCCATGGAGACATCAATTTGTTCTGCTGTCTTCCAAGACAATCAAAAGACGTACTAAAACACGGGCAAGACTTGCTTGTGCTTGCCCGGAACACCACGTGTAGATGTACCATGGGCAGACTTGGCCCAGAGGACTTGGCCCTGTTTTTCATTTCAGGTGATAACTCCTCCTCAGCATCACAAGAGGACTAACTCTATCTTGGAGTTTTGCACTCCATACCTACACTGCCGGAGTGACAGAATGGGGAGCTGGTCTTCAGTGAGATGAGGTGCATCCTACCCAACCACAGACTTCCAGTTAACCCAAGAAGAGGAAGCAGGGAGTCTCCCCAACCTTTCTGGGGCTCAGGCTAATACCGTCTCACGGAGGCAAGCTGCTTTGCTACTGGCTGCACCCTTAAAAGGAGAAACAAAAATCAATACCCAGCAACTTTTTCGACACCCTGTTCCAGCACTGACACCACTTTATAAATGTGAGCAGGGACAGTGCCAATTAAACCGTCTCCTCCTCTCATCTGTCAAATAACAATAAGAAAGCGCTACATTTGCATTTCTAACGTGTTCCTGCTTGCGAGCTGTCAGGGTAGCTGCTCTGAGGAATGGATGGCATGTGAGGGGAGAGGATGTGATGAAACACAGCAGGGGCAGCACAGAGCTACAGGAAATCTTTTACTCGCTATCTCTGGAAACAGATAATCAACTAGAAATAAGCAGGAAGAGAGTTCGCCTCTTTGTTAATATAGACCATCGAAATATATGGCAATACATTCCTTTATTGCTTTGTCACCATTGGTCAGGTACAATTGAAAAATCTGGTTGCATTAACACCTCTCAGTACCTTATAAAGCACAAACCAGTGCTCGGCAACCATCATTTATACCACTGGATTGTCTTTTACAAGCTATCCACTTTCTCATGATTTGATTTTTTTTTTTCCTTGGAGCTTGATAACAACTTTTTTATTTTTGGTTTTGCACTCACCTCAGTAACATTCATCACTTTGATCGCTGCTAGCTGCCCGGTCTTAACATGGCGACCCTGTTAAAATAACAACAGGCTGTAAGTAAAACGTGTATGCAAACTACATATACACTCACAAATTAGGCATAAAACAAGCGGGCTTGAGTTTGGTGCTGGGAGAGCTCTGCTGGCAGAGCACAACACGGCAGGAGTTTAGGGGTCTCCATCCAACTCCTGCTCAGCAGGTGGTGTCACCCCTCAAGCCTCTTCCAGGAAACCTCAGCAGAGGCCCAGGGTGACCAACCAGAACAACCTTCTTGTCCTGCAATCCAGGGCTGACATGTGTCGGAGAAGCAAGGCTCTGGGTAGCTGTCACTGTCCCCACCTCCCCACCCCACAGCTTCTGGCTCACCTCTGGGTAAAGAGAAACCCCTGGGTTTCAGTACATCAGTCTGGCAAACTGTACATCACTGCCAAGAAACTAAAGCTGTAGGTAATTCCTCTCTTTACTGTGAAATGCTCAGTTTTTAAAATTCTTACTGCAGCTGAGTTAACCCAGCTACCTCCCAAAAAGCCTGCAGAGACTTTGTGTCTAAAATGTTATTTTCTGTGGTGGTGGGGAGGAACTCTCCCAGGGCTTTGACTGCATGTGCCTACATACACACGCTTCACCAGTTAAATGCCTACAGTCCACCATCATCATTACGCGATGGATAACTGGTAATTTTAGACTAGGTAAGTGACTAGTTTTTGAAAACAAAGCTAGGAAAAGAGAGGTAATAGGCAATAAATTTATTAAATGAGCAAATTTGATACTGAGACTGATAAAAATGTGATTCACAGGAATGTATATTAGAAACGCAACCAGGAATCTTACTGTAAATTGCACAGTTTCTTGGCTTGGTAAGATCAAGTTGCTCAACAGATGCTGTAGATGCAGTGTTTTGCCACGACAACCAACACTAATCTCATACTGGAGGTTAGTATCAAAAGATTTATATGAGCAGCGTGTATGACAGGCTACACGTCCTAACTCCTCGCTTCCATCAAATGTTCAGGAACGGGTTTGAAGCTTTGAGACTGCAATTTTGTTCCTGAAATAGTAGTGCCTGCAAAGCTGTATATTGAGATAACTAACTGACATCAGTTAAGGAAGCCATAGGAAATCAGGAAATCAAATATGAAATGCTGCAGTTTGCAGACAAAATGATTTGCAGGTGCAATTTACACCTGCAAAATTAAAAGCTGGGTTGATGTCATTTTAAAAGCCAGGTCCTATCTGCACAAAACTGCATACAAGTGTTATTTCTAAGACTAAGCAATTCTTCATCAAAGAAAAATGATTTGTCGTTCTCAGTCGATATGTCACAGTCATGTTTTCTTTTACAGAAAACAAATCCTGCTGAGTTTTTGTATATTTATAAGTGTCCTCTTTCCGTGGGAGCACTCCTGGGACTGCAAAGCTTCTTCTCATAAACTAGAATGATAGGATTTATATATTATCACAGACCTCTGGCGGAAGACAAAGGGGACACACCCTCACCAGACCCACAACACATGCCCCACGGCGGCCGAGCGCAGCTGGGCAGTGCTAGCCCCAGAGATGCCGGAGTCTGGTCAGCTCCATCCCAGCTGACGTCAATCCCGGCCAGCAAGCTTCCTCTGCACAGCCACGGCCCCTTTGTTGGAGGCCATTGTTTGCAAATGTTTCCAGGCATTGAATGTCTTGGCAATATAAAGAGAGGGGGCCTTCCACAAAACACAGTCATGCTAGACACGCTGGCACCCTAACTCAACTCCAGAGTTTGTCTGGAGTCAAGCTCGCTGATAATGCCACATCTCTGGCCACCACACACAGCAAGCAGACCACTGAAATGATGAGTCCCTCCTGGCTTGCTTTACATTCTGCAAAGAATCAACACCAATTTTCCTATTTACTACGAAGCATGGAGACGTGCTTCTTTACTGAAAGAATAAATCTATCGATACTAGGCTAGCATTGCGCTTGATATTGAATATTCATAAGAATAAGGAAGGGGGAAAGGCTTGGCATTCCATTCTGATCTCAAAGCATGATATCTGGTCAACTTGTCCCTCTGTATAACTGACATCTGTTATTTTGCAGCCACAGGTATTTCCACTGCATACAAACCTGCTGCTCTCACTCACTTTTACCACTATCAATGAGAATACTAAATTCTCCCCTCACCCCAGTTTGTAAAATTAGCATTTAAGGGAAAGAAAACAGCAAGCTATTTTGTTTTGTTGGTCATGATTCACCTTTGCACAACAAATGTGCCCCTGATAACTGAGATGCACAACTCCAAACCCTTCTCAAGAGGTCGAAAGGACAGGATTAGTAAAAACTCAATTCCTGTTGGGTTGCTCTACTTCTCAACTCACAAGAATTCATTTTCAACAAATGATACCAGACCTCTTTCAAAAGTCTTCCACGTGTCTTGGTTGCATTAAGCTGAAGAACCTTCTTCCCCCACCAGCCCAAGTTTGTGCAGGGTAATGCAGAAGGCTGCAGGTTAACCTCATGAAAAGATGTAAACATATCTATATATTTACACTTCCTTTCATCAGTTATCTAAAAGGGATGAATTAGTTTAAAAGTGTGTATAAAAAAAAAGTTTCTTGGAGAGTGTAGCTAAATATACAGCTATATATCTGCATTAAAACATTTTCATCATGAGATACTAATTTAACCGCCACCTTGGCAGATTTATTTTTGATTACAGTTGTACACTTTCCCCAAAGTAAAGGATTTATCATTATCGTAGAGCAATACATCTCGAAAGTCTCTGTACCTGCTAACGTATGCAACAAACAACGTGGCAGACTCTTAGCCAGCACACACCATTGTTTCTCCTTACCTCTGACATCATCCAACATACACAAATAAAACCTTTTCTTTAAATATTGCCAAAGGAAAAGGTTCAGTCAGTGGAGACAAAATAATCAGAGAACCCTGGAGACATCCTAAATTTTATTCCTTCTCCTCCCCAGAACTTCACTGTCTATTCAGCTAGTTATGAGACGAGGGGCTGAAGCCAAGCCACCCAATGGCTCACCCAAACCCCAGCAGGTAAGCGGTGGTTGCACCCTATTGAACTCAGCACCACCACCCAAAATTGAGTGTGCTATTGCAAGACTCCACACTAACAGGGCTGAAGCTTTCAGAGGACTCGTGTTCATGTGGAGAAGAACCATTAATGCCTGTGCAGCTCATCTGAGCAGGGTAATGCACTCCACATCACACTTGCCTTACCGCACAGTCTACGACTGTGCTGGCAATCAGAACAAAAATCTCCTTTATTTGGTTTTTCAAACCGTTTCAAGTTCATTTCCTTGACATCTCTAAAAGCAGTAAACAGCCCAGCCCTGGGCTTCTTGTTAACGTATCGAGACTAGTGCCTAAGTAAGAAAAGGTTTCAGGGCCTGGCCCCTTATTTTTTCATTTATCAATAAATCTCAGAGGTTAGCCAGAGTTCACGGGAACTCACACATTGCTACTTTTGCTGAAGCCACAAGGTTCAGCATACTTGAATTGTTCTGAGAAAGGTGGTGTTTTGATTTTTGTTTAAAGCTCCCAGGAATAACTGGCTGGTTTAACTGTTTCCCAACCAAATGAGATCAACAGATGCACTTGCTTCCAGTGACGTGGCATGGAGAAGTTAATACTTTTTGATTTAGTCCAAAATGGGAGGAAGAACAAGGGGCATTGCCCTCCCAGCCCTCTGTGCAATCCACTGCTGCCCATCCTCTCCAGGTCATTAAAGGGAACCAGCGTGTTGTGATTCAAGATCCATATTTCCTCAGAAGGTGGGCAAAAAGCAGGAACGGTCTGTGGGGCCCTTTCCCTAATAAAAGGTTTCATCTTTCACCCAAATGCTCAGTTTAAGAGCAGGTTTCAACTCTGGAGAATTCAGCCAAAACATCCAACAGCCATCTGCAAGTCATCCATATTCCCACCCAAGAATATATAGCATTAAACGCCATCAAATTCATATAGAACTTAGACGTGAACAATTCTGAAGCACAACGACTTCCTAAAATTTAAGTTCCTGCCTACATTTTGGTGAGGTATCCAAGCTGGAAGAAATTCCTCCATTAGCTTTGGGTCCAGCTAAATTCCTTGTCTCCTCCAGAAAATATTTCCGCACAAAGTCTGCTGCAGTTGCCAGTTAGTCACTGCAGTAACATTCAGCAAACCTGGAGCCAACATACACATTTTTCAAATCTGCATACTGCTCATTGCAGCCACATTTTTGGAAGATGCTTTATGCCAAAGATCTGTTTCTGATGAGCTCCAACCATGTGTTATCTCTGCAGGGAGATATATGTGGAATAGGACAGATCACTCAATGTTATTTCTATTGAACGTGCATTTATCTTTTTAGCTCAATTAGATAAAGGAACCGCTTATCTATGCCCTCTACTGAGGGTCAAGACACGTATTTTCTATTTACATCAAACAAGAGTATCAGCATTAGCGGTCAAGCTATTAGCTGATAAAGAGGCTTTACATGAGTTAAGTATATTTACAAAAAGACACATTCAGTCACGTACAACACCTTTTCCTGTTAGGTCCAAACAAAAGTTTGAGGCAGCCACTGGCCTGAGCCACGATTACAACCCGAGACCCGAGGTCCCAGTGCCATACAGGGAGATGGTAAGGCTGTGGGTCACAGGCAGAGAGCTTGCTGTGCCAGTTTCCCTCCTGGATCCTGCACAGCCTGCTCTTCCTAGGGGGGGCAAACAGCTCCCATCACCTTCTGTCCCAGATCCAATAGATTTGAAGTGGACGATTGCAAGCCCAGCTGTCCTGTTGCAGCGCTGCACACCACGCCAAGGCTGTCCACGACAGACCCATCGCACGCTTCCTTTTTGGCAACAGGCGCTCATTAACGTCCACGTGTTTCTGGGTCTGTCTGTTGTAGCTGTCCCCAGTTCACCCCAGCAGGAAAGGGGGTGTGTGGAGGGCAGGGACCACCTGCTGCAGCACACCAAGGCTGCACCAAGCTGGTGGGTTTGACTACACAGAAGTCCCCACCTGCGTCCACGTCCTGTCTGCAACCAGAAGCACAACCTCACTCTTCTCTCCCTTAAAAACCAGTGGTTTTGGCAAGGTGTTTACGTGCAAGGATGCCTCCCAGAAGCCTTGGGCACTTGCCAGTTTGCACCTTTGTGTCCACACGGGGGGCAATTGCCCATGGAACACGCTCACCATCGCTCACCACTGCACACGTGCAGCACACATAGGCTGTGCATGGACATGAAGAGCTCACAGCACCTACCCAAGGCTGTGGGACTCCGGAGTGACCCTGCACTGCGCTGCCCGCCGCTCTAACCCAGAAACCTGGCAGATACCACAGAAAGTTAACTCTGGGGACCTCCTCTGGATACTGAAGGTTTGTACTTGAAAGCACAATCTGGCTGCTGGAGGTGGACGACTCTCAGAGGACTTTCTCATCCACAGGCATTCATTTATTATGGGATAACCAACACAAGCTGTGGCCACCTGCCCTTTGGGAGCAGGGTGAAGGCACAGCTGTTTCGCTGCAAGCTCTTACCGAAAGTGAACTTCAGCAAGCAGGTTTCCTGTTCAAAACTCACTCGTGAACTTTGAAGTTTGAGCCCATCTTGGGTAAATCAGTGTGCAGCCCTGTGGTTGCTGGTAGGCTGCCAGCTCAGCCTTCTGTGCCCTGAAGGATGGGACCCCACCCTTTTGCCCTTCTCTTCTCCACCCTTTCCATCCTGGTAGCACAAGGAAAGCCTTTAAGAGACCATGCATCAAATGAACAATGCTCTGCATAGGGATACAGGAAACCTTATGTCCTATTCCACGTGACCTTAACAAAGTCACGATCCTTCTGTTTCCCTTTCCACCTACATAGGGCTCTTCTACTTCGACCAGCTCTTTAGAAGAGATGAGCAACATTTCCTATCGCCAGCCTGGAAACACCAGCTTTGCCTGCTCACACTGCCAGCATGCAAGGGCAGCCTCCCATGCATCTGCAAAGTGCTCCCCATCGCACGCCGGTGGGTCAGCATGGCAGGGAGGAGGACCCCAAGAACATAAAACCAGCAGATATGCTGCAGTTTAAACATAGCCACTATTTTACAGCATATGGTTGTATTCTGCTATCATTGTGATTCTGCTGTCCCTTGTGGTCTTGACTATTGTAAAGAAGTGGACAGGGTTTGTACATCTGGGGCTGTAGCATTTTGGTGAGGAGAAGCATCACCCGAGAAGACAGTTCAGAGGGGAGCTCTACCAGGAAGACCAGTCTGTAACCCTTGTCTCAGCAACTGGTACCACCTGAGACAACCCACTGCAGCCATGGTTGGAGCTCTTCAGCTAAAAATAGAGCAGTAATGCAAAACGCGAGACCAGAGAGGAATAAATTCCAAGGAAGAAGTTATTAAGAGTTTGGAAGTTTATAGCTTGTTTCTGTTAGTTAATGGTCTGAGGCAGAGCCCAGGGTCAGTCGTGCACCAAATACTAGCACTGGATTTCAGAAATGATCCATTTCATTGTAAACTATAACATATAGTACACATCAATTCTGCTAGCTTCTTAAAAAAACCAAACACAAAACCCCCAACCCACCACAACACACATCAGCCTTGGGCAGATAATTACCAGTTTCAGAAAGTTGCGGGTTTGGTGTTTGGTTTTTTTTTAAACCCCCGTGAAGAATTCAGGACACCAGCCAGGTAGGAATGAGGCTATAATTTTCATTAGAGCTTCACCCTTTCAATCATGAAACTCAGTCTGCAGAAAGCCTACTTTGATCAACATTATAAAGATTTGGTGGCACTTCCGTCACGATGTCTCCGGACATCTACTGTATTGTGGGGCTGTAAATCAAAGAATTGTATTCCCCTAGAGCATTTCTTCTCTTCTTTGCAATACTGGGAGATGTTGAGATTTGGAAGCCCAGGCCTTGTTCCAGGTCACCTCTAGTGTAGCCCTCTGCTCCATCTCCAGCTGGAGCACACCCTCCTTTCCTTGCAAGTGGCTCTTTCGTGCCAACAGAGCAGAATGCAGGACTTCTGTAAAAACACAACCCAGCTGCATTGCCTAAATGCTGACCACATGGATGCAACGCATTCGCCCTTTCACCCCCATATTTGGCACCCAATTTCCAGACAGCCCTAGGTCTCACCCAAAACCACTTGGCCAGCATAGCCAAATGTTGCATTTCCCATTTCCTATTTTCCATAAACACCCTCTTTCAACAGCAACTGGACAGTTTGCCGTTAACTCTGTGCTACCGAGAGGTAGAGCAGCCTGCAGCATCAGAACGAGCTCCTGAGATCACTGCTGCACAAATAAAGGTCCTCTGTTGCTCTCAGACTACCCCCAGTCAGTCCCTTAGGTTGTACTGGGACTGCTTGATTGACTTAGACTTAACGTTGCCTTCAGACCTGACCACAGATGTCTTCCTACCAGGGAAGGCAAAGCGTGTCACCCAAACCCTACAAAATTTATCACTCTTGCCCACACACGGTCAGCGGTGAACACCACAAATATTAATACACCATGAATAATCAAGACATGCTTTTCAGGGTCTATGGTTTGGGCTTTTTTTCCTATATGTTAATTCCCACTCTACTTTATGATTAGATGTGTTCCAAGAAGTTAGCTAAGATTTATCACTTCCAGTACACATCATACTATGAAGTCAAAACCAATTTAGCATGCCCCAGAACTCGGGTTGTAAAACATTAACAGTAAAATCTAACATGTCTGCACATAGATATATAAAGATTGAAAGTTAATTAATAACACCCAGTGCGCTTTAAGACAAAGCACGTTACAGTAATGAAGAAACATTAGATATATACTATTTATAAAAAAATGAAAAATTGTTCAAAAAAAACCATGTTACACTGCATTCCAAATGAAAAAGGATAATTTTGTAAAGGTTAGCAAATTTATATAGCAAAAATGACTTAAATATTCAGTGAAAAACAAGTTCCTTTCCTAGCAACTGCTACTGCCCTATTTCTGTAGGGAACAGGTCATTCTCTCCCTCCCATTGCTTCTCTCTCTCCCCCCTCATCTCAGAAGTATTTTGCACTCACTCACAGTGAAAATACTAGTTTCATAATTATTTTTTTTAAATGAAGTTTTAGATGTTTCAGGAGTAAGACGTTAAAAAAAAACCCAAACAACCAACCCACAACAGGAATTTCTCTCAGGGTCCCTATATGTGTCACATGCTTGGACAAACAAAAATATCACTGTAACCCACAACACCATGGAAGACAAGTAAGTTGGCAGCAGTATAGCAGGACTTCCCATATATTAAAATAGCAACACATTAGCGAAGAGAAAAGATTAGAACATCTAACTTCTATCAATCACTTAAAATTCTACCCAAATCCACGCTGGCTAGAAGGGAGGGATGGGTAGGGGTCATTTCAATGGTACCAGATCAAACAGCCTTGATGTCTGGAGGAAAAGGACAGTTTTTCACCCCTCCTGCATGTGTCTGTTCCACAGTCCTCATGAACTGTAAAACCCAAGAGGCACCAGAAGCAGCTTTTCTGTCCAATTTTTTGGGTTTTTTTTTTATCCTTTCAGTTCCCATTTCCTCCCATTGTACAAGTGGAAATGCGGATTGTTTGCTTTGCCTAATGTTTGTCTGTGTCTGACTGCAGACTGGTGGGAAAAGAAAATGAAACAAAGGAGCAAATTTAAGCCCTTTTGCAAACATATTTGAGTACCCACATTTTTACAGTATCAGTATGTTCAGTTGATTAGATTACCATCCTTGTGCAAAACATAAACCACCCAAGGCTACTGCATACTTGTATAAGAGTGGACTAGAGATTGATCTTCTGGGATTTTGAAACCTGTTCCCAAAGAGGTCATTCACGTTGCAACTAGCAAGATCAAGCAAAGCACTAAGCACTTTTGAAAATATCATGCTAGTCATAATACAAAAAAAAAAGGAGTTTTGTCCTCTGCCTGTTTGAAATGGTTGGTGTCTGCAGCAGAACATCTCTTGTAGTCTTCTGCAGCTCCATGCTCAATTGGAGGAATCTGGAAAGTACCCATTCCTGTGGCCTCTCCTTGTTCAGCTAACATGGAGACACAATGCTTTAGATATCCTACTGCTATTTGAAGTTTCCAAACAACGTGCAAGAAGGAAGAGCAGGAGCATTCCTCCTGGGGCAGGTAAAAACAGGGTGGCCCTTGGTGAGGAACAGTGGTGGAGAAACTGAGAGCTACTGTGTGCAGCTCAGAAAGCTGACTTCACAGGTGGCCACCACTGCCACACTCAGGGATGGCACTGCTAGGGGTACACAGGGCTATCAAAGGCACAGCTGCTCCTGGGGAAGGACCAGACTCCCACCAACTCTGATCTGGCCCAATCTGTTTTTTATCTGGAGATAAAAACAGGAGGGTCTGAGGGGGAAGACGAACACTGAAGCTCTAGCTGTCTTCTGTTACAGAATCACAGAATCATATGGGGTTGGAAGGGACCTCTGGAGACCATCTAGTCCAACCCCCCTGCCAAAGCAGGTCCACCTAGAGCAGGTTGCAAGGAACTTGCAGCACAGTGAATGGGAGGAGAGGTCTGAAAAGCAGGCTGTGCAGTTATCCCCTCTTCCTCACACTCCATTTATTGGGACAGAAAGCCTGATTTCTTTGAGTCTAAATTTCAGTATTTGCACAAATAACAATTTCAACAGCCTTGCCATTTGTCACGCCTCTCAACGTCTGTTGAAACACATCGTTGGGTTTCCAGCCTCAGACACCCCATCACAGCTCACTACCCCTGCCAGGGGTGCGGAGGCTTCGCAGACACAGGCGGTTTTATTCTTCCAGTGGGTGTTCTGCTCTGGGGATGCCTGGCCTGGTGGGTCTGCAGGCACCCCGGCTGTCCAGCACAGGGCAGCAGGGATGCAGGGGGCAGCAGGGATGGGGGACATCTGCAGTCCCACCGCCCCTCTTGCTGCAGGCAGAAGGGCTGCAACAGCCCTGGCACGGAGTCAGTCCCGCTCAGCACCTGGGGAGACCAGCAGAGATTTATGACAGCAAAGGTCCACCAGACCGAAAGTCTATTCATCCAGAAAAATAAACAGTTTAGGAAAAAAGCCTCAGCCTTTGGAAGGCTCTCACTCCGTAGACCGGGGGCTGTGGAGAAGCAAAATCTAGGGAGAAGTACAAATCCCTCCACCCCAGTGAATTTTCGCTGCCTGACTCATGTGCATCCGTTTACAGAAATACAGGGCACTAGAGAAAAGTCTATGCACAGCACATCTCTGCTGGATGAAGTCACAAGCAGTTAAATGTGTCCCACTGGCCCCATCCTGCTGAAAGGAAGCTGGGGCTGGACTGCAGGAGGTCAGCTGATGGGTGGCCGGATTTTCAGAGCAGGAATCCCTCTAAGGAAGGTTTTTTGGCTCACCCTCGCTATGAAGCTCTGAAGGTCAAGCTGCACACAGCAATTACAAACCTCATGTTATGAGAGTCATGTTTTAACTTTTTAAGTAATGCAGCCTTCCCAGACAAGTGCTAATAAAGGCTTTATTAGCCTTCTATCCCACATAAATATAACTTTGGATGCACATTAAACTCTCAGCAATTATATCACTGAATTTTTTTAAATTCTCCAGCATTCTTGTGAACAGTAAGTGTAACGTGGTTGAATTTTCTCTTGCATATAACGCAAAGCATGGACAAAGCTCTGCATGGGTTAAAACTGTGTTGCTGATTTTTTTAAAAAAGGCTTTAAGGCAGGCAGGGTATACACAGCTCAGACCGCAAGCTCCAGACTAGATGATGAGAGCTATAACAACCTTAAAGGTGATTCACTTTTTCATTCCAGTTCTGTGGGTGTTTATCTCACCCAGATTGCCATACCATGTGGGTCTGCATCTCTCTGCAGGTGCTGGTCAGACAGTACATGGGGCGCTGCACGGGACAGCCCAGTACTAACAACTGGCATTAAATGGGTTTCTCCTGGAGTCTCTGAGCCTTTCCTTTGGTACTTCACAGCAAATACCCTCCCTACAACTTTCTTCACCTGAGATGGTGAATCCTGAAGCCAAAAATTCAACTAAGTGCCGCTGCCAAGTTCAGATCTGAGGTTTGCCTATGGAAAGGTCATATTTTCACACACAGATACACAAATGTCTTCACAGAGCATTTCACTGAGGAAAAAAAGAGCATCTACTCTCAGTGCCTTTTCATTTGGCTCTATTTGATGCATCCTCTCCAAGAATAAAAAGGGAGTTAATGGACACAATTAGTCTGTAAGAAAATACATCAGTCTCCAGATTTCTGAATGAGCTCTGCAAGAGACGAACTACATGGCACTGATCTCGCAGCAGCAGTCAATTCCCATTTCTTTCCAAAATCCTATTGGCCAGATGGTCCACAAAACTCAAGGGAAAATTACTTAAATGTTTGGAAAGGCTTTCAGTATTGAATTGGTCTCCAAAATGAAACCAGACTACCCTTCTAATTATTCTTAAAAGTAAAGCATACCTTGCTTTTCTAATTCAATTAAGAAGGAGTGGTGCTTCCGAGATCCCTTTCTTAAAGAAAAAATATGAACTTGAGAAGAGCCTTGGTTTTATTTTTTTCTAAACTGATATAATCAGCTTCATACAGCAGAAGACTGGCTGGCAAAGGTTCTCCTCTCGAGCAAACTATAGGTCAGATGTGCAGTAATTGTTCCTGAACAGCTACAAGCAGTTACTGTTCAATGCTTTATCTTCCAATTTTCTGTATTACTTGTAGGGATCAGAGCCAATCACAGCAGAGAGAGAAATGAACAGTGAACTCTTGAGAGGAAAAAATATAAATAAAAATACCCCTGCAGAATAATTTCAAGAAAATGGCTAAACACATTACAGCTGAAGAACCACAGAGCCTTAAGCAATGTAGACTAGCGTAATTACCAGCACGTATGAAGCAAAAGCAGCAGCAAACCATTGGAAGAATTGGTCACAAAAGAGACCAAGAGCTTTCTGCAATTAACCACTGAACAGCTTTACCAGATTTTTAAACTCTCATCTCTTTGCCTTGCCCTGTTTTACCAGCCCCAGCTCATTTTGTACAGTGTTAGGATGAAGTAATGCACTATATAGTGAACTATGCATTTGGGTAAAACAAAGGCAGAGCCCCAGCACAAGCTGGGAACCCCCATGCCCTCCTCTGGTGCACTGTGGTTCCCTGCAGGGCTTCCCACCAGCAGGTACTGAGGGGTTCTCCTAAAGCTTGGGTCGGATTGATTCGGATCGATTACAGACACATTTACATTCACAGGCACATAGAGTTGACCGTATTCCTCTCATTCACCGTTTGTCCACCGGTGTGTCATGTGAAGCCTTCCCAGCCAGCAACAGCATCTCTGTGAACTTGTATACCACCACATACAATGGAGCCCAAGGTACAATGGACAAAAGTGCATGCAAACAGACATACATAAATATTCAAAACTGTAAGACTGAAACCCACTGGCCCAGCCCATGAAACCTCAAAGGTTCTGGTGCAGCTTCATTGTCGTCATTCGGTCTCAACCCCACTTCTCATTTTTCCAAACTCCAAACCCTATCTGCTTGCTTTTAGCTTGTAATGGCAATAGCCTGTCTAACCAGTTGCATCACATCACAAAGCAGCTGTCAGAAAAGAAAAAACACAACAAAACAACAAAACAACCTAAACATTCCACAAGGCATCCAGCTAATGCCAGCATCTTGCTGGAGAAATGTGGAGTAGCAAGTGTGGGAAGTCCGGTTTGCGCGTATAATACAAGCTTTAAAAACTGGCACCTCTGCTTTAACATCTAATTGTATTCACTTTAAAATTTACTCTAAAAATTTAACCATCCCCAAGTTTCAAAATAACTTCCTTTTGCAGCTTCTTTGCGTATTCCGTCATCCACATCCAGATGCCAAAATACACCACCAACAGCTCATTGCTCTTTAGGATAGATCTGGTAACACACGCCAGAGAAAAATTTCACAGGGTCAGCAAACTCTCCAGCATTGCCAATGCACATAGTTAAACAACGGAAGTTTTAATAACTAGGTCTCTATTTACAACAAAAGTGTCTTTAAATAATAATAATCAAAGAGCATATGAAAACACCATACCAGAAAACCTACCACCCAAGTGCTCTGTACTGCTTTCTAGTTTCTGAACCTTTAGGTTCAGGGAGGGACGTGGGATTACGTAAAATTGGAAGCTTTCCTCTACTATCAGACAGAAGCTTAGCGAGGTTTCTTAAGAAAACGAGGCGTACGTGATTGTGCTGCCCCGGCATCCAACCATGTTTTAACCTGTCAGCCCACTTCAACCAAAACTGTCTCAGAGATGATCCAAGTCCTGCGTGCTTTGGGAAAATCAGAGACGGAGACAAACTCCCTCCCTCCAGTGAGGAGGCTCCAGTGTGGGCTCGGCGGTTTCCCGTCCGCCGCTGCCGGCCAGCACCCAGCCATCTGTGGCCAGCACGGGCTGCCTCTTGCCCAAAGGGCAGCAGATAGCCACAGGCAGCAGCTGCCGGTGTCAGGGCAGGGGTGGCAAAGGAGCCAGTGGGGGCCACGAGGGTATGTGCCAGCGGAGATCCCAGAGGACTCAACAAGGGCTAATGGGCTGCTGAGATCAGAGGTGGAGAATAGGACAGGAAAGGTTAAATAGAAAAGGATAGGACAAGTTTGCAACAAACTGCATTTTGTTAGTTTTACTTAGTTTTTCCTCAAAACCCAGGAAGTTTAAATGTCCAAATTCACCTTGATATATAAACCCATCTCTCATCAGTGCTGGTATGTTACTTCGCTCTAGTCTTTGCATTAACATTGCAGAAGCGTTTTCACATTTGCACCACTGAGGCTTACGGAAAATATGTATTTTTGATATGTTTGCACAAGAAAATAACTATATGCAATAATAGAAGGGTTACAGAAAAACCAAATACCAAAAAAGAAGGGGTTCTGAAATTAGTCACTGAGCCAATTGGCTCCCCAGCACTGATTCTGATTTGCCATTTACTCTGTAATCAAATGAGCGCAAGGTGAACATGAAGCACTAGCATGCCACTGTTAGCTTTTTATATCTACTTTGAATACATAAAACAAATTACATCATGTGCAAAGGACTGGAAAAAATGAGGTTCCAAATAATTATTTTTAAAGACCTGGTTTGCACACATGGCTTAACCCAGTTTAATTAGAAATGTATTTCCAGCTCAATTTTGTTAAGTGTAGACATGCTCATTGACCTGCACTGGGTTGGTTTGTCATTTCTTTTCCATTGATCCAGCCACACTGGACATCATTTTCCAAAGTGCTCATTTTTTGCATAACTCCATCCCTGTCCATACAGTTTCACAGTGGCTTTAACAGAAGAAGAGAGAGAATAACGCTGAGCTCTTTGGAAATTCCTATTTATTTCTGTTATCAACTTTTGTTTCTTTTAAAAATAATTTGTTTTAGGAAAGTCGGCAATTAACACTGATCACAAAGCTGACTGGTGTAAGCTTAGTATTCATACACCTCATGATCCAATGAGAACAGGGGGTTTATCACGAACTGGGTCAGCAAATGTTGGCCACAGTCGGGGTGGATCCAGCTAGTGGTTTTGCCCTTGCAGCATTCGTATGCGAGAACATGTTTCTGTGGCAAGGCAGCAACCTTCTACCTGCTAAAGCTTCCTTTTGTTTTTGCCAAGAAATAAAAAAAAAAAAAAAAAAGCCAAGAATAATAACGTAAGAAGCTATTTTCTGCCAAACCTCAAGAGAGCTCTTGTTCTGCTTCATCACCAGCTCCAGGCACACACCCCGTTACGAAACGACACCAGCATCCGTGCAACCCAGGCCAGAGCACGGTTAGAAATGCTGAACCTCAGCAGCACGCCCGCAGAAATGAATGGCCACGCTGATGGCAAACAGGGATACGGGAAACACAATGACGGGGCGGGGGAATCAAAAACAATTAAGATGTAAAGCTCTCTGCATCGTCTCATGTAGTTCAAACACTGGTCCCTAACAAAGGTGCCTTCAGCCAGTGCTGATGCACACAAATATGGATGTCCTCCTTGGCAGCCAGGACACGAGCCAAACGTGGCTTATCAGATCACAACCAGCTCCTGGAAACACACCTAGAGAACCACATCGTCAGCAGCCTGCCCCGGCACGGGGAGAAATGCAGAAGCAGCAGCTTCCCCATTTCTCTTTCTGATCATGCTCCCGGTATGATAAGGAGATACCTGGGAATGACTATGCATCATGCACTCTCTGGGGACTTCTCATATCACGCAACAGCTCTGGACAGCAAACAGCTCAGATAGCAGGGCACCGTATAATGACATTCGCGCTACTTGCTTGGCAATAAAGGAAGCCAGAAAGGAAGGAAAACCCGCTGTTGGCATATGCTCCTGTAATCTGAGGGAACAACCCCTCTGGAAGTTCAGGCAGTGTTTACACACAACAGGACTCAACCAGCCAGGCTCCCCATTAATCATCACGGTTTATATAGCACAGTGTCATCTCCATCCCAAACTACACTGGCACCTACAATCCCTGTCCGGCCCTGGTCCAGCTCCCAGGGGAAGGCTCACCACAAGGACAGCTGAGGTGCTCAGAGGCCCACAGCCAAGCCTGGCAGAGTTGGACTAGAAAGACTAATTCTTTATATTACAGAGATGACCATTTCAATATTAATAACATCAAAAGTGAGAGGTCTGCCAGGATTCTATAATGTAAATAATGCAGGATACAGCAACCACAAAAGCTCAGAAAGCCAAATTGTCTTTAATCTACTTACTATGACATTCAAAACCCATCTGCATGACAGATAGGACAAATGCCACAGAGGCTCTGAGCGTCACCCAGGGCTGATAAGGCCATTTTCTTCTGTTCCTGGTCAGAGAACTGTGAATTTGGCAGAAGCAAGAAGCCAAATGACATTACAGAACCTAACCAGGAGTTTTTTGTAACTATTTGAACAGCCTCATGAATGCACTAGGTGCTTTGCAAGCATACACAGAAACCTGATCGCTCATGCATGCCTGTATGTGCAGACACCTGGGCCAACATGAACATGCTCTACTCCAACATGAACATGCTCTACTCCAACATGCAAGCCAGGGATACAGGCTGGGCAAAGTCTTCCACCAGGTGGGTACCCAGAAACTAACACGACGCAAAAAAGGAAGAGAGGAACATAGGAAAGGGTGAATCCTAAATCCTCTCTAACCTTTATTCCCCAGCCTGCGGGATCAGAGACCTGAGTTTCCAGCCTTTGTTTTGTGACTTCCTCTATTCAAAACAGTTGCGACTGAAAGTTTTGAAGTGTCCAAAAGAAAGGAAAGTTAGTACATCTCTTCATTCCTTCATCCTTTCTCTATTTTCGGCATATTTATGGACAGCAAGCTACAATACACGTAGCTTCTCCAGATGCAACCTCTTTTTCTGCCAAGGAAACTGTCCCAATTGGGCACCCAGCAGTCTGCTATGCCCTGCGCACGTGCACACCTACTCAACAGCGTGTGAGCTGGGAGTTCAACGCATTTGGGAAACGTCAGACCTACTTAGGCTGATCTGCACATGCACAAAAAGCCCAATGTATCCCGAGTGCACCGCATTTACTGGCACGTACCACCTCTGCGATGTCCAAGCTGTTCCGGGCTTCCCAACTGCTGGGTTCATTGGGCACACCCTATGCCTCGAGTGTTAATGCGCCAGCCTGCAAAATTTGGCAATCTTCCACCAGGAGAGATGACAAAACATATTCTAATGTCTCTGGAAACAAATTACCCTTCATCAAAAAGCACAAATACAGGCTGCACAGAGAATGGATTGAGAGCAGCCCTGAAGAGAAGGACCTTGGGGTGTTGGTTCACGACAAGCTCAACACGAGCCGGCAATGTGCGCTCGTAGCCCAGAAGGCCAGTCACATCCTTGGCTGCATCAAAAGCAGTGTGGCCAGCAGGTCGAGGGAGGTGATTTTGCCCCTCTACTCTGCTCTGGTGAGACCCCACCTGCAGTACTGCATTCAGCTCTGGAGTCCTCAACACAAGAAGGACATGGATGTGTTGGAGCACATCCAAAGGAGGCCACAAAGATGATGAGAGAGCTGGAGCACCTCTTCCATGAAGACAGGCTGAGAGGGTTGGGTTGTTCAGCCTGGAGAAGGGAGACCTTATATCAGCCTTCCAATACCTAAAGGAGGCCTACAAGAAAGCTGGAGAGGGACTCTTTACAAGGTCATGTAGCGATAGGACGAGGGGTAATTGCTTCAAACGGAAGAGGGTAGATTTAGATTAGGTATTAGGAAGAAATTTTTCACCCTGAGGGTGGTGAGGCACTAGAACAGGTTGCCCAGAGAAGCTGTGGATGCCCCATCCCTGGAGGTGTTCAAGACCAGGCTGGATGGGGCTTTGAGCAACCTGGTCTAGTGGGAGGTATCCCTGCTCATGGCAGGGGGGTGGAACTTGATGATCTTTAAGGACCCTTCCAACCCAAACCATTCTATGATTCTATGAAAAAGGAATCCTGCAGGAGGAATGGTGCGATGCATACAGATCACGTACTGGTACTGCCTGTCCTCTGAATGGTGCGATGCACACAGATCACGTACTGGTACTGCCTGTCCTCTTCAATGGGAAGATGCACAGACAGGACCAGTTCTTGCTGTCAGCAACCAATGACAAACTGGAAGACTTCACCACAGCAATTTCATTTTCAGAACAGCAGGGATATGCTGGTCCACAATACCTAACTCTACTCTCTCATATTAGTAAAAGGCAATCGGTATCTGCTGATGGAATTTGGCTTCTGGAGGCAGAATGTTTGCAAGAAGCCTGTTACGATAAATATTTCATGTTCGACTGGAAAAAGCAAATATTAAAGCAAAAACATTTTTTTCCTGGCTCTTCCCTTTTTCCATATAACAAGACAACATCATGGACAATCTGTGTAAATAATACATTTGAGAGTCCATTATCTAAGCCATATGCATATTTATTTTATGTTGGTTTTGTTGCATATTTTAGTATAATTGTTCATAGGTTTAAAGCCAAGAGTAAAACAAGAGTAGACAAATCTGCTACAGCAGAAATAATCAGTAAACTGTTACTCTCTTGTTATTTTTAAATACTAAAATTTAGCATAATCAACAAGAAAGATAGAAAATTCATCAAGTTCAGTAAAACAAATATTTTCAGAAGACCACCACATATTTCTCATATGTCCTTTTCTTCAAAACGTTTCCACTTTCAACAACAGAAATAAAAGAAAAAAAATGCATCGAAAATGCTGATGTCAGCTGTAGCAACTGCACAACTGTAGAGTCAGAAAATGGAATTTAGTCAATTCCAGTACTCAGTAAACCTCAACAAAATGTCAGTATTTTGCCAACTGGTCTCACTTCTGGTTGTAAACACTCCTCACAGAATGGAAAGTCAGAAGAATTCACATTAATATTCACATCTATTTTGGTAATGACAGATTATTTCAGTATGGTACTACCTTTTTTTTTTTTTGAGTATGCAGTACTAAAGCAACTCTATAAAATATTAAAGATCCTGCTAAATTAAAACGTATGTTCAAACAAAGCAAATGAAATGCAATGTTGTGACGTTTCTGAAACAAAGTTGGAAGATGAAAGCCAACTCATTTCTTAAAATTTTCCCCACTAACGTTTCTGTTGAACTCAACATGTTTTAGTTCGAGTGAAACTGTTCTCAAACAGCGTGTTGTTCAGTAAGTGGCTGCGAACCAATTCTCACAAATCACCTCCGTAAGTACACTAATTCCTCTTAGCCAGAATCCCAAGGTGCTTTACAAAAACAAGGGCTGCCTTCATTTTAATAGCTACAGTCATAAGGAGAACTCCATTTCCAGAAAATTCATGTGTTTTCGAGCAATGAGTAGAGGCAAGAAGAAGAGCCAGATCTGCTGAAGCACAGCTGTACACATCAACCCCTCGCTTACCTTTACGAAAAAGTGTATTTCTGACACGATGGGGGCACCTAAAAGCACTGCCACAGACCACATGCCAGCTATCACACCTCAGCTGATCAAAAGGCCACAGTTCGCTACAAGGTACGCCTTCTGCACTCCCCTAGATCTCAGAAGTTTACTAAAGTTTCCTGTTTTCTCTGGGAAAAAGAATGGGATGGGGAAGAAATCACCCTTTAAAAGGCACTTCTAAAGCACATCTTAAAAACCTTTCAGGAATCCCATAAAGTCAGTAGGTTACAAGGGCAGGCTTATAACACACAAGGGCTTTAAAAAAAAATAAAAAAGTATATTACAAACAGCTGAAAAACAGTTTCTTCTTCTAATTTTATTCCCAAAATCCATATTCACAGAACTCCGCAGGCCAGGAAAATTACTGCTGGCCAGCAGCCTGAGAACAGCTGAATACCAGATTATCACATTTATGGATTTTACAATTGAAATTGGACATTACAATTTAAAATTACCTACTGGAATTCTCATTCTGATGGGACAAGGGGCTGACCTGCGCCTGTCTATTGACTGAAAGAGCTGTTCGACCCCAGCTGACAATAACAACTGGCTTTTAAATGCCATTTCCCCACAAATGCCTTGAAAGGGAAGCATCAACAGTTGTGCCACCAGATTTTGCCGCTGTCCCCCCAGGCAGCTGCAGTCTGAATAGCTGGACTACCACCAGACCCAGCTGTACTTGGCTTTCAAGGCAGCAGGAGGATTACATTTGGGCCAAACGCTGCTTTCCTCCAGAGCACCGGAGCTGCGATGCCCCCAAGGACCTCATGGCAGTGTTGTCATAGGGCCCTGTGTGAATCTACGTGGCTACATCAGATGTGCTCTCTGGAGGAGCTCTTCCCAGCAGCAAGCATAAAGACCACACTGATCGTGGTACTGGTTGTGCTGTTGGCTGGTTGTCCTAACCACCCCCCAACACCCCACACCTCATGTGGCTGGGAGTCCACACGGTGCTGGCCTCTTACTGGTGGGGTAATTCCAAGAGCATGGAAGAAGAGCTGTGGGAATCGACCACACCAGGGTAAAACTGTTGGAACATCCCTCATGTTTCAGCACCTCCCATCCCCAGTGCTCAAAGTCCCACTGCCTGACTCGGCAGGCTTCTGTGCAACCTTTACATGGACATCAATCAGCACGTGGTGTGCAGGACAGCAGATTACCATGCTCAGGACTTCATCTAAATAACAAACAAAAACAATTTCTTAATGCTATTTACTTCTCTCTGCTCCAGGAAAGCAACACAACCAAGGGTTTGCTACTGCCACAAGCTGCCTCCAGCCCCAGCCCGGGCTCAACCCAGCACATAGGAAACCTTTCTCACACAGCTACGGTCCACAGCTTTGAATTGCTCCCCGATGGTCTTCATGGGGCAACAGTTACATCTCTACAGCTACAACTCAGCAGCTGCTAATACAATTGCTTCTTAGAGTGTTTTTTAAAGTGAACAGCTTTGCAACAGTCCCACTGTGCAAAATTACTGGTCTGTGCATACTGGAAATGCTGCACTATGTCCAATCCATGGAAAACATTGATCCATTACAGACCTCAGTAGGAGAATTTGCCTCTTTGTGGACTGACATTTCTGCTGCTAGATTTTCCAGTGACATCTGCAACAAAGCACTACTGCTACAGGATTACTGGAGACCCTACTCTATACATCGGGAAAAAGCCTCCTTCAGAATAGGACGGCAATTTAGATTTCTAAAACATATCCCAGAAGCTATATTTCAGTCCCCAAGATCTCATTCTGCAGGACTTAACCATTTGGCTCAACATAACAAACTTGGTGAACACTCAAGAGCAAACTATAAAGCACAATTACGGATGATTCTTCTACAAAAATACAGGTTCCTTGGGCATAAACAAATTCAAACGCATTTGTATGAAAAAACACCTGAAGACTGAGCATGAAACCAAAAGAGTGTTTACTGCTGGTGGAGACAACGGTGATGTCTTGTCTACACGGACAATGGGAAAGGATAGAAGAGCAGCAAACACTCCACACGGTTCTTTAGACCAGTTCATCACACTGTCAAGTTTAAAGTACCAAACGCATGAAATACAAATAAGAAAAAGACAAGCAGGCTATCAATTTTTTTAGGAAACTGACTAATACGTTCCTTTTATTATGCTCTACCAGCTGTAGCCCAGAGGTACCAAAGAGGGACTTTCAAAAATGCACATGCATCTTCAGGTCTTTAAAGCAGACCTGGAAAATACCATTCACGTGGAGCTGTAAGAAAGAATCAGAGACATGGAGATAAGGTGACGTGCAATTACAAGGCACGGAAGTTCTGTGATTCATTCAGAAAAAGGTTCAGTTACTAAAGTTAACCTGCAACAGGAGTCATCTCAAGTATCTATAAACAAACACTAAATTTTCTGCTGTTTAAAATTAAGTCATATCCTTCCATTCATTCATTAACTCCAATAGCTCATTTAATGTCTGGGACCTTTTTTAGACTGCAAAAAGACAATTTCTTACAAGTTTTCCCCCAATCACATTATTTTGAAGAAGAAATAACATACACCATGAAATGCTTCTGAGTAGGTCAGGTATTGTAAAACTCAGGCATGCAAGGCACTGGTCACTCTGATGAGTATCTTCACTTGAGCATAATTCTGGATGCCGCTGAGCAGTCAGGAGTATTGAAATCAGTGTCACTAGTGAGATGGTTAAAGTGTAGCAAAGTGCTTGAGTGGGGAATTAAGAGCTTGAACCATTTCCTACTGTGCTCATATTATCACCAGTGCATTTTTAGCATGTTCCCTTACCTTCAAAATAGCATGTCCCAGTGCCAACATCTGAAGTGTTATGCAACATGAGCTCAAAATGCCACCAGTTTAGGATGAAAATGCATTGCAGTCTCCCATATGGACATTCAGGTCCAAAGCAAGGAGGAGCTGGAAGCGGCAGGCCTGCCAACAAATTATTTGCAAGGATTTTACTACTCTCTAATGGCTGATATGGCACTTCTAATTATTGTACATTGCTCTGCTCAGTCAAAGAGCCTTTATTGTATAGAAGCACTCCACAGCTGAGAGGTTTTTTCACATCCTTGCTCTTCTATTTTTGATAAACTAGTCCCTACACTTAAGAATCTTAATTGAATTCCTCTGAAATATTCACTAACTAGAACCAGGACTTCACAATTTGCTAATTAATATCGCATGTATGATCCATTATTTTAAATTCCAGTGCTGAATATAATTTGGCATCGCCATGCAAATAAGCAACAAAAAAATCCCCAAAAACCCACACGCACTAGGGAAAAAAAAATGCTGCTGGCTCTGACAACTAAGTATACACAATACACTACCTATTTTATATATATATATATTTGAATTAAAAGTCTTTCACCCTCCTTTTTTCTTTTGTATTCTCCAAATAAGTCATTCACAATCTGGTAGGCTGGACTGATAGCAGGTATGTTCTGCCCACTGAGATTCACGTGTCCTATACTCAAAGTCCTGTACAAATCAAGATTGGAAAAGACCTCTGGGAACATACGGTCCTACCTTCTGTTGAAAGCAGGTCCTTCATTTAGGTTACCCAAAACAACGTCAAACAGCCTTGGATATTTCCACCACCCTGGGAAACCTGTTCCAATGTTGACTTGTTCTCATGGTTAAGAATTCTTTTCTTTCATCCAGATGGAATTTCCCCTGAGCAACCTGCACCTGGTTCCCCTTGTCCTGTGCATCCCCTGTACCATGCAAACTGCTGTTGAAGCAGTTGAGCATCACAATTAGATTGCCTTCAGCTTTCTCTTCCCTAGGTTGATAAAAATCCAACTCCTTCAGCTGTTCCCTCTTCATGGCTGAAGCTCTTCAACCCTCTAAATGTTTCTGTGGCCCTCTGCTGGAACTTCTCCAGCTTCCCAATGTCTCTCTGGAACTGGGTGAGCAAAGATGGGATGCAGTATTCCAGGTGTGGCCTAACAAGAGTGGGGGGATGTAATCACATCCCCTGATGTACTTGCTACGCTCTTGCTGATGCAGCCCAAGGCACAGTTTGCCCTCATTGCTGCAAGGATGCTCTGCCAACTCCACATTCTTTCTGATGCAGGAGGAAAAGGACCAACGTGATGGTGTGGAAGCTTTAAGAAAAGCATGAAGATGTGTATGAGAGAGTATTTAGGAGTTGCAGGTCACTGAGAGAAGAGGAAGAAACACACCTAGTAGCATGCAGGCTTCATTAAAAAAATCAGAGGCAAAAGCAGTTAAATACTAAAACACCAAACCATGCCTCTCTAGCATATTAATGATACTACAGCCATATATATTAAGTTTTCCAAGGCACCCCATTCGTAAGCACCACAGCATTTCAGATCTTATCACAATGGCAGCAGCACATATTAAACTCAGACTTATTCCTGGAAGAGAACCCTGTTTTCAGGATTAGCAGACAATTTGTTTGCACTGCTGAACCAAGGATCTACACAATGAGTTGCTGACTGCACCAATACTTCTTTATATGCTGCTGCCTACAATAGTTTACTAGTTTTCCATGTGGACAAGATAATCAGCTATGCTACTAAAAACCCAAATAAAGAAAAATAACAGACAAAAAAACACTTCTACCAAGTGTTAGTGAAACAGAAAGCGGTATTTTGTCATTTCTATAAAGAACAACTGATTTCCATACTTGACTCATCAAAATCTCAGTGCCTTGAAGGCTATGATTGGCTTGAAAACTGTAACAAACCACAAACAATAACAAAATACCCCAAGAGATGTAACATTTTTAATGTCTCTGTTTGTGGTAATTTGGAGACTCTGAAATTGCATTTCAGCCTCGAGACACATTCTTCAGAAGGTGGCTACTTCTGACCTGCCCCCAGAAGGGATGGGTTTGAAGTTTTCAGCTCATACACATTCCCCTTCTGGATTGCACTGAACATAACTGAAACACTTCTTACATTTAACCTTCCAGTAACTGCCTGAGGTGCTACAATCAATTAAGGTTTTCAATACAGTCCATAGACTTTAACAGTTCATAACTTAGCATGGTCTAGTGATTCCTTCTGTGCAGTACCAAGTCTCAAAAAACCCATGTTGCTTCTTCCCACCCCTTCCAGCCCCCAGTTACTTCAGCCATTTATTCAATGAAATGAATTATGCAGAACTTAGCAGACTTTCAAATCAAGATAAACTGAAAAGTCGTATTTATGCTCCACTGCACTCCTGCCACTGTACATCAACAGTAGAGTAACACATAACTCATGTCAACAATTGAAGGAGGATTCAATGCCAAGAAGCAGCTGTATTCAAAAACAAAAACAAAAAAACAACAAAACACTCTGTTATGCAGACCTGCTTCCTTTTTGTATCCAGAGTCTTATGTGTCTATGTAGAAATAAAAATATTAGCTGTGCAGATCCACTACAGGAAGACAGGGTTGCTTCCACCCTCTGCCAACCCTCAGCAACAGCAACGCTTCATCTTCATCAGCTGCATTACCAGGAAGCTACTTCTTCCCTTTTGATTCTCACAGTCCCAAACCAGAGCACCTCTCAAGTTCCCTGTGCCCTCAGACTCTGTTAAAGATACAACCATTTTGCACACACAGTAGCTGCAAATCACAGTTTATCATCAGCCTGCAAGATCATACTCCAAAAAATGTCAAACCCCAGAACTTGCCAAAGACACTGACCTCTTGCTCCCTAGGCCACTCAAAACACCAACCCCAGGAGAGGGCTAATCCATATCATTAACACAAAGGAAGTCAAAAGCCCCAGTCAGGTGCCTCTCAACATCGGAAAACAAGCAGATTGCACAGATGCTGCTAATAACCTCATTTGGCCCATGAAAACTGTTTTAGAAGGATGAGGACTCTCAGAGCACAGCTGAATGAGTAGGATTAGGAGCAATTCCTCTTTATCTTGATAACTGAAAAACCAAAGCAGCTATAAACTCAGAGTCCCATGGTCTATTTAGGAGCTCAAGAGCAATTGTCTGACCCAAACACTTCAAAAATGGCACTTCAGTCACTCCATCTCTCCCTTTCTCCATTCACCCATGAGAAAAATGACCCTGCACTGAAAATTAAAAGACAGAAAATGCATTATCAGGCTCCTGCTGAAGACACGCCACTCAAAGAGTATGAAACTAACAGCTGAAGTCTTTAAAAAAAAAAATAAAAATATAAAATATCATCCCCCTAAAACTTACAGTTCAGTTATTACTGCATGCACAAGCACAGAGCAAGATGTTCTACACCAAGGGTGATACACAATCACTACCCAGCTCTTCACAGCAATAGAGCCCAACTGTCGAAGGAAAACAAGGCAACCATATAATTTAAGTTCTGGAGGTAATGGGAGTAGGCAAAGCATTATTCAAAGCACCACACTGTCAGGTCTAGACAGCCATCCCTACATTGTAGGATACAGCCTCAAGCACGCTAAGAGCAGTCCACAGCCCCAGACGTTAGTTCCACAGTCCTTGCAAAGGCACCACCTCTAACAGTACAACATGTGACAATAATGTAGCGAGCACTAACAAGTAAAAGAGATGGTATTTATAAGTTTCCAAGATCATTTTCTGGAGTTCTGCTGCGATCCCAAACACCACTTGATCCAAGCTTCCCCAGGCAGCCTGCAAGAAGGGGTTCCAAGGCACCGCAGCTGCAGCCCCAGGAGGAAGCAAAACCCAAGAACTTGCGGGTGACACCTTCAGCAATCTTGCTTCCTCCCAGATGACACCAACAGTTGTGTGACACAAAACATTGCTCTCCCCTGTCTGAAGGTCCTCACTGATCAGCAGCTCTAAAAAAAGCTCCAAAACCACTGTCCCTCATACTTTGGAGAGCAAGCCCTGTCCCCTGCACAGTCTTTGTGGTCCCTGGCCTTGAGGGTTCCCAAGAAGATGGACAGCCCTGGCAAAATGCAGCACATGGGAAGTTCAGAAACTTCTCTTTCCCATATGGATTCAATAGAGATGGTGCAGAGATTGGACACAGTCTGACCTTCAGCACTTCAAAGTTCAAGAAACCCAGGCATGATAGAGCAAACATGCATTACTTCTCCAACCACCAGCAAATGCACCACTTCCAGCTGCCTTCAGAGAAGGCTCTTTGCTACCACCTTCCATCACATTATTTAGCATCACCTCTTACATAGTATTGTTCTTCAGATTTCAACTCCCGGAAGCCAGCAATTAACTGAAAAACTCATCTGTCATTTCAAGAGGTAATGAATCCAGTCGCATGACTTCTGGGTACCATCTGATTTTTTTAATATCTAATTCATACTTTCCAAAAGGCTGAAGTTGCCAGTCCTGGCATATTTACGTCCTACTGCTTCATAAGTTGTCAAAAAATCTACTAGCTTTTAGTCGGTTATTATATGCAAATCCCAACTTTATAACACTTCTAGACAGCTCTAGCATTATCATGGGTACAATTTATACCCTTCCCATTTCATTTAAAAAGACACTGAACTGGAACTGGTCTGGAATAATTCAGTATGAACAATACTCTCCTTCAATAAATCTGTTAAACATTGTTTTCCAAAACTAATAATGAATCCTCTAAATTTTATTTTCATTTTTATGCAGCTGCATATATTAAAACATATAGCCTTATGAATCATCTTCACAGCCAACCAAGCAATTTAGTTATCTTCGACGTTGTTTAGCCTGAAATAAGCTTTGCTTTGATTATGTGCAAACTACTATGTGTATCCATTTCTGAATGTATGAAAGATTCTGACACCTCTGGAGAATAAAAACATGCTCTAATGACACGAGTACATTATGTGGATAACTGAGATTACTTTATAACTTAAATATTTATGATCACAAGCCTATACTAGACAAACTACAAAATGATTCCAGCATTCCCTAATTCACTCCACTGGCCCTAGCATTGTGTAGATCCAAGATCCAACTACAGTGAAAAAGAAAAGTCAATACCATAACCTAACTTTCTATGGTCTCCTCAGAAGCAGTTCTAGCTGCCCTCCTCCAGAGAAAAGAGACATTTGCTCTGGTTGCCAGGCCAGCACGAGGGAGATACCACCCGAGTATATTCAGTTGCTGCTCAGCATCTTCCACAGAGGTATTTCCAAACACACTGGAGCTTTGGCCTGTGTGAAAACTGTTCACAACAGAGACCAAGTTGACTGCCTGCAGTTTGGAGCACCCACTTTGTATCTGTCCACTACATCTATCATCATCTGTCCTCTTCAGTCACATGGCCCACTGTCAACCTCCTGCAAAGAGCAGCTCCATCCCTGAACAAGCCTCAGCAAAACACCCTACATCCAGTGATCACGTGTATTTAGATGAACAAAGCCTTTGTTATGGGTGTGCTTGACCCCGAGCCAGGGTTACACACATCCCATCATCTCTCCATCGCATGATGCGTGTGAGCAAAGCTCCCCCTCAGCACCCGCAGCCTTGCAGCACCCTGTCCCTCGGTGCCTGGCTCACACGTGGCAGCTACTCCCAAGTGCAGAAGGACCCAATATTCAAATCACTCATTACCCACTGCTGTCAGAACCTGGTCTCCTGCACGCTCAGCAGAGAGCAGCCTTTGGGTACAATTTTGAATTGTCATTGTCAATATATCTTACACATTTTGGCAACTAACATTCCAGTGAACCACATGATAGCCCAAAACATTTTCTCTTGCAGCAGAGAAGCAATTTGTGTTGCTCCTTCCTGTTTCTGCCATGATTAAGCAGCTGATTCACTCTCAACATCCTTAAAAGATGACTAGATTGAAACTTTTTCTCTCCCAATATAAACTAAATCCAGGCAGGAAAAGAAGGGTAACTATTTCAGAGGCCATTTGGGAGCTTTAGGATGTTTCCACTGATAGAAAACTCTGCAATTACACTGACAGCAGCACCCCTGAATGTCTTCTGGTTTCTAAGCTGTCCATGTGAACCCCTGAGCCTCCATCTTTAGTTTAGTAGTACTGACCTCAGTATCTGAATGACAATCTCAGAAACAACACAGACTTAATCACAGCCACAAAGAGTTACATTAGAAAGATCCTGCTTCTGACATAAAAATAAGTTTAAAAGATGTAGTATGGGAAAGCAGAAACTCCCCAGAACTGCTACTGTAGAGGATTTTCCAGAGTGTTTGAAAGAGTACCTATAGCTTCAGAGGGGAACCAAAACGCAGCCACAGCAGATCTGCCAGGAGAGGATGGACACCGAAATGTAACACGCGTTCAATGCAACCGAATCGCAGAAAGACAAACAGCCCTCCTGCATTTCTGCATCAGGGCCCCCTCCGCATTCCCCCTGCAACAGGGGATCAATGCAGAAAGAGCCTGCACCAACAAACAGAGGCATCACGCAGGAGGTCATCGGCAGTGGGGTCTGCAGGAGAAGCAAGACCAGACAGCTTCCTCCAGCTGCCTCTTCTGAGGTACCTCCAAGGGTTCAGCAGTGCGGCCTTTTCCTTCCGCTCTCTTCTTTCTCCAAATGGGAGCAACACAGACTTGGTTCCCTATTTCATCATGCCTATTTTCTCTTCTCAGATCATTCTTTGGAAGGGCTTCACAGTGAAAAGGACAGTTTTCCAGGCTAGCTCTTGTAACTAACTAAAGGAGTGCATTGCCCAGTGTAGACAGCATGTTATAGCAGACAATATTTAATTCCTCTAGTTTCTTGACCGGTAGTTCTGTTTTGATATCACAGCCACAAAGGTAATAATAGAACTAAAAAACTTCATAGCCTGCCCATCAACCAGGGCTAACCGACACCTCTGACTTGAAAAGCACTGCTATTTTAGTCTTGGCTGAGCTCTCCACTCCATCCAGGCCAAATTTAGCCATCAATGATCTTAATTTGTGCCAGCCACCTATTAAATAATTTTGAAGAACAGAAAATAATCACGACAGAAGAAACAGGGCAGAGGGAAGTCAGTAGGAAAGGCAGCACACTTATCTGACTTGCGGCAGCAGAGAGACATGAAAACGGGGCAGAAGGAAGGGGCACAGGGCTTCACAGGGGACACCATCTTGCATCACACAGAAAAAACAGCAAGATAAAACAGGCTATTACTGGAACAATATTGGCCACCTTCTTCAACGGTGCTCATTTCTGCTTTAGGAAAAACAGCTTTATTAAGAACAACATTATAAATTAAAGAGGCATCCAAACCTTATAGACTTGTCCATATGTTCCATTTCCAACAACCTGCACCAGTTCAAATATTCCCGCAGGGTCCTGCAAAAAGCAGAAGAAATAACATTATTTGCAGCAAAGCAACCACTTCATAATGGAGCGTAACTGCACACAACCAAAATGAAAACGTCTGTGGCAGATCTCCTAATGATCTGTATTGCACACTGAAGGGGAAATAGCCAAATAATGCTATAAGAAATACATTTAATATTGAAGTTTTCAGTCAAGTTGCCCAGAACTCCACACACAAAACAACTTGGTGAAGATTTGTAGCATAGTGATACAGCAGATACAACAAATAAATGGAGATGTGTGAAGAACACAAGAATTCAACAGATTGGGCTTAGTAGCAGAATAAGGAATAAACTCCAGGCTTCCTAAGCCTTAAAACACTGAGCTAGCCTAGAGGCTGAGCTGCTGTCTTCTGCTATGAAACACTTGGCAATGTAATAAAGAACCTAAATCACAGAATTGAAAAAACACTATATGAAGCACCTGAACCCAATTACCTTACAAAAGGGAACTGGACCACCCCAGGCAATCTGAACACCACAGGGAGGCTGAGAATGCTCAACTGTCTCGTTTTGGAAACATAACGAGGTGAATTTGACTGATGTATTGAAGTCTTGGCCTTGAACCCAAACTAGATTGGTGTTAATTTACACAAAATATTTATGTGTCAGGTCATCAGTGTACCACAGCACATGAGCCAACTTTCGTCCTACTGGTTTAGCACCAGTTGCTCTAAAACCAACCACTGCAGCACATGTCCTTCTCCAACAACAAGACGCTGCAGCCTTTCAGATACAGGAAGACCATCTTTTTGCAAGGCGTGGGCAAGTCAATGTTCGCTCCTGCATGACTGAGCACATTAAGAAATCTGTTGCTTCAGTTAAAACTCACTTGAGAGCTTTATATAAAAACATTAAGAACTCAAGAGACCAGTTTCCTGATTTCTGGCTAAGCCATTTATCAGTCAGCTCATTTCTTGGGATGATATCATTGAGAGATTTACATAAAACATTATTAACTCCATGTGTCAGTTTTACTACATCTGTTTCAGCAATCTGTCATGTCAGTTGATGCCTATTGGTACAGCTGAGGGATGCGATACAGAAAAACATTATCTCAGAAGTCCAATTTCTATGACTGTGGTTGCAAAACATTTTTTTTTTCTTTAAAGGTATCAAGCTACTTCTCTGCTCCACTTATATGTTATTCTTTTAATATAAATAATACTTTCTTCAGTATCTGATATGGAAACGTTTACTTAGGCAAAATCCCAATGGAAACATACCGGCTTTTTTCTGAGCAGATTCTGCCTTTACTGGCACAACTGTCACAATACATGGCAACAGCTTTCACTGTCAGAGCAACACACCACAGACTTCCACAACTGAAAGTACTAATGAGTTCGTTTGGTTTTGCCTCTAAGTCAAATGAGTTTTAATATTATATTTCCTGAATTGTCTAACTCGCAAAAATATTTAAAAAGCAAACAACTAATTAACAATGCATATACCAGATCAAATCACTTACTTTTGACCCATGCACAGGCCACTCTGTGTCATTTCTTTTCTATCTCTTACAATTAAGACAAGGTGGTAAGTCATGGCCTCCTAGACTTAAACCCCAATTATAGAAGCCTCGTGCAACAAGATGTCCATGGACCACTCGTGTATGGATCTATGCACAGGCATAAAAGCACTTGCAACATTGGGATCTTTCTAAAGCCCTTTGCTTCTTTCTCATTTCTTCATTCTGTGTTCCCACTAGTCTTGGGTATAAAGGAGCCACACACTTTGCTCCAGCAGAGCTGAAGTCAGCAATAATCCATTGCCATCACAGCTGCCAAAGCAAGAGGTGGGTGCTACAAACCTCTGCCTCAGGTGCAACCTTCCCCCAGAACCATCCTTGGGTTGGGTCTGTGCAGTACAATGCTCTCTTCTTCTCCAAGCTTATTTATTATGCACGTATAACAATTTAGTGTACCTCAAAATCAGATTCTCTCTCTCCCTCCAATCAATTTCATTCTGATTTAGCATCCTAATAGGTTGCTTCTAAAGGCTTCAGACACTCTAGGAAAAACCCAAACAATTATCTAAATAAATGTTAGCATTAACTTTAATACAGCAAAAAATCCTACCCTGTCCTTGCCAGCCAATTGAGCATTAACATCTCAAGCCTCCGCAGCCCTGAGTGCAGCCAAAACACTTGGCCATCTCTCTTCTTTTAATCAGGACACCGTAGCAAACCAAACCTTGTTAAGAGTCATAAAGGATATTAATCTGGGCTCTGACTTTGGTCCTTGGATTGCCCTTGTTTGCTTGGATATCAGCACTGCATCGTTTGCTGGCATTATTCACAACAAGCCAACTTCTTAATTATCTTGGAGTTAGGTATCATCTTTGATGTAGTGCTTCCTCTCAGCCACCATTTAAACCCCATCGTCCATCTGACCCTTCACCAGCCAACCCCTGCCAAATTGCCAGGTTCACTTTGACAGACGCCAAATTCCTGGCCTGAACATTCATCACTTGAAGGTTAATTACTGTAATGCACTGTACCATATGGAGGCCTTCTTGCTTTCCTGCAAGTCATCTGCAGAGCCCTCAAAAGGCAAGAGCAAGGCTGCTGACCCAGAGGCACCCAGGCCACATCCATCTCCTGCATGAGGCAGAACGAAGAACAAGGCACACAGCCAGAGCCCCACCAAAGCTCACCCTTCACAGTCTCTGCAGCTAAACACGACACAGGTGTCCAAAGCTCAAGTGTTTCTACAGGGCCTCCACACCTCAGCACCTAATGCAGTAATCAGAGGCTTTTTAACCACCTGGCTGCCCTGGTGAACCCAGGGCAGAGAACCCCAACAAGATGCTCCTGCAACATTTGGAAACTAAAGCCCAAACCACCTCTTTTCAGGAAAAGGAGAAAGCCGTGGTGAGCACCCATTTGGAGGGGAGCAAGGCTGGCTCGTACAGTTTGAAAAGGACCCCAGTCCCAGCTGGGATCTCCTGATGGCAGTGAGGTTGGGGGGAGCACAGTGCCAGGCAGCTCCTGCTGGCCCCGGGAACAAGACAAGGCAAAGGTAAAGCATCTGTCTTTACATAATTTCTACAGCCCAGCCTCACCTGCCTCCCCTTTCCCTCTAAGCACAAACCCCAAACTAAGGCTGCTGACGTGCTGAAAAGGCTTCCTCCAAAAGGACACCTTTGTCCCTTCCCCATCAGGGCTGAACCCTGCCGTGCTCACAGCCTCTGGGAGGTTTCTGCGTTGGACGGTTTCTACACAAAGCCTGCGGTCTGGTTTGCAGCACTGCTCCTTTTCAAACTTACACTGGTTTCTTATCATTTATTTAAGGAGATAAGATTCATCTGCTAAAGCTCTAAAGAACCTCCACTATTTCGTCTTCCTCCCCCGAGCAGAGCCAGGTTAAGCTCCTGCCTCCTAGCCAGGAGCCTCGTGCCATCCTCACAAACTTTACTGTCTCTGCTCCCTTTCTTCTTGCCGTCTCTGGTCTGGAACATCCTCCTCGCCATGTGATTATTGCAAAGGCTTCTCCAAGCCCTCTTTTTTTTTTTTTTTCTCCTGATATTTTTAGAAAGTAGCCTGCTTTGGTTTCACTGTCTGGGGCTGGCTGCTTTTTGCCACAACTGAACTCTTCCCTCTTCTTCTGCGGAGAGTGCCCCAGAAAAAAAAAAAAAACTGCCTTGGTTGGGCTGGGTTGATAGGTGGTGAGCTTCCATGTAAAAAAGTGAAGTGGAACTAAGGGGCATCATACACAACCCCGTTAACTGTTTATGGACATGAAACACTGAGAGTGTGGCTTTTAATATGGCAAAAGTTTGGATTGTGTTAAAAAACCTAAAAACACATGAGCATAATGATAAAAATTCATAGCAAACTAGGTGAACGCTGACTTTTTTTAGCTTTAAAAAAAAAAAAAACAAAATGAAGAAGCCCAAACCTCAACAAAACCCCACAAAAGCCAAAGCCCACGCACATATTTTCTTCCAGAAAACCCTCATTTCCCCTGGGTTTTCTCCCCACAGCTCGGCAGCGCTCACATCACCCTCGGGAAGGCCGGCAGGAATTATTTATTGCCCTGGGAGGGGAACGGCTCTCTCCGGCGGAGCTCTCCGAGCGGGGCAGAGCCGCCCTCCCGTGGGACGGTCTCCGCCGGCGAAGGGGACACCACCTCCGGAGCAGCGGGGCCGGGCGAGCCGCGGGACGGCGATCGGCAGCCCGGTGCTGCTGGCCCCGGGGCGGGGGGGGGCTCCTCACCCCGGTGCCCCGGCGCAGCCCTTGCCACACCGCTCCCTCCCGAAACACCGGCACCTACGGCATCGCACGCCTCTCCCCGGCGGGGACAGCCGTCCCACGGCCACCCCACGCCGCGGGGACACCCTGCGGCGCCGGCGCCTCTCCCCACGGGCGGCAGAGCGGAATCCCCTCGGTTAAAGGGGAAGAAACCCCCAAAGCGGTGAAAGCCTTTGCGCTCCCCGTCGCTGCGGCGAGGAG
>NW_015090995.1:8122099-8122417 GCF_001431845.1 Calidris pugnax
GAGAAAAGTTTGCGAGGAAGTGACGTGCCGCGGCGGCGGGGGTCGGGGCCACCTGCCGTCGAGGGGGCGGCCGCCAGGCGCTCCCCCCCCCAAAACCACCCACGCGTGGGGAGGGGGGGATCGGGAAGCGCGGCGGTGGAGCCACGGGAGGGTCGGGAATTGCAGCGGGGGCAGCCGGGAGCGGGGCAGGGAGGGAGAACCCGCAAGCCCCCACGCTCCCACCCGGGAGCTGTGTCCCAGACGGCACACACAGGGCACGGCGTGTCACGGGGCTGAAGGAAATCACAGCAGGCTTTAAAAAAAAAAAAAAAAAAAAAA
>NW_015090995.1:8122442-8268111 GCF_001431845.1 Calidris pugnax
AAATCCCCCCCGAAACAACAAAAATACCCCCACAACTTAAAAATACCCAAACTATATTAATAATAATAATAATAATAATAAGAGTCCAGAGGAGGCCACGGAGACAATGAGAGGGCTGGAGCTTGGCTCCTATGAAGACAGGCTGAGAGAGTTGGGAGTGTTCAGCCTGGAGAAGAGAAGTCTCTGGGGAGACCTCATCGCAGCCTTTCAATACCTAAAAGGGGCCTACAAGAAAGCTGGAAAGGGCCTTCGTACAAGGGCATGTGCGATAGGACGAGGGGTAATGGCTTCAAATGGTCGCAGCCTTTCAATACCTAAAAGGGGCCTACAAGAAAGCTGGAAAGGGCCTTCGTACAAGGGCATGTGCGATAGGACGAGGGGTAATGGCTTCAAATGGGAAGAGGGCAGATTTAGATTAGAAATCAGGAAGAAATTTTTCACTCTGAGGGTGGTGAGGCACTGGAACAGGTTGCCCAGAGAAGCTGTGGCTGCCCCATCCCTGGAGGGGTTCAAGGCCAGGCTGGATGAGACTTTGAGCAACCTGGTCTGGTGGGAGGTGTCCCTGCCCAGGGCAGGGGCTTGAAACTCAATGATTACTTTAAAGTCCCTTCCAACCCAAACCATTCTATTATACACACAAACACTTCTAGGCCCTTCGTGACGAGCCCCGCAAATAGAAGCCCAGGAGGTGACAGCAATGCAGCTCACAGCACCGAGCTCAGAGCTGTCGTGGTGGGCAGAGCAGCCTCAGCCATGGGGGGAGTCCAACCCCACACACAACAGGGGGCAACCAGCAGCTGCAAGTCCCTCCTGGTGCAGAGCAGGGTTGGAGCCCCTTGGCAAGCCTGTCCCACAGCACTGCAGGGACCTTCGAGAAGGCAGCACGTTACTATAAACTCTGCTGCTCATTGCAGCCTCTGTCGCCCTATAATTATGACCACGGAAATAACATAGTGTAGAACAGTATTGTAGTGGGGTGGAAGGACTTGTAGATATTTTTGGGCCTCGTATTTGGAGGCAAGTAACAGTGGAAATGCATGTTACTGAGCTAAAGTCCTTAAGTGTTCCTGAACGATGCTCAGGGCTGAGACGTTGTCCCCTCCCAAAAAGCGAGCAAAGGGAACAAACTTCTGAATCAGTATTTTCCCACTCGCAGACACGAAATCAAGACCAAGTGGTCACAGCATCTTTGGTGCCTGTCAGCACAGCCCGGCGGGTGCAGTGCCCGCAGCGGAGGGGCAGTGTTGTAATAAAAGCATTTGGCAATTTCCTTGAAAGAAACGCTGATGCGTCATTCAACTTCAAAGAATTCTTTTAGAACAGCCCACGCTGGGTACGTTATCTGCTAAAGCAACCCTGGGTTTTTGCTCTCTGTCTGTCTGTAGGCCAACACACTGTTGTGCTGCTAACAGATTTGAGGCCGATTGCTGCTTTAAAGCATAAGTTTGTTGAAGAACTCCACAGGCATAACACACCTATGCACGATGGGGGCAGAAATCCACACACAGCAACAGCCCAAGCCCCTCTCCGTGCCCAGCTCAGCCACCCGCTCTCCCCTGGGCAGCCTTTGGAAAATTCTGGCCCTCACAGCACCTTTGATAAAGTTAAGCCACAGTTTTGCCACCCCCATTATAGCCTTCCTGCCTTACATAAATCCATCATTAGCCTTTCTGCTTGTGTTATTTCTCACAATCCCTCTTTATCTCTTCCTAACCTTTGGGCTGTCCTTTGTCTCCTGCCACTTTCCCCTTCCTTCCTGCTTCCCTGGTGAGAACTGGTGTGAAATTCCCAGCTGCTGTCTACCAGACACCCTCTGTCTTGCTCCTTCTCTTAGATTCTTTGCCGAAATGAATTGTACCCCCCCGCCTCACCTCTGGTGAGTGCACCAACCAGAGGATTAATTTCCACTTGACAGAAAGCTTTACTCAAAAATGATATGAAAATCTGGTTTTAGAAGTATAATATGGCTTGTAGTATTTCTGCAGGTATGTCTCAGTATCTGTTTGCTACCTGCATTTAGCACCACCTTTCACTGCCTTCCCTCCCCTGAACCCTGCTGCTGGTGGGGTTTCTGTGGGTGCTCCAGTCCCACTTAAAACACCACGGGCAAAACTTTGTGAGCTTCCCTTGCTGCCAAAGAAGGCAACGCATCTTTTCCCCATAAAGGCCTTGCAGGACTAACAGAATCAACAGCTGGTTTTGTCACTGATATTCACAGTGGATCTATTGATGGTGAAAATGCCACCAGGACAAGGCTACTTTTCAGAGCAGAACCAGATTTACAAGCCCCAGGTTCTTCATCACCAGCCTGATAACTGGTTCTGGAGAAACAGAAACTCTGCTCCAAGCGTCCCCCACAGCCTCATGCCCTGCTTCTGCTCCAGCCTCCCCAAAGCACACACAGACAAGGCGCTTGTGCTGTTGTTGACTTGCAAGCTGGCTGTCACAGCTGTCACACATTGCTCCTCTGGATGAAGCCATGAGTAACTCCTGAGAATCAGGAAATTCACTGCCTTAGTGCAACCTGACTGTTAATAATCTAGAAACCTATATCCTATCAATAATGAAAAGCGAACGGAATCCCTTAAGAATAAATTCAATTTAAAAAAACAGCAACCAAAACCAAAACCCAAAACCCAACAAACACAAGAGACAATTAAATGGTATTTAATTGTACAGCTTTCCTCTCCAACAGCTGCAGTCAAAGCCCTGCAGCCAAATTCAGCAACCACAGACCTGAACATGAAAACCTTTCAGATGTCTATGTGCAAGCAAAGGATGTTTTTTGTTAAAAGGGAAGTGCAAGCATGAAGGGGGAAGAGCTTCCTTTGTTTCAGCAAGGGAAATGCCATTGTACCCCAGAAGGACGGGGCGAATCCTGAGCTCTTCTGTGTGCATCCCACCCCCCAAACTCAGATTTGGGCCCACAATAGTACTACTAAGAGTAATTGCCCCTGCCATACGTGACACTCAGTAAAGGAAGGGAGTGTTTAAAGTTGAGGCTCGAATTGCCATGCTGGCTCGTTTCCTTTAGCTTTGTTTACGCTGGGGTCTCAGCTACAGGTGTGAAGCTGCCAGAGAAAAAAAAACCCAAAAGATAACTCATAAGAGAACAGGATTTCCGGTCTGCAGGAAATAAACAGCTTCTTAAATGTGGTTTCAGTCTGAATTGGACAAACTGACTCTTTCAGAACTGTAAATTCACAAAAATTCTCATTCAGAAGAACTCAGACCCACAGGGTCTTCTCCTTGAAATGATCCCCCTGATGCCACTCGGAACCGACATCCCTGCTGCTCCCAGGGCTGCAGGGACAGCCCAGCTCATGCCATGGCCACAGCTCCACAGCCAACCCTCTGCATGTGCTTCCCAGCATTTTCAGGGAGCTCAGAAACCCCAAAGCTCAGGTTCAGCTCTTTGCTGTAGAGGTAGGAGGCAAAACCCCTGCTTCATGCTCCTTGGTTCCCCAGCATCGTGGCAAAGCCAGAGCCCAACCCCGGCGCACTGGCCTTCCCCGGGACTCCCCTCTGCAACCGCTCCCCAGCACTTGCTCCAAAGTCAAATACAATTCCTGTAAACACCAGCTTTCTTTGGCTCCACAACATTCCCTGAGAGCTTTATTTTGCTGGAAGTTTTCTTACCTTCTGTAAGGAAAGTGCTTCTGCCAGGCCCAGAGGTGCCTGGTCAGATCGATGCAGTCTCTAATGCTCAGCACCTTTCTCCCAGAATAAGAATCCTGTACAAAATTCCCCATCAGTTTTTGTTTGTTTGTTTTAATATGAACCTACATTTAGACACTTATTTAGTGTTTCCTTAGAGCACAACTCTTAGCTTGGAGGCAGGAAAGTGACACAAAAGCCTGTGAAATCTGCTTTTAACTACAGACTTCACCCTCTGCTTCCAGAAGCTCTCTCTGGATTGCTCAAGGAGGAGGGCCAATCTTTTTGCCTAATGCTTTCAGAAACCGTTTTGTCTTCATTTGGTAGCACCAGAACAAGATGATTACCAGCTGTTAAATGCTGATTACAGAAAAGTCAATGGGTGGCAACGGCCAGCATGGTATTAAGCCCAACATTCATCCGTGAGTAGGGTCTCTTGGCTGCCACTCAAACTCATTACCATTTACAGCATCATTCTGGAAGCAATTTATTATTTCTAATGGCTTTTATGAAGCCCTGAAATAAAAAAAAATAATCTTGATTTATTAGGCCAGCCACTAACTTTAAAGTTGTCCCCTTCCGTTTCCACTTACAGCATGGTTTAGTACTGTGGGTGGCTTTTTTAGATTGTCAGGAACAAGATTATACATTAAAAAGCCATCTCGGGTTGTATACAGCCTGGGTATGTCTTCATGCGAGCTTGGTAGCACTCACACAATGCCATGAGTACTATCTGATGAATACAGAAAAGCAGAGAATGCTTTCATCAGGTCACACCTTGGAAAATACCAGTACAACTTGGCGCAGCTGCTGCAGAAATTCTTTGGATTGCAGGGGAAAGATTTAAGTTTCAGGCCATGGACACCCAGTTACTTGCATTCCAATTTAGTTAAAAGATGCTAAAAGAGATGAACCACCAACCCCTCCCCCAACCCAATCCACTTCATAACTTCAGCATTTCTGTGACCCATCCCTGCAGTGCTTGGAAATCACACTAAAATGTCTTTGTTTTCAATGGATTGTTGGATTAAACTCTGAATATTTCTCATGCTTTCTCCTATGTGAACTAAAGAAAGTTCTACTTCATTCCAAACACAGTAAGGCTGGGCCAGAAAGTCGTATTTAAACCTGAATCTCTCTTCAGATTTGTACTTTGCAGAGGCTGCTGCATTAGGGCTGAGAGACAGGGTTACTACCTTGGGTAAACTGGGAATAGCAAAAATCCAGACAAACCAACCAAAACAGTCATTTCCCATACAATACTCAGTAGCACATACAGTAGTTTTCAGCTCTTTAAAAATTAAATAACTTTTTTCAGTTCCTGGCAGCCGTGTTAGTTCAGTTTCACAGGATATCCAAAACGAGAGCAAACAGCTTCCTTCCCAAAGGATTCCTGAGTGGACAGGCAAGCTGGAAAAAGTGCCTCTTACTACTGTAATCACAGCCAGGATGTCCACCTCATTTCCCAGAGTAAAGCTTAAAATAAAGGTCTCCCACAAAACTCGCGTACGTTTGAATGCTACTCCCTGGGACTCCTGCAGAAATTTATTTTCTTTTCAACTGCACCCAAAGGAGCCTCCCTGAGGGAAGCGTGTCCCAGTACATCACACACCAGGAACCCTCTCCTTGCTGGAGCGATAACCCCCTTTCACTGCGTGACCCGTGACTTCACAGCATTGTTTCAGCACAGCCCTTCGGAGTTTCTCAAGTCGGAACGCTGCTGCTGCTGGAAGTTTCCCGTCATCCCAGCACACCTCCCTGCCATCCCCACCAACAGCCACACAAACGCTTTCAGGGAGAAGGGTTGTATTTTCTGGAATGATGAGATTTTGCACTTCTGGCTTTTGGACTCTCGGTTCCAGCCCCAATTAAATCCTCAGTCGTGATTTTGTGCAGCAATACACAAATCACACAGATAACTGTTTCCCCGTGCGACTGCTATTTCTGTTACTTCGTCTCCCCATGAGAGTTTTCCCTACCCTGATTTTCTTTCCTTTCCTGTGTCACCAAGCCTTTCACTGTCACCGTACGCCCGGCCTGGGAACACCAACACGGTATCTGTGTGCCACAGTAACACCGCCGCGTGAAGGCTGGCTGGCAATTTTGCAAAATTAAGAGCAAGATGATTTATTGGAATAAATTGAGCTCATACATTTTATGTTACTATTGTATATTACCCTCCTGCAGCCATCTGCCTGGCTATAAGCTCTTCCCTCCCATCTTCTGCAAACTTATTTCTCCATTCAAAGCGGAGACCATTTTAAATGCTTTGCAAGGCACAGTGGCTATATGTTACTAGGTCATCGGATCCCAATGGGCTTTATGAATACCGTAATGAATTTCAGCCCAACATCTGTCTGCTCTCTGAAACAGATGCAATTATGGGAAAAAATAGCTGCTGCCTCTTCACAGGCTCATTTCTTAGTAAAAATCCCCAAATACAAAGAAAACTGACATAGCATAGTTTAATCGCTACCGCATTATTTTTATCAGTCAAAATATCATGTGGCACACGCTCTTTTGTGAAAGCAAGACAAGTTGTGGTAACTTTTCTGGCAGACAGGCAGAGGGATTTTTTGACTTTTATAAAATCTTACAGGCATGGTTTTGGTGTTGCCAATCAAATGCTAACTTCGGATGACTCAGAAGACGGTTCCCTTTTATCCAAACCACTGAAGTTTGGTGGTTAGCTAAAAAGGAACTGGTATCTGAATCACCCTTGGTTTAGAGGAATTGTCAGATAAAAGTCTTGGGTGTGGAGTTTTGGGGGCAGAGTGTTGGTTGGGGTTTTTTGTTGTTTTTTTTGTCTCCCTCTTCTCTACAGAAAACAAAAAAATCTAAAACTTTAAAAGTGAGGACACTTTTCAACATATTTAAAAAAAAAAAAATCAAGATAAGTCAACTTTATCACATCTTTTTAACCTTTTCAATGTCATGTGTCGGTTTGGGTACATTCTCAGTAAATTAAACAGATTTTTTCAGTTGTGTTGCAAGCCCAACCTGCGCCTCACAAAATTACACAATTTTAACCTTGTCTTCAGCTACAGAAAAAGCCTACCTTGTTGCTCAAGGCCCCATTACATATCTGCAGTTCCCAGGCCCCCTGCTTCTCCTTTTCTTAGAGGAGGAAAAAAAAAAAAGGCAAAAGAGGAACTATAATTTATGAGCCCCCAGCACATCCCTCTGGAACAAAACCTGCCCTCGGTGACCTATTAAACATCTTCAGGGAATCCTCCTCTATTCTCACTCCAATTTCTATTCAGTTCCAAGTTGCTTTTCATCCCCAGTAGTTTATCAACTTTGATCATTTCAAACACACTTGGATGCCCCAGCGCAGTGCCCGAGCCTTTTAAATCCTCCTCTTTTCCTTGAGGAAAACGTATCAGGTCTTTGGGATGTTGCCTAATGCGTGTGTGTGTGTGACTGCTGGAAGGGGAAGCTCATTTGAGCCTTGAGCAACAGAGTCTTCTTCCAACACTAACTCATGAATAAGTCTATGCCTTTTCCTGTCTATCCTTGCCAGTCCTATCTAAACGTTCTCTATCTTTGTATATTAATAACCAGCAGATAACTTCCAGCCAAGTTTCAATTATGTCTGCAACACCCCGCTCAGGCTGTAACAGCCACCCGGCTCTCAGGAGGGGCTGTCAGCCTTCTCACGGCACTTCAGAGTCCATCTGGGACAGCAGCGGGTGGGTGCACTCCCCTTGATGTTGCTGCTGCACAGCACAGCTGTCAGCTGAGACCGTAAACATTTTAAAAATTAAATTTGACAAGTTCTTCAGCGGCTTGGGAAGACTGGGACGCCTCTGTACATCCGCCAGTCAGTCACTCACTGATATTTAGTCAGGGAAGTTTTGTGGGCAAGGAATGTGCTTGTGCAGGTCTGAGACTGGGTGTATTCACTGTTTATATTGATAACCTGGAAACAAATACCAAGTGATTGCTGCTTAGTTCAGAGGGCACCAAGAGGCAGTGTGGCAAGTGGCACCGGGCTGCACTGTATAGCACATAGGGCTCAGCAACCTAAACCCATTTAAACAACATTCATCTTAACAGCATCATTGTACCAGGTTATGTGCCAGCCCAGTTTGTGTGCAGTGGGGCAGGAGGGCTGTGGCACAGACCTTCCTTCAACACCAGCCCAGCTGCACCCAGCACAGCCTGGACACTGCCCAGAGCACCGAATCCCACAGGCACTCGGAAGCTATATCTAAGAGAGCAAACCTGGGGGAACACCTTGGTGCAGTCCTGTGGCAAAAGGGCTGATGGGATCATGGCTGCATAAGCAGAGAAGAAAGACCAGGGAAGGGACTTCGCCTCCCATATGGCTTTGCCGAGACGGATGCTGGAACAGCAGCTCCGGCATCTTTCTAATAATGTGCAGAGCAGAAATGAAGACTTGGATTCAGCGCAAGGAAGTGGCACAAAAATTAACAACCAAAGACAAAATGGCCTACTATGCCTGCCTTAAATAGCTATAGCTCTTACCTTATTAAAAAGAGAAGTGACTTTATATTTTCTCCTACGGAGAAAAGAGTGGGCATTTTAATCACAGAAGACATAATGAGAGCCAGTAGCTGATGCAGAAACCAGACAATTAAAAAAAAACAAAAAACAAAAACCCCCAACAAAGCAGAAACAAAGGCACCACATGTTAACAGACTTATTGGTTTCCATTTCTCATTGGTCGCTCATTTTCTGGTTCCTAGAGTAAGTGAAAGAGTGCTCAGACCTCCCCAAATTACAGCTGCTTTCAGCAGCCTCTCATACTGTTTCACCAGTGCAAAGTAACAGGTGGACAAGATGTCCTGACCATAGCAGTTTCTGTGCCACCCAGCAAATCCCTCCTTTCCGGAGGTCTGCCTGGCTGCTTTACAGTAGCCGAGCCCCAGCCAAGCCCAGAACTGGCACTCTATAGCGCACTTAAGCTTAGCCTTCCAGCAGGGAGAACTGGGGATTTAAACCAGCTTCCCTTTTCACAGCAGCTTAAGTTCTTTAAGGAGTTTAGCTCCATAAACCAATTAAGCATCTTTAAGTCCTTGAGCTCTCATACCTCCTCCGAGCAGTTTGCATGCTTACATTGGTTTAAAGGGCGAAAGCTGATTTCATCTAGCAGAGACCTGAGCATCTTATGAGGTCATGGGGCGAACAATCCCAAGCAGAGTCAGTGAGTCTGGAATCCTCTGCAGACCAAATCTGGGGGGCTGCACTCCCGTGGCCTCAGTTCTACAAGCAAACTCTTAAGGTTTGGAAAAGCCCCAGTTCTAGATTATAAAGTAATAGATGGCCCATGAGCTCATAAACTTCACACGTTAGGAGTAAAACAGCTATTATCTGCATTAACACATCCACCATGGTAGCGCAGGCAGACTGAACCGGTGTGTCACCCCCTCAGGTCCCATCCCAATGCCTCATCTACCCTTCCTGTCCTTTTCCTTTGGATTAGTTAACACTAAAAGGAGGAGAACAATCACTTGATATTTGAATACAAAAGCTTACAACCAATTTTCTGAAGTGTTGTTTTGGGCTTTTTTTGTGGTTTTTTGCTTGTTTGTTTTTTATTTTGTTTTAATAGACAGATCAGCAATATCTTGAAAGCCAGAAAACCACATCATAAAGTTTTATGTGAATCTATCACCAGCCCCCTTTGTTTCCTTAGGACATAACCACACAGCTAGATGTATTTATATATAATGTATATAGATTTGTATTATATACACATAAATAAAATTACTGCATATATCCTAAATGCTGTAGTTTTCATAGGCACCCTTTTGAAGTCAGTTAACACATCATTATGTTAATAAATCACTATGTTGTGTTAAAATAGTTTTTAACTCCTGCACAGGAAAAGCAACATGCTGCGGTGACAACGTGATTCTGTAAGCAGTTGTGGATTAACATTCAGAGACCACTGTGATTAAAAATCCCCACCAGCTGCCCAATCTGCTTTTGTCAGTAAACTCTGCGTCATTTTATAGCAGTAAAAAATACAGTTTGCCCACTCACTTGAGGTCAGTCATGTGTTTATGCCTGGAAAGGAACATTTACACAAGCCTTACAGGAAGGACAGAGCTGCTCCATTGCTCTGCATCTGCTGCTGCTGTTGCTCACTTACAAGGTCACCATATCTTGTTTCTTCCAAAACAATGACAAATTATCCCAGAAAACACCCCATCCATCAGCTCTGCCTGCTCAGCACCCAGGTAGCAACCTCTGTGTTAGAGACACCCAAGGAGGACATGGCACTGAGGCAGAGCCCCTGGACCCTAAAGCAGATCTGGGGGTGCTGGATCTTTGCATGTGCTTTCCAAGCTAAGCCTTGCCCCAGTAAGGCCCTTCGTGCAATTCATCACCTGAACCCAACTCATCAACAAGTCCAACCATGAAACTTCTCAGCCTGAACCCCCACACAAGCAGGAGGCATTTCAGCAGTTCCTCCCTCCCTGCAAACACCAGTGTTTCCTGCAAACACAGGTGGTATTTCAAAAATTTACTCACCTTTTGCTTCAAAATTCCCCAAAGCCACACAGCTCCCACTAAAGCATTTCCAGAATAACTGTACCTACCAGCTCAAGCCATGCACCCCTCATCACGCAGCCAGCAGCACTCACCCACTGCCTCCAGCCCCAGGAGTAGGAACGTACAACCACCCACCTGCAGCTGAGCTCCCTCATCAGGCAGGGACCCAGCTGCCAGCAATCATGGCTGGTAGAGAAGCTGAACACAAGTGTGGCTGGTTTGCACTGATTTTACATTCTGCTTCTTTGACAAAACCTTCACATGGGCCCCTTCCTTGCAGAGATGTAGCGGGGGTGTCTTTGTACAATGTGGGGACCTCCAGCAATCACTTGCATTTTGAGATCTACCCTTCTGCTGCCGCACAACAGGAGTCGTGGCCTCGCACAGCAACGCCCTCCACCCTGCTCCATCACACTTCCTCCAAACCTTTCCACTCCATTAGCTTCAGGGCTCCCCAGCTGTATCTTGGAGGACAGCCCTTGCCAGATGCCTTCTCTTCACCAGTGCAGGAGGCTGGTGCCCACCCCGACCGACCAGAGCAGGACTATGGCCCTAAGCCCTTCCAGCCCCCTGCCGTGCCACGCTCTGCACTGGTGCCCATGGGGAGCTGCACACCCCCGTGCAGAACCTGCCCTATGCCACGGGCTGTCCACCTTCTTCCCCTGCCCTCTGGCCACCACCACAGCTCCCAGGGCCATGCGTGTGGCAAGCTGTCCCCTGCACAGCCCCAGCTAGAGCCACCTCCTTCCACCACTTGCATTTCGGAGCAGAGCACTGGCAAGCAGCCCATTCCAGTGCTTCGTGTGCTCCCAACCCCCCCGGGGATGAACCCCTGCAGAGACAGGTAGTGGCACAGCAGGTTGCGATGCGGCAGGGGGACAGTAAAGACAAGTTATTTTGTGGTTGTAGCCAGCCTGGCACTGTCCCCCTTTGGCCTTGCCCCTGGCTGTGCTGAGCCATTGGGGATGCAGCAGCGGCTGCTCACCATCCTGGCCGGCTGTGGGCATCCCCTGGCGCAGATTAACACCCTTGCTCTGTGCACTTTCTCTTCTTTAATCTGCTCTCTAAAACCAGAGATGTTCCTTGTGGTGGCTGTGAATAGACATGTACATGCTGTGGGTACTCACACACCTCTTCAGAGCTGCACGCTTTATACCAGCTCTTGCTTTGAAGCAGAAATAGCACTTCCATTTATTTTTTTTTCCTAGTTTTTTTTTTTTTTTAATTAAAAAAGAAAAAAAAACCAAACAGAAAAACGTTCAGTTTAGCTCTGCAGTACTTGAACCCTTTTGTTCTTTTTGCTGGACTTGGGTTACCCCACAGAGATCAATTGGTTTTTTTCTTGTCCAGACACGTCTTCCTGCTCAGCCAGATAACAATTTGCTTTGCTGTTGTGTGGCTGTATGGGTTTGTGTTTTCCCTTGACATTTCTGTGAACAATGTAGCAAAGGTCAGTGTTGTGTATCCCCATTCCCTTTCTCTTTTTGGCTTATTTTGATGGTTCTCCCGTACTGATGCTAGCCATTTTTACAGTCATATTTAATCCCCTTTGTGGCCACCTCCACTTTTCCAATGCAGATGCTGGCACTAAATTGCCTGTTATTCTGCCCTAATTTCCATGTTACAACTGCTGGGAGGATAATCGGAATTTATTTATTTTTTTTTCTCTTTGCTGTGTCCCTTTCTATTGTTTATTCTTCATCTAGATTGGGAGGGCCTGGCCTACAAGTCCTTTCATGACTATTATTTTTTCCACATGTCCAAGCTCAAACTGATAATTAGAACGCTTCCAGGGCTGATCCTTGCTTGCCAGCATTTCTATCACATTTTTCTTTTTAACCTTTTGAGCGCATTTTCTGCAGTTTTGCTTTCCCAGCTGATGAGACAGGAATCCAGAGGTGGCAGGGAGGGCCCAGGCCAGCCCCCAGGGCGACTCTGCGCTGGGGATGTGCTCAGGCCCTTCACAGAGGTGCAGCCAGGAGAAAGGTAATTGAATTTTAGCTGAATCGAGCTGAAACCCCATTGCCATTAGGGTCAGGAGAGGCAATTCTGGCCTCTGAGCCGTGCCAGCTTTATGCTGCAACTTCTGTGGTCTTTTACAGTACAGCTGAGGGGGAAGGTTTGGTTGGTGTGAGTGGGGAGTGTGGTTTCAGACCATTAAAATTTGCTGCAGCACTTGATGTCTTACCCATGTAAAACTCGGGGGGCAAGGGGGTATGGTTTTGCACTTCAGATGGCAAACTGAAAACATGGCTGGTAACTCACCTCTGTGTTAGAAGGAATCACAAGTTCTGCCAAGCCACATCGCATTAACTACTCTAGTTACAAAAACACAGATCCTGTAACTCATGGGTCTTTTTTTGTCCTTGGTAGAAGCTGTTGGAGCAACTGAAGCCAAACGCTCAGCGTTATTACAATCTTCCTTTTAAGCCGCTCAGATTAATGGAACAAATTCTCATTCAGAGAAATCAGGTACAGATCCCCAGTGGCTACACTGATTTGACTCTGGCTTTTGAGTAGTACAAATTACAGCAGAATATCATTATTAATTTCAGCTGTCCCCCGTTCTGGCAAATTATCATTCATCTCCCAAAATGGATATCTCAGCTGGAGACCTTTATTTTATCAACTTAGTGTAAAAAATCCTCCCCTGCTTCCTCCCTCCAAATTAGCAGTCTATGATTTCCCTGGGGAAGTCTGTCTTAGGTACAGTGCTATGACTTATGATTGACTAATAGCACCAAGGCTAGGCAGGGCACCAGAACACCTTTACCTTCCAACACATACCTGAAATCTCTCACCACGTCCATGACTGCCTGCTCAGGAGTTAGTCACTTTCTCCACAGCCTGTAGGGAAGACAGAAAAGTTAAAGAAATACTGCTCTGTTCTAACAAAGCTCATCGTCGGCGGCTCACCGCTCACACGTACACTGAATTCATCTTACTCACTATGAAAACTGCCCAGGCTGCAGGCTAGGGTCTGATCCTGGTGTCATTAGAGCCTTCGCTGGGTTTCTTGGTGTTACCTGGTAAGCTCCTGAATTAACCAAGTACCATAAAATATAATTTCTAAGTATTACGGTGAGCCCCACTGCCCCAGCGCTGCATTTCAAGCTGCCATCCCTTCCCACAGCCAGGGAATCGTCTCGCATGGCTCAGTGCACAGCAGGAGTTAAACATGAAATCACCAGGAGGATGGTGCCGTGCCTGTGCCTGGTGGCCAACGGGTCAGCAGTGATGCCCCAGGACTTGGTAAACCTGGGGAAAAGCTGCGCAGGCTGGGGCAAGGGAGATCAGCCCAGGGGGAGGGTTCATTCCCAGTGGTGCCAGGCAGAGCCGTAGGGACACGCTGAGCCTGATAATTACCTGAGCTTGTTTGGCTTCAGCTACTGTGTGAAAACACAGCTTCTGCATCACCATTTTTAAGTACTACTAGGAAGCTAATAATGTGCTACAAGTTAAAATAGTCCAGACTAGGTTACCTGGTGATACTTTCACTCTGACATTGTAGCTTCGCTCCCAGTGCTATTCCTGTGGTTTTTGCTGGCTTAGGGGGAGTAAGAATTAGAAATGAGACACTTTGGTGAGGTTTTGGGGCCAGTGAGGCCTGGCAGACGTGTATGGAAATGCTGATGCACCTTCTGCTGAGGAAGTGACAGCACTTTAACCCCTGTGCCCTGGATTCTGGCCCCAGACAGGTGTCCCCATGCCACCCCTTGAACACTGCACCCTGCCCTGCCAACACCCAACAATAATTGAGTCTTTGGGCTCACTCTAGCCTCAGCCTCTGCCAAGTGGTGGGAAAAGGCTGCCAAAGGAGAGGTCTGGGCCTGTCCCCAAGATCAGCAATTAGTGTCACAGAGAAGTGACCGTGGGATGGCAGCAGCTTTGGGCAGTCAGCCCGTGGCAGCATGATGGGAGCTGCATTTCCCTGTTGCATGGAGGCTGCCAGTTCTGTCCCTGCAGGGCACCCTGTGAGATTAGTGTCAGCCTCCTCAGGTGGACATGCTGGTTTCTGCTCTTCTGCCCACTCCCACCTCAATTTCTGTCACCACCCTACACAAACCACTGCACATTCCCCTGGCTCTTGGGGAGAGTTTGTGCTTTACAGCCTTACTGTGAAACAAGAATCAGGCTTCTAAAATCAGGAATTTTCTCTAACAGGCTTCTGTGCTTTCGCTATAATCACTCCACATGGTCCTCTGACAATTTCTGTGACCTTATTTCTCAAAAAAAAAGGGAAAGAAGAAGAAAAGACAACTCCCATCATCCCTCAAGTCTCAGTAGAGTTCCCCACACACTAAAGGAGAAGCAGAGGCTGCCAGCTCTCTATCTGGAGCTCTTCTTACACATGTTTGTTAACCCTCAGGGTACAATGGATGCTGAGAATTACTCTTTCGTAACATTTGTTTGGCTGCCAAAAAGGAAAAATGATTAGCAGCTCAAAGGTTACATTGCTGTATTTTGCAAGAGAAGCCCTTGTCATGGGCTGCCTCTGTTTTGCTGACTGTGGGTGCGACGCCGCGATGCTCGGCTGCCCGTGGGGCACTGGGGGACTCTGCCCGTCCAGCTGTGCTGCCCCAGCTCTCCGTCCCAGTGCTTGTGGTGCAGTGTTGGAGATTTCCACCGCTGCCCTGTAGATGTGTGCCTTCTCCTCCTCCTGTGGACGGCAGTGTCCGGACCTTGCAAGTGGTACCCAGACCTTGCAAGTGGCCACCTAAGGCCTCCTCTCCCATTTAATCTGTATGACAGTGACCAGCCTTACCCTGTGCATAAAACACTCTCTGCTACAGGCAGTGCTATTTCTATACCCTCTCCAGGGACATCAGTATTTCAAAGACAAGTAGGATGATGAGTTTATAAGATACAGTTAATGGTTTAAGAAAGGGATTTAAAACAGATTGCTGAATTAATGACTACTGTTCTTATTTCCTGTATTAGCCTCATATTAGCCTGTTTCCTGGGAACAGAGCTGTTTGGACAGGATTTACCTCTCTTTGGGCTCTGGGGAGCTCAGGAATTGGGTACCATGAATAGTTTTGGAAGCCCTCTCATGGACCTCAGAGCAGGCTGTGGTGACCGAGAGACACTGAAGCCACTGGGTCCAAGCAGTGCCCATGCCCCACCAGCTGCCAGCACAGGCATGTCTTCTGAGCAGGCGGTGGTGGGCTCCAGCCCCTCATGCACTCAGCTCCTGCCCCTGTCTACCCCAAATCGCTGCTCCGTAGCACCTCTTGGATACACTCACCCAGCTCTACTGCCTTTGCCTCTGCCTCTGCCACACCACTCTTATTACAGGGCACTCATGCTTGTATTTCACAGCTGGGGAGCTTGCCAAGGACAAGCCAGGTCAACCAAGTTCATGAACGTCCTCCTTTATTTTGCTGTCTCAGGCTCCTCTCTTTTGTTCCACAATAAAGGGGCTGCTTTGAGCTGTCTGTGCCCTAAGTTATACCTACACCTTCATCAGCCTAGGCATTTCGCTAGGAGGAATTGTTCAGAAGGGTAACTGAAAACTTCTGGCCCTGGATTGAAGCCTTCCTCGCAGACTGGTGCTGTCACAACACAGATGCTTACTCTGTTCATTATGTTGATGGGTGTTAGCAATGAAGTTTGAACTTTGTTCAGATTTTCCCCGAGTTTGGCAGTATAAGAGCCAGAGCTCTGATCTGAGTTCAGGCTGGTTGTTAGGTACAAATTATCTGTCAGTCCAATTTTTTCCCCCGCTGTCTCCTTTTGCCAATAATTTGCTACAGCACAGAGATTTCCTGTCATCTCATCTTGTCAGTCTGTGTCCTTCCAAAGTCACTTCACTGCCGATGATTAGCTTCTGTCTTTTCACCTCTCTGCAGTGAGCTGCTGATCCCACAGGGATGCGGCACGATTTGCTCTGGAGAGCTCTCCCATGTCCCCCAAAGCAGCCATGGCACAACCCACACCGGGGACATTCAGAGGTTGTTCCCACAGACTGGAACAATCATTTTCTGTTGGTCGAGAGACTCTGTGGCCACAGAGCCAGGCCGAGGCAATCCACTGTGAGGTTGCCAGTCTGGTCCAGGTAATATTATCTACTGGTCAGAGCTCTGGACTGGGGGCACAGCCCCAGCTCTGACTTTGCTTTTTGGTAGGATCTTGGGCAAAATGGATCCTAACCCTGTTTTTCATTTGCTAGAGGGAGGATAAAAACATTTCCCCAGTGGAGTTAGGTGTTAGATTAATTGTTTCATGATCATAAAGCCTTTGATATCCTTTAATCAAAGAGCTGTTAAGGGTTTTAAAGGTTGTTATAATTTGTGGAATAGATGTTCATTTTCTGTGCACAGTCTACACAGAGTATGGACTCTCTAATGTTATTTGGGGAATAAATTTAAATGATCCCTTTAAGGTGCTGGCAGAAGTTACCTTTAAGCCACATACACACACTGATTAGAGTATATTGTACTTTAAAAGCTTCTTCACATCTCATTAGACCTTCTCTTCTTGAGTCACCTCATAAGAGGCTAATTTACATTAAAGCTAGGCCTTATCAGGGTCTGGATTTCTCATGAAAATATGTCTTGGTAGTAAAAGCAAAGCCCCTTGTGCTCTCTGCAAGAGAATCACTAATTCTCTTCTCCACATCATAAATCCCAGGGCGTGCTCTGAATCCCAAATAATTTGGATCTAGAAAGAAATGAGGCGCACAATTCTTCCCTTGACAATTTTCATTTCCACCTTGGCTTGCCTGCATTTCTCCATTAAAAAAGGGCACCAGAGACTTGGCGAACCCCTCCATACATCATGAGCACAGTCTGAACTGCTGCGATGTTCTCTAGGCATTGCCCAGAGAACTCGAGCTCACCCCGTCACGTGTGAGCACCGTGGCTACCCCTCTGTGCTCAAACGTGCCCCGTTGGGCCACTGGCTCCGATGGGATCAGCAGTAGCTGCTGGGGCTCTGGCTCCAGCACACCACACCACTTTGCACACCCATAGTGGAAACGTGCAGCCAGGAAACCACTTAACCACCCACTGCTGCGTACAAAGGAATTATCTTGCAGTCTTTAAAGAAATTGCAAAACTCATCCAGTATAAGACACATTGTTTTCTCTTTGTGTTTGTCCTGAAGAGAAGCAAGCTCTTAAAACCTTGTAAAGCCAATTACGCTCTATCAAAATGAATTAGGGGAGTTGTTTATGGAATACCTACCGTGAGAATGTGGCTCAGCTTCACAAACTGTATTTTTATTATTATTATTTATTTGCTTTCCTGCTTGGTCTGTACCTGCACAATGATATTGCAATGCAGAGAAAATGCTGACAGGTCATGTTCTGCTTCTATTGGCACTGCTACTGTTTTGTATTTAAACGACAAATATCCTGGCAAAACTCAGTAACTTTTACTTTACGTTTCTGTTGTTTAAACATTGTTTTATACCTCTTTGGAGCAGCCTGATTAACCTCTGAATTTCTCCAGTGGCATTTGGCTTCTAGCGGTAAGCGCTGCAAAGCTGTCCTTCCTTCATCATGCCAAACACTTCAAGTCCTTTCTTCAGGGAAGCAAAGTACATTTCAGAATGTTGTTCTTTGTGTTTGCAAGAAGATGACTTGTCACTACTTTCAATTTTCAGATCTTGCTTTCCTCCTGTAACAAAGTATACCAAAATCCTGTATTTTCAATATTTGCTGAGCTAACTAGTGCCAAAACAGAACTGTTTCAGTCACTATTATTTATGACATTTCAAAACCTTAAGTACTTTCAGGACCACGGAGGAAGGTTCTTTAATGCCTTTTTCATATTTTTATAAGCAAACAGACCAATGTTAGATGAAATGAACATCATTGTAATCTTCAGGTACCCGTTTTCCTCCTGACCTCTGTGAGGAAGGGCCTGTTGACTCAGTGCCACCTTGGTGCAGCTCTTCCAGCTCTGCTGCTCAGAGCAGTCATTATTTCTCACAGTCCGGACTATCTAATGTTGGTAATACAAGAACTGAGGACCAGGACTAATTCCCATGGACTTTTGATAAGATCTGACTCCTGTGTGGCTTAATTGCTTTGGAAAAACAGGCTCTGGCTGTGATTGCACTGCTCAGCAGACAGTGAGACCCTCGGGGATGGTATGGATGCTCACTGATAGAGCACCCAGACACTCCGTGTGGCAAGAGCTGCAGAACTGCTGCTGGCACAGTCCTCTACAGCAACGTCTGGTACCCACTTGCCCTCTGACTCTGGGCCAGGCTTATTGGAAATGTACATCTGGTAGAACGGGGCAGTGGTAAAAGCGAGCAGTTTGTTTTGCTGAAGTACTGGAGCCAGAGGTTGTACTCTTCAGCAATGGGATCCACCGTAGTGCAGAAACCAGCTGCCTCACCCCCCTCACCAGAGGTGATCTGTAACGCTTCTGGCATTCCATGCAAGCTTCAAACCCACAGGAACAGCAGAAAGCGTGAGTTTTTACTTTGTGGGGAATTTTCACAAACATAAAGCAGCAGCTTTTTTTTTTTTTTTCCTTTTTTTTTTTTCCTGTGGAAAAAATCAAGAAAGTTTCCCATCCAACAGAAACTGAAATTTAATTTTAAAATTTTCAAGACGAGGGTTCTGAAGCAAGTGAGCCGGCAAGAAATGACATCTTTTTCTGGGGAACTTTGCCCAGCATCCATTGCATTGTGGACAAACACGATGCATTCATGCAAGAGCTGTCATTGTGCTATACTGAATCAGTGTTTCTGCCTGGAAAAACCAAGGACTCTGACTGCTCTCTTCTTCCTCTCCCTTCTTCTCGCTCTCTGCTTATTTCTTAGTGTACCAGTAACTTTGCAGCCCCAGCATGAACCTAAAGGGTCCACAAAAGAAGAAGGGCAGACAAGAGCAGATTCACAAAATGCTGCATGGAGGTAGAGGTTTCTTGCAGGTAGTATTTCTAACCAAGCCGTCCCATGGCAACTGCCCATGGGGTAAGCTCCCAGTTGCCCAATTGGGACACGATGAAAAAAAGCCATTGTTCTCTCATCTACCACTGAGATGTCCCTGCCAGACTAACAAGCACTGAAGACTTTATCTCTTGTAACTGTGAGACCTGACAGCTGTTCTGCTATAACACTCGCATCCATTCAGAGACCAACATCGGAAAAGCTGCCCTGAGGATCTCCATAAGGACACAATTCTAAATGCCGTGATTTCTGGCACTGAACTACTCGTCCAGGCCCCTGCTCAGTAAAGTATTTCTCACTGAATTAAGGGGAATTTAAGTATGTGCTTATGCATTTGGATGAACAAAGAAAGCCTGTTGAATCAAAGAGCTACTGAGAGCAGAGTAGAAGCCCTTAAAAATCATGTGGGTTTTTTTTTTTCCTCCCTACAAGTATTTGTTATTTATTCCCAAGTCCTTATCTTGTTTATAATAAAGAATGAACAAAATTCCTTTCCCAAGGCTGGACAGTCCTGGAGCATATCCGCACCAAACAGAAACAAAAATAAGCTTGATTTTAGGCAGATTAAATAAGCAAATGCTTATTAGTCTCTTGACTTCTTTCTCTCCCTTTTGTCTTTTTTATTCCTCTATACACAGTGAACCTGAGGTTTTACGGCCTTATCCAAAGTCTGCTGAATTTGATGGAACTCTCGGTTGGCTTGAATGGGCTTTGGAGCAGACCTGTAGGCAGAATATGACAGTATCTTTATACAGATTTCTCATCCACTGTCTACAGAAAGAAGCATTAATTATTAAAAAACCGGTCCAGAACACAGCCCCCAACAACTGTCAATATTCACCCTACATTGTTACTTAATTTAAAATTACCCTGTTTTCTCTCTGAACTTTCTTTAGGAACACAAATTCTGTAGAGGCTGAACAGTTTTCCAGTTTCTAGCTCGTTTTATGTACAACCTTCAAACCATAATTGCTTCTGAAGCACATCACACACAAAGGCACGTATACAAACAGTAGTTTCCAAACATCGTAATAAACCATCATGAAAATGAACGTGCCCCACGACAGAAGCCCCACGTGTTTGCAGTGAGGATGTTTGCTGCTGGTGAGTTTGACGCTGGGGAAGGCACAGCCCGACAAGCTGGGGGTGCTGAGGGCTGCACAGGCACACAAGCGAGATGCAGCACAAAGCACCGTCAAGGGGAGCACCCTGGCCTCTTCCCCAAAAAATCCAGCCAGGTAAGTACATGGATTTGGTGAGACAGAGGAATGCTAAATGCCCTTATGCCCTTCTAGTTCAGCTAATGAAGTTCACACGAATGAGCTAGAACATTTTTGCCACCGTGGCCCTGATCCAGCTGTCACTGCCACCACAAGGGACCCTGCTGGAGGGTTGCTACAGAGGTGACTTCCACAGTGGGACAAGCTCCCGGTCTCTGTGCCACCAAAGTCCCACTGATGGATGGATTTCACTGTTTGACAGTATTTTTCCAGACCTTTAAGTGCTACTTACGGAAACACTTGGCCTCTAGAATGTCATACCAGCATTACATGAACCTCAGTCAACGAGAGGCGTCCTGAGCTCAGGTCCCCATCCCCGCACTAAAAGCAGAGGGTACAGGCGGTTCCAACTCATGTATATATTGTCGGAGTACTCAATACACACTTGGAAATCTGAAAGCAGATTGTGACTTGTCATCTATAACTAAAAGATATTGATACACAGACACACAATGTGCTTTTGCAAAATGACAGAAAAACTGTTCTTTTCATGTAACCTCAATGCAAACATGATTGCATTTTGCTTTTGAATAGCTACTGCTCTAAGAAACATTATCATCAGGTAAAGGGATTTGCTACCCATATTTAGTCACTGTAAATAAAAGAAGCAGAACAACCTGCATATGTTTTTTGTTTTCTTTTTCTTTTTTTTTTTTTGGAGTTTACATGCTTAATACAGAGCTAGTAGGTTTAAAATCTCACTGAGCATTCTATGTGAATTAACCAGATTCTAGAGTAACGTGGAAAGGAAAATAATGAAAAGTACAGCTTTTCATTTAAACATATGCAGCTCTTCATGCAGGGTTTTCTTTTAGGTTTTTTTTTTCCCCTTTGTTTAAATTACACTTTGCATTAAAGAACATAACCAGTGTAAACACAGTCTGTAACACTTATAAAACAGTGCAAATTTTGTAAATTTCTGGGAGGAGGTTGAAATACATATATTTATAATGGAGGTAAAATCACTTTTTCTTTCTCAGTAGAAAAATACGTATATTAAACACCTACATGTTCAGAACTTAATTCACAAAAGAGCAAGTTATAGTCCTATACTGTGTAATAAATTAATATCTTGTCTAGATTTCCATTTTCAGTGTTAGTGTCAAATGCATAACTGCTAGAAAAAACAAGAGAAGCATGTATTATTTGGAACCTAATGACAATCTTACAGACAATAACTGTAAGAGGGCACAGAATAAAGAACTGGGGAAAGAAGCAATGGAAAAATACCGACCTCTATGAATTATTGCACATTTGAGATCATTCTCATGGCCTTTGGGCCAATTCTGGATACTTTTAAGTCTTAGGTCAGTGTTTGTTTCCATTTGACTGTAGGGTACAATTTAGGAACCACTGCAAAATGTCAAGGATTTACTGAACTTGTTTGCTGATGAAACCACAGGCAGCTGAGTGCAGAGTGCTAACTTTTATTCATGCAATCAAAGAGAACAAAGCTAAAAAACACTGAAATACAGGCGAGGTTGCCTGCCATAAAAGTATTTTTTGGGAACTTGCTCCAGCAGATCTTATTGAGACAAAACTCCCATGTCTACTGTGTTTTCATTAAAGCCATGCCAAAACCTGCAAAACTGGCTTCTGCCTTCATTACTTAGAGCTTTTCCCTTGAATACTGTTGTCTCCATGGTCTGACTCTGCAACCCTTAATCAACTGAGCATGGAAATCTCCATGAAACGTACCGGTCCAAAGAAAATTCAACTCGCTGAGTAGTAATGCCTGATGCCGAGTACCTGTATAACACTTCTCAGCCAACAAGCTGTAAGAATGCTTTCCATGAAAAATAAATGACAGTATCTTATTTGACTGATGGGATCACTCTCATAAGTAAGAAATGCAAGACCTTACCAGCTGCTTAAAAATACCACTTTTCAGTAGTTGCACAGAGAGCAGAAATATTCCTGCTTCAGCCGTATTTAAAAGGTACATAAACTGACAGGTAGATAAACAGAGAGAGAACTGTCTCACGTGATTATCACTGCAATTGAAGTCAGAGTACTAGTAAACCTGAATAATTTAGCACTTAATCTCTGAATATTGCTGTAGTAATTATTTTCTATTGCTGATGTTCTCAGAAAAAGGTTAATTTCAAATTGTAACTACTGATTTTGGAAAAAAAATCCTATGTAAAATTACATTGCCTTCACTACAAATCTTAAAAGAGCTTAAGAGATCTTGAGAAATTTCAAATTAAGCGACAGACAGATAAATTCATACTTAAACTGTTTAAAAAATGTTATTAAAATTCTGCAAAAAATTGTGAAATAATCTATAATTGACGGAAAAACTGTTTAAAAATCCTCCTAAATATCTTCCGATATTCTAGTAAGTTAATAAAACCACATTGCTAACTGTTGACTATGAATACAACATGCCTCGGTAATAAAATGAAGAGATGCTGACGGGAGCAGGTGATTTATTCTGCAGCAACTGTTACTATGCTCTTTATTGAACAAGCTTCATCTGCATTGTTTCAGCTGGTCATCTTCTAAAATGTATTTGCGAGACAATGTTACAGGGAAGGTCTCCTCCTCCTTCCTTTAGAGAATGATTCACCCCTTGTGGTCTGTGCAGGAGATAATCATTTTTGTAGCATGATTAGAATTTCAAACTGTACTGAAGTCTATAGGAAAAACCCAACAACTTCCATGTATTTCAAATACTATTACTTAAATATGTATGGATGTTGGAGATCTTATACAGTGACCCTTTATCCATCCCAGATTGTAAACCTACTGTAAAACGATGGGACTTTTTTTTCTATTCCCCCTCCTTTTTAAAGAAGCAATAAAACTGTACATTAAAAGACAGGCAGGACATTACTGAGTTACAAAAGAATGCCCCCTTTGTCAATAATTTGTAAACGTAAACAAAAAAGTTCAAGTAGAAAAGCAAACAAGTGTGCCGCTGCTTCAAATACGTTTTCTCACCCCATGGGGTTAGGGCAAAGTTCTTTAAAAATGTGTCTTCATGGCGGTCATGAAGCATCTCAAAAGAGTCCTGATCTTCACTACCAAATATCACTGGTGAAGCTAAGCTCCTTCGCTGATAAAGGTAGCAATGGGTTGTTCCTGTGAAACTCTTGGGGATCCTTCACGGTATTGTTAAGAGGTAGCTGTCCATTTAGTAGTGTCAAAGGTATGTTACAGTACGTGTGATGGTTGCTTATGGAAGCTATCGGCAACGTTGCTGCTGACACATCATATTCGTATCCTCTGCAATAATGTCTCATTTGCACAGAATCTGCTTGATGGTAATCAGTTAAATCAGCCCGCGATTCTACCAACGTGGCAGAAGTGCCTGTGACGGCAAGAGAAGGTACAGTCTGGAGGTCTCCAAAAAGGCCCTGCTCTGCAGAATCCAGGACCTGATGCCGAGACACCACCTCCTTTTTCTTCCCTGGCATTTCAAAGACTAGGCGCTTCCAAAACTTAGAATTCAGTTTGCTGCTTTTTGGTCCTTTCCACTTGACCACTGAGAGAAGTTTGATGGTGTGCTTTAAAGATTCCACTTCGTGATAATTCACTTTCCCTTTTAATTCAGTACACTCAATCAAAATAACTTTGATTTCTCCACTGACTAGCATGTTATGGAGTCTGTTTTCCATCTCAAAAATACTCCATCCTCTCCTGAGAACATAGTCTGGAGTTAACACGATAATGAGTCTTCTGCTTTGTTCAACACATCTTGTGAGATCTTCAATGTAGGCTACAAATTATAGAAAGAGAGAAAGAGTAAAGAAGTCTATCGTATCAAAACATCAGGCTTGCAATCAAGTATAACAAAATCCTACAGCTTACTGATCCACACCATTCAAGACAAGGGGCATTTCACAATATACTCCAACAAAAATAGGGTCACAACATATTTCTATTTATGGAGTACATACAGAAAACTCCTTAATAACACCCTCCATCCCTCACTGGTTTTGCCTGTTCATCTCAACAGAAAGACATTTACATACTATCCTCACTGTGTAGATGCATTAGTGACTAAAAATACACAGTACGCTTACTAAAAAAATATAGGTCAAGATCAATGTAATGTTTGTGTAAATTTTAACATTAACGCTGGTTATGATTAACACGACATTGAGGGAAGCACAATCTGGGAAGCAGTTCTTGTGTTTCAGATGCAAGGACATGAGCGTGTATGAAGGGTGTATGAACTGTAACTTGCAAGACCTCAAAAAGAAATCAACCTTCATCACATGCAGAACTTGTGCTATTGCATAGAAGCATCATGGTAGCTCTTTCTTCTTAGCTATAGACCACAAAAGCACAATAACATTCTTTGTGGCTCAATGGTCTGTTTTAATATCACAAACCTGTGCTTCTATGTACCCCAAGGCATTAGAGAAACTTCACAAGTGACAGGAACAAATGGAAAATTTAAACATATTGGAGGTGTTTATTTGTTGAGACATCAGTGACAAAGAAAGTAGTATTGTTCTTTTATTCATGCATGCCAAGTAGTTGCAAATGATCAGTGTAAGCAGAAATGCCAGCCCCATCGTTAGCTCCATGATGTCAGCCTATTAAACTACAAAGTATTCTTGAAGTTGGACTTAGATCCCTGAGTTTGACTTGTCGCAGGGATAGTAGGGAAGAGAAGCCAATTACGCTGGTCTGACATGGAACAGGATGGGAAAGAGATCTACTTACAGACCTGATCCAAAACCCATTCAAATGAACAGACTTCAACAAATTTCAAAGGATTTTGGGTCAAGACCAGAAAAATGAAATCACTTGGAAAAAACCCCACTAAGGTCAGAGAAGTGTTCATTGGTTGCATAGCATTGTGATTGTGAGCTTAGAGACAGGATATAATTTTATTTTTAAACTGCGTGAACCTCTTGACCATGCTGCTCAGGATGTGCCGCCTGACAACGGCGGAGAAGCATGTGTTAGAAATGAAGACTTGGACACAAGAGCTGCACAGAACAGATCTTTACTCAGCACAGGGCAGGGCCTCTCTTACACACACTGCCCTCTAGCAGGAACAACGATTACAAATAACATCATTAATCAACATCTGTTACTGCAAGACTCATTTTTATAGTCCCAAGCACCGTACCACAGCATGCTTATTCACACCACTTCCAGTAAAGCAAATAGCTACAAAATAGGCCAACAGGAACATTCGAAAATAGCTTATTTTCATGAGACTGAAGGCATAGTTAGCATCAAATCTGCCTTTACCGATGTTTTATTTCACCACTTAGCAGCAAGAAGAATTTCTTTCACAAATGGAAAAAAGAGGCAATTGCAAACATCCCACAGACACACAAAAATTTAAGACATACACATACATTACAAATGTCTATGCAACAATCCTGACTTTTAGTTAATGTTTTATGACTCTTTAATCATGCAGCATTTACAGTTTGGTTTTTTTTCCCTTAAAATATTTTATGAGGAAAACCCCCACATTGCTCTGTGTAAAATAGTTACTCATTAATGAAAAAAAATTCAACATTAAAATCCATGGGAGAGGCAGCGGAGAGGGGAGAGAATCAGCAACAATGAGAAAATGATAAGCAGAACTGGTGAAACAAAACTTAAGGTAAGGTAGAAATGTTCAATACAATGGAAAGAGATTATCCCAATGTATCAACAGCTCAGACTCTTCATTTTCTTCCTTTCTTTCTGCTCCCAAAAAGAAAGAATTTAGGTGGGAAGCTTCATCATTAGAGGTTGAATCTGCAAGATACAGTAAAACAACAAACTATCATGCATCTTTCCCGAGACATATTCATCCCTCCTTCAAACAACTCAGAACACTGCTATGTACAAGACAATTCTCTGCAGGACACAATACCGGTCAGTACCGCATATCCAGGTTAGTGCTAGGCACAGCCATGCATGGCCTATATGCATCCAGTTAAAAACCACACAAATAAAAAAAAAACCAACCAAAAAATCCCCAAAATCACTCCACTTTCATCTCTGCATCTTCAGCTCATCCAGCAGCAATAATTTCAATGGCAACAACCCAGCAACAATCCATTATACCATCTCCATCAAAAACTCACCAGACTTTGCTTTAGTAAAATGGGGAATGAGGTGTGAAGAAGACAAGAAAAATTCCCTACTTTCTCAGATGGATACTTCTCCCCTCTGTGCCTCTCCCATACTTTGGCATGTCCACCTAACTTACTGCATATTGCAGCAAGTTAGAGCTCTTTCTACAGACAGCTAAACAGACACCTTCACACATGACCACTAGGTGCTCCTTCAGTTCCAAGTTTGCAGCTGCTTAGATGTGGCCAATGTACAGGGGGTCTGTTGGTGCACTGAGGATAAAATACACTCTATTATAGGAAACTGGGAACCCAAATGAAAACACATTTTCCAACCACCTGGTCCAGAAGTACTTAGCACTCCCAGTAACTTCAGCTTGGGACTACTACTAAAGGTAGGAGACAACTTCCCCGGAGCACATGGTTCCATTTGGTGCACTCTACAATATGCCCAATATGCACAACATAAATATTTCTGTGAGGAAAAGCATGGGGGGACATATTCCAGTCTGTGGAAATTCAAGGTTTATTTTTTCCAGTAGCAGCAGACTGATTGCATAAACCTGTGAGTTGCTAAGTCACCCAACCTCCCTCCTCTCACTTCAGAATTTGAGACTGCTCAAAACACAGCAGGTTGAGTTGTCTGTCTTAAGCATTCAGTCCACTAGAAGGTATTAAATCCAAGCAATCTATATTGCAATGTAGGATGGAGAAAAGGTTGTTTTCACCTTTCCAAAGAGCTAAGAAGTGTCAGGCAGTGCCTCTGTTTCACTTTCAAGAAATAAACTGAGCATGGACTTCAGGAATGACATCACCAACTGCAAGATTCTAGACTGACATATTTTCATCAGATAAATATATTTTGCTGAAACGTCACTTTTGCTGCGGGTGTCAACTTCAATGACATTTCATTGTGAGAGGAGAAAAAATCATCGTGACAAAATCAGTTTGGAATTATTCATTTTTAATTCCAAGAGATTTTATTTTATCATTAACTAGAACATAAAAATAAAATTAGAATTAACCCATTTGATTTTACTGAAAAAGAACATTTTAAATTTTGACCCATTTTCACTCTCCCGATACACCATTTTGCAATATGGCACAAAAATAATTTTCAAAATGTTAGCATTTCCCATAGGTCAAAAAATGTAGAATTGTGAGTAGCTCTATCAGTAACTTAGTTGCATCATGTCCAATGCAATGCCTGAGAAGGTATGGACAGCAAGAACTTTTAGACCCATAAACAAACACAGTTTTTGCACGGTTGCCCTTTAGTAATGAAGACAGATCATCTGACAGCAAATATGTGCTCACCAAACACTGTCAACATGTAACGATGCTGAACTGTAGTTTGAAGCACTGAAGAAGAGAAATCCAAGACATGCATCCAATTTGCAATTAAATCATGCATAACTGCCTACTGAATCTTGAATGAGCTACACTAACCACAGGCTGGAAGGAAACCCAGACAACCTAATACGCAAGCAGACTAAGAGCAAGGAAATTAATGTACACCACGGACACAGAATTGCTTACACAAAGAAATTACTGACTAACCACATTCAGATGATTTGCAGAAGCAGTTGAGAGAGAGGGAAAGAACACCAGAAATCATATAAGTCTTATGGACATTTTTGGGAAGCATAGTCTGCAGAACCACAAGAACCAAAGAGTATCTACCACCAACCCCATACTGGCCTGTTCCTGGCACTCTGAAAATAACCAGCCTTTCTGTGTTTGGCAATGTGACTATCACTTGGGAAAGTTATTTATAGAAGAATAATTCAGTCCTGGTTTCCTAACTGTATAGTTCCCAAACCCTAACTCTGATTACTTTATTGTAATAAAAACAAAGTTAAGACTGCTCAGGGCATTGTCCAGTACAGTTCTGTACACCTCCAAGGTTGGAGGTTTCTTCTCAGTGTCTCCGGGTTCTGTTCCAGTGTCTGACCACCCTCTCGGTGAGGAAAATTTCCCAAATGTTTAAATGGAATTTTCAGTGTTGCAACTCATACCTGTGGCCTCCTGTTTAACAACTGTGCACCCTGGAGAAGAGCCTGTCTCCATCTTTGTGTTTTCCACTGGAAAGACAACAATAATATTCCTCGTTGGCTTCATTGGCCTTTTCTTCAAGAAACACAGTTCTTATGGGCTCTTCGCTTGTATTGTGTGCTCCAGCTCCCTGACCACCTTGAAGGCCTTCAGTGGACTGTTACAGAGTAGTCAGTCTTTCCGGCCTTTGTTCATATTTCTTCCACTTTCAGCTGTCATTCCTCTGTATCACTGCTACGCCTGCCCATGTCTGGCATTAAGTGCAAGATTCATACAGAGTAGACAACCAGGGACTTCTGAAAGGAGTTTGTGGAGCTGGGTACTCTGTTCCCATTCCACATAAATGATGTCCCATACCTAATTAAGGCTCCTTGAGAACTCCAGGCACACAGCCCAACTGGTTTTCTTCATCCAGGAACATAGGAAGCTGGAATTCACCCAGAAAAAACACAGAGTTGGGCAGACAAAACTACAAAGTCCCAGAACTGCAATATTGTCTGTTGGGTGCTTTTTATCACATGCCTTAGGTGCTCTCCTGTTGTGCTGACAACCTCTCATTTTTCAGGTAAAAGCAAAGATTTTTATTCCATCACCGTTATTCTTTTCAGTGCCTGATCTCTTTACCCTGGACTGAGCTGGAGTGAATTGCTGATGTTTTTTCAATCCTGTCAAGATCAAATACACATATGCTTAGAGAGCAACTAGATGATGCTCTAATAGATTTGTATTGCTGGTATTAAAAATCCAACTTGACAGTTTCGACCTCTTTGCTTTCAGGGTTTAAAATAATTTGCAGAAACCATATGAGAAAAATATCTTCCTCCAATATAGTCCCATTTTTAAAAGAGTCAAGTGCAAATAGAGCTTTCTCTCTGTAGACACATCATCCTTAGCAAGACAGAAAATGGTTTGGGTAAAAACATAATTATTCGCCCCCCAAGTATCCAGTCTTCAGTCTCCTCAGGTCTCCTAACACTGAATTAAAAAGCTCACAGGGCTTCAGAATCTGCTTGCTGTGGGAAAGGGTTTGTTAAAAAAGCCCTGAAAACTAATAGGGTGGAAAAAATGGTAACTGCTGAGAAACTTTAGTAACAAGTGCAACTGTATCTTAGGGATCACAGTCTCCTTATCCAGGCTAACATGTTCAATTACCTAGGCAGAAAGTTATATGTGCTGTCAGCTTTGACAGACTGAAGAACGCTCACTCTGTTAAGACCAAAGAATATTCCTTCAGAGAGAATAGCTGCCATAGTACTTCCTATAACATGCAACTAAAATCCTGCGTTACCAATTTGGTCTTGCTGCTGCTTACACAGCAGGCTGCGTGTCACACCTCTCTGCTGTGTCGCCCCTCTTTCCTTCTACCCTGCATGGCCACATGGGCTTCTGCATGAGTGAGAGCAGAGAAGCAGTAGCTGCTGGAGCCCCAATTCCACCTTGCGAGTTTGGGGAGCCGGGTCCATCTGTGCTGCTCTTACGCAGCTCCAAGAATCAACACAAAGGTCCCTGCTGGCCACTCAGTGGTGGGCACCACTGAGGCCCTCGCCATCCTTCACAGTGACTCTCCCACTAGAACAAAATGCTCCTCTGGGATAAAGTTTTTATCCCAGCAGGGCACAGAAACCAACACCTACTGCAAAACATGACTCAGCCCCATCTAACCTGAACTCTGGATACCAGTGGTCTGCTTCCCAGCAGTGCAGAGGTGGCCTCAGACCCCACAGCCTTCACCTCTGTCCTCCTAGGGAGAGAAACAGTCACTGCCTGGGCATCCCTGAAACAGATGGTCCTCAGCACAGAGCCGAAATGCAGAGCTTGGATGTGCAGTGCGGAGGAGCTCGCTGCCGGGTGTGCACATCCAAGCTAAGTCACATCTGGCTGTTACCTCTCCCCTGGCTGTGCAGGGACATGCAGAGCCTCTCACAGCTTTTCCCCAGAGGTCAGACACGAACCAGCTGGACAAAAACATAATGAAACTTGTTCCTGATATTTTCTGAAGTCAGCTTTTTAGTTTGTTCAGAAAAGTGTGCAAGAAAGTTAATGAAATACTATTTAACAATTCTATTTTTTGCTTGCTCTCAAATCCAAGTAGCAGCTGTACGTTCTGCTTCATGCCAGGAAGCGAGCGCAATAATGCACACCCTCCTGTGGCAGCACCTTCAAATTGCAGAGATTATATGAAACAACCAGCCTTTCAATATAGAAGGAAACACATCAGAATGGAGAGTGGGAAAACATTCTATTACACTGAAAGTCATTCACACCAAAAGACAAGGAAATGCAGTATATGTGAGAAGACATATTTCACAAAATAAAAAAGATAACCATAATCACACCCTTATTTTTCTATAGAAATCTATCCCGAAGAGCTATATATTTTGTCTTATCTGCCACTTTTTGAGACAGATACTCTTATGTTTACCTCTGAAGTTTCTAGCAGGTCTGCACCACATCCCACTGCCTGTTCTCTTCACTCAGCACTGCAAGTCCTTGCAGGACTGGTGAGCCTTAGGCAGAGCACAGCCACGATCCACTTCTCCAGCGCACATGGAGAGCTTACAAATACAGGGCTCTTGAGTCTTCCCTCCTTCCCCATCACCTCTCCCTCCCTCTTGCCCCTTCAAAATAAAGTGCCTTCCCCCATATCTTTTTCAAAGCTAAAGCACGCAAATCACACTCATTTCAGCTCCACATTTTATTCTGCATTGTCATTATATCTGATTAAGCGTTCTTGAAGCTCCATGTGTTAGAATCAGGCCCTTTCATAATACTGAAGAAGTGAGTTTGAGAGGAAGAAAAGAGGTATTAAATCTGTGAATGTTCCTAAATGAGAACTGACATTTTCAGGTACCCTACATTTTCAGGAGAGGTTTAATGAATACCCAAAGTGATGACAAGTACTTGCTGAGGGTCTGACTGACAAAAATAGACAAAATAAAATACCATGCTGGCTGATACAGCAATTGGAAAGAAGAATCTCATTTCAGATTAATCTGTGCTTCAGTAGTTATCGTTGAAGGGCTAGCTTTAAACTCTTTAATTTACTTGTATAATTGCTATGTATAACTCTGCTAATATTGTTGGGTATGAAACAACTATTTACAACAGTTCTCTGATTTTTAAGACAAAAAGATGTATTTTATCTTAATAATATCTAAAAATTCAGTACTACTGGCTTGTGCAATCAGAAATTAGAAGGCTATGATCCAAGTCCCCTTCTGGAATATGTCAGTAAGGGAGTAAAATTCACACCTTGCAAAGGCAGGGTGAAAGGATCAGGGAAAGCAGCTCTAATCTAGGAGCTGCAAATGCACATGATAAATTCAAGCCACTACATGGGACTCTGCATGATCTCTAACCAGGCTCTGACTCCTCTTTCCCAACAGTACAGGATTCAGAGCTCTGTTTTCAGCTCCCTCAAATGTCAGAGAAGAAGTAGTCTCCAGCTTCTGGGGCAGGCACTGGGGTTTGGCAACATTTTCAAGCCTCTTGGCAAGTAGGTTGCTAATGCAGCCATGTTCTAGCTGTTTCATGTTTGGGGACATCTGCTCCAGCACAGCCACTGCTTTGTTTTCTTATTCATATTTTCTATACAGTAGCATATACAGAGAGGGGTTCATAATCTCTTCTTACGCTTTTAATGGGAGTGATTTGGAGACAGAATTCATTTAAAAAGCTTATCTTTCACAAGGGTAGCATTTCAAATAAATGTCATATTAAAGCAAACATACTGTGCATTCAAAATTCATCAACATGATGCATATGATTCACGGTCTTTTTTGACTTGTCCAAAAATGAATCTGGAAGAAGAGATGCCATAACTACAGCTAGGAAGGCATTAACTGTTGGTACAGACACCCAAAGGTGCTGCTGAATCTTCAGACATAGCAGCAGAACTAATATGAAATGGAAAACTGTAATTCACCGTCACCATGGATGGAAAACAGCATTGGATCACTGGGCTGTACATAGTCCTCTGAAGAATTATTATTACTTACACAATACCAATTGCTTACACAATACTGACACTGTTCAGAAATACGACACTTTGTCAAAACTCTAATGAAAAAATTGCACCTATACCATTAACTGGGAAACTACTGTAGCAACTTATGAGAATACAAAGTTAGGAAAAAAACAAAAGACAATGGGAAAGATAATTTTTACCTGTGAAGTTCCTGTAGACAAACAAATAATTACTAGAAAAAAATAATAATTTCATTTTCAATGATAAAACAGAGACTACAAAATCTTTTTTGGAAGTTTCCTGAAAGCTCCTGTAGACAAACAAATAATTACTGGAAAAAAGAATAATTCCATTTTCAATGATAAAACAGACTACAAAATCTTTTTTGGAAGTTTCCTGCTTAACTATCTGTATCTGATGTAGATAATTTGGACTATAGTATTGCTTGCAGTGCTGCAGCCTTCCCTGGAGGAAGGTCCAGCTCCTGCCTCCACTGAAACCAATGGCAGCTCCCTCTGATTTCAGCGGTGCAGGAACAACCTCTAACCTGGAGCTCAAATCTGCAGCACTGAGAAAACCTTTCCAATCCACAAAACCACTTCACAAAGACAGGTTTCCCATATGTAGTACTTATTGTACAGTCCAGGCTGTCATGACACATCAGAGACAATTAAAACTGAAAGGTGAGAAATACTTACTTCCACTAGGGATCAGGTCCCTATCCGGAATGAAGAGCTTATAGCCATAGTGCTTTTCTAGAACATCCGGCAGAATTTCCAGGGCAAACTGCTCCTCTTCATTATTATCACAATCTAACGCATCAGGATCCACTTTGGTGTATGAAAGATACGCATCGTATTCTTTGTTGTCTGTAAGAAAACAAATTCATGTTCAGCCTGCTGTTTGCAAGAGCACTATAAGGAAAGTACTAGGAAATCATATTATTCCTGGAAATGATTAAGCATTTCCCAACAAAACTGGGACTTGTCACAGGAACATAGAATCAGGCTTCCACAGAGAAATACTCAGATCCAGACGAACAATACCCTTTCAGCTTTATCCTGCACATTGAGCTACTTAGTAACTCTGCTTCGTGTGGTCAGTGTGCACATTTCATATCTGAAAAGGTCATGGGCAAAACCTTGATGCAAACACTAAAGCTGGAACTTTTTGTTTCAATCCTTTACATATTGCTAATGGGAATCTTTTGATTACTATGTCTCAAGAGGGTTAGGATTATGCAAAAGTTTTGAGCCCAGAAAAGTTTTCGAACCTGGAAAGTTCGGAATGTGTTGAGCAAGGAAAACTTCCTTGCACAAGTAATTGTGAGAGAGTATGTGACTTAAACTCAAGTGAATACTGATTATCCAGAAAAGAATGATGAACAGTCCAAAGCATTTCTTCAAAAATTCTTACAGTTTTTAAAACTAGTATCATAATTTTAGAGGTCACTTGATCCAGGAAATTTTAAATAATTAGGGCTCACAGTATGAGAGAGAGAAATACCTCCAAGAGGAAATGGGGCCCAGGGGGTGACTTGCCTCTCCATTCTGCCTGCAGCTCAGGGGTGGAGGCAAAGCCTCATCAAAAGGCAGGCAGGCAGTGGGTGACAGAGGGGACCCAGGCAACGCCGCATGAGGACAGTGGGGCTGCAAGACAATGATTTGGCTAGAAAGGGCAACACATCTCCTCCCCCTCCTTCACAGCACTGGGGCTTGTCTCCAGCTCTCTGCATCCAAAACACAGAGCTAAGAGCTGGTGACTGTGCCAGGAACAGAAGTGGTACCACTACTGAACTTGGGATCCATGCTGGGATCAGACTGCCTTGGTGACATTTTTCTATGCTATTCCTCTGCAGTAATGGAAAACAGTACAGGAGGAAAAGCCTCATCAAAAGGCAGGCAGGCAGGCAGTGGGTGACAGAGGGGACACAGGCAACGCCGCATGAGGACAGTGGGGCTGCAAGACAATGATTTGGCTAGAAAGGGCAACACATCTCCTCCCACTCCTTCACAGCACTGGGGCTTGTCTCCAGCTCTCTGCATCCAAAACACAGAGCTAAGAGCTGGTGACTGTGCCAGGAACAGAAGTGGTACCACTACTGAACTTGGGATCCATGCTGGGATCAGACTGCCTTGGTGACATTTTTCTATGCTATTCCTCTGCAGTAATGGAAAACAGTACATTGCAAAAGTCAACCTTCAGCAACTCAGTCTCCAGGGAAGAGCACAGCTGCCATTATTTACAGAAAATGAAAAATCAAATAGTTAATGTTCTGAAGACAAAACCGCATGAATGGAGGATTGCTGACTACCAATTATTGAATAGCGCACATGGAAGATAATGAAAACAGTTAAAAATCATCAATATACTCTGATAAAAAGAAAAAATATCTCATCATAATACAATACATTCCTTGATGACCTTGAAAAGATGGTTAGTTCCTTATAATTCTTAACACAAAGCCAGACCCAGGAGGGTCAGAGCTACAGGCATAGCATGAAAATAATTATATGTTTGTACAAGGCAATTTGCCTAGTGTCACCGTAGCTGTATGGGAGGATGTCCACCTGGCTTGCTGATATTTCTCTGAAATCAACAGCATATAAAAATAGTAGTTACTGATGGAAAGATTACAGAACATCATACAGCAAAGTAGTAAAGGCCAGTCAGCTTTGGAGGCCTGTCCAAAATCTGCTACCCTGTCCATAATGAAGCCTGCCAAAATTTTTTAGGAGAAGCCAGCCACCAAGCGATCCAGGAGGCAAACATCCCTGCAAACATTTGAGAGCCCCAGAGCATTGCCATGCCAGGTAACAAAGCAGCATGAAAGCCCCACAGAGATTGTGTGCAAGCTGTTCCTGAGCCTCCGGCCCCTTACAGCTGCCCTCTCCAGTCACCTCCTGTCACGATACAAGTGAGCAAGACACAGACAGAACTAGTTCCCTCGGGCTCTTGTGAGCCTGTACGCTTGTGTTACATCTCTACAGCCTCGACTCCCTCTTCACAAGCTTCACACACACCACGCACAGCAGAAGGACCTATCCATGCTCGCCCACCATGGTGCCTTGGCTCTGCGTGCCTTGGCTGCACCACGGTCTGGAGCCATTTTCTAAATGTCTTCCCTTAATCCTCACTATCATTTTCTCTAAAAACAATACCACACCCAACACAGGAAGTGAATGCATCCAACATTGCTTACACAGGATATTTTTAGAAATAGGAATAGAGCAAATCTGTTGAGTTCCAAATCTTCTTTTTTAAAGAAATACATGTATAAATGGAAAATGACCCTGAAATTGCATCTATACAGCCGACTGCTGATGGGAGCTCCGTATGTTCCCACTATAGCCTACATAAGCAGAAAGAAATATCCCCATATATACTTTGACTTCAGTAACGTTCTGCCTTCATCTTTCATTCTGCAGGATCAGAACGAGACACAAAGCTGCAATAATTCTAAAATCATGCACTGGAAAAAGAAAAGGTTGTTTTCAGAATTAACATGCACACAAAATCCCCTATGTACTCAAGGGACTTCCTCTAAACAACTAGAAAATAATATTGTTTCATAAATTAAAAAGTGATTGAACCAACGAAGTTACATGCATAAAAATGCAGCAGCTTCACACTGAAAAGACAAGATAAATGAATCAAAGCAAACTGGAGGAAGTTACTAACTTTGGGTCACTTTTTGTTGGCGTGAACCAGGGATGTTATGCTGGTATAATCCCAAAGTGTTAAAGGTAAATTACTTCCAGACTCACATAATCTCACCCTTCTCTTTCTCCTAGGTATCAGCATAAATGCTGTGCAGTATTGTATAGTATGAAAAAAACATAATTTTAGGTTTTCCCAGTCACACACGAAGATCAAGAAAGAGGGAGTTTCCTGACCTCTATTTGTGCTATTTATCAATCCACATTCCAAAATCCTCTGGATGTCATTCCACATGTTCTCCAGAATTCCTATGGATTTCATTGTAGTGAAACATTTTCACACCGTATCTACCATATCTAACGCCCAGTGTTTAAAAGAAACATTTATTTTGATAACAGTAATGCTAACTGCAGAAAGTATATATATATATATGCTATAATAGAAGTATTAAGAATATGATAATAGGATTTAAAACACTTAGATTTAGTTTAGCTGTGCTTACTCCAGCTTCCTAGAAGCAGGAATGTTCTATATTCAGGAGAATTAAAGCTTCAATTTAAAAATACATGTTTAGCTTTAGGCACCAAATGGAATATGTGCTAGTGAGAGGGAAAGGTGTCAGGGGAAGGACACTGAAAAACAGCCTAGTTTACTCCTAAACATACTTTCCAGGTAAACTGTACATTTCCACTACGTTGTTTATCGTCTCACAATTAACTGAGGTAACTAGTTAGACTCAATAACAATCACTTCTTACTAGTTACTGGAGTTAGTTGGCAGCCTGAAGACCATTCACTGGAAATGTTTAATGAAAAACACCTGATGAAAGGGCTGCCCGCATACAATGTGTATCTCAGAAGTGATCCCGGGCATATGTGGCACTGGGACATGTGAACATGAAGAGTTCTCCTAAGGAATCAATTCACAAATGACATTCAAGCCTATAAGTCTCTATAAGAGACTCATGAACAATTCTTCTGACTCCCGTTTGCTCATGGCATGGGCCAGTGACATTTCAGTGAAAAGACTCTTTGATTTCAGGGGGCTTTGGGAGAAAGTCTTGGGACTTTACACTGTTGCGTGCTTAACAGTTTGAACTTAAACTGGCAGCAGGTATCTTTTGGGATTCATTTCAATCTAAAAATTTCATCACTTTGGGTCTCTGAAATATTTCCATTGCATATATTGAGTTTCCTGTGCAAATTCTTACCATCAGCTGCTTCATCTCCTCCAAAGTTCTGTCTGTAGAACAGCATTAGCTCTATGTTGTAGCACTTGTAGATGGTCACAAGCAAAATAAGCAGAAGAAGGATGGCTCCCAGTCCTCCAGCAAGCTCTATTTTGTAGATCAAATCTAAAATAAGCAAGGAAAGACAAAAAGGTTATGAACTTTCCAAGCTTTATTTGCTCTAATCCACCATACAATTCCACATAAAATTGTGCAGCTTCCAATTATAACCACTGTAACATTAAGTTTTTGTTCATTACCTATTACTTAACTTTACCCATTTACTCCATCTACTGCCCATCTGAAATAACCATCCAGAATGCATTTGAGGCTGTAATCATAATTCTTCTACAAGGGAATTATGTAGTGATTTTACACAAAGGATTAATCAACTTTTAATGAGCTTGTAGAGTCTGAAACTTCTGTATTGGCAGAGTGCATCAAATGCTGTATGCAGCATGTGAGAACAGATATACTAGGTATATTGTACTCCATTTGGGAGGCTCTAGTCCTCCGAAATTATTAAACATGGTCTTTGTATTTGTGAAGCCAGTGGAGGAACTGATGGGAGCTGCCACACCAGGACCTTCATCTGAATCACTGGAGAATGAATTGAGCATCCACAATACCCACAATAACATGAGAAGCCAGAAGCACACATCAGGCTGCTAAGAGCCTCTTGGAGTTGTGACGGCTACTAACAGTTCTCACGTTTGTTTAGTACACATTATACTTTAATGGGAACCAATGCTAGTTAAAATTTCCTACTAGGATGCTTTTGTTAGGAAACATCACAAGCAGCCTGCCTCAAAGAACTTCAAAAATTCATCCAAATGCAATTATCCATCTTTTACAGCTGGGGAAACATAGGCACAGAAAATTGAAGCAACATGTTCAAGGTCATTCATTGAGCCAACACCAGAATGGCCTAAAAAACCTTGAATACTAGTCCAGTGCTCTACCTGATGTAAGACATTAACAGTATTGCTCTTTACCCTGAAATGTCCTCTGAATGGAATTATTGCTTATAACACCACTTGAAGTATTACTTAGCCATAAAAGGCAAAAGATGACGATTTGACAATAGCTACCTCTAACAGCCTATATGAGTTTAGATAAGAGAACATGAAGATATTTGTTGCTGTGATAAATACAACCTGAAGATGTAAAAACTAATACAGGCAAGACAAAGTTTTTGTGATCTTTACGCTTCTAAAACTTAGGTCAGAAAAAATTACTGGTATGTCATTTGTGTCATTTTCAAGATAAAAAGCAAATTAGTTGTGTATCTTTTGGGGTTATTCTTGCTTCGCCATGCCTTGTATTTCAATAATTAACATCAGATGTCAAGCTATTCCCAGTTTACAGTATCTCTGATGTCTGTTTGCTAAGAAGTCATGGACTAATAGATGGAAAAAGTCTATTATAATAGCTATTTAATCTCCTTCAGAACACAGGGAATTCATGGGACTTTTATTACACTGCATGATAAAGTTAGCATATGCTCTGGGGATAAATCTGGTCAAATGGAGAACAGAGTTGGTTAAAATAACTTTTCCAGAAAATAACTGTATTTTTGTTCTATGGAATCTTTTTTGCTAGGAAAGTGAGACAATGACAAAACTGTCAGCTTAGAAGGAGAGAAAATGCTGAGCCTTGATCACCTGCAGCCAACACAGGAGCACAGACTTGTGTTCACTTGCTGGGGAATGGCAGGGTGTCGAGCAAAACCACAAAATCCAGCTCAAAAGGCAGAATCAATCTGCTTCTGCATGTCCTGTATTTTTCCTACTCCCCCATAAATTCTCCTAGAGTCCCAACATAAGGAGGCAGAAAGCCAAGACTTTGGGCCTCCATATTTCCATTCTGAGGTAGGTGAAGGCTATAGGAAAAAAAAAACCAAAATGTTCGGTTTTCTTGCCTACTCCAGCTCTTCATCTCTGCCTCTGATTAATGCCTCACTCCTCAAGTGGTCCTCATTGAGGTCAACAGGGAACACAGCAGACCCAGCATTAGGAAAGCAGTTGAATCTAGGCTTTGTTCTATAATAGTGCCTGAAAATTAGTAAATAATAATATTCTGATAGTTTCTAACATAAAGTAATGTAGAATGACTTAGAGACAATGTATCACAGAGGATTTAAAATACTAAAAGTCTCATAACAACCAATAAATGAGAGACAAACATATGTTATAAAGTTCCTCATCCTTTAGTACTATAGCAGTATCAAGAAATCCCCCAAAATAGTTTACTGCATGTCTTGAATAAAGGCAGCCTTCTTGAAATAAATGGTGGGCAAATATCATTATAATATTTATTTTTGTCTAAATTCACTGCTTCTTTCAACTAAAAGCATGGCTTGATTTTATTCTGCAGTTCCTGACAAGTTATTCACGTTTCAGAACAGTTATATTATAAACTATGTACCCTTCAATCACTACAATACCAGACTGCTTTCAAATTTATTTGAAGGGAATCCTGAATTATTTCCACAACTAAGGAAGAAGTGGCTGTGTTTCCATGTAATTTGAGCACCAAACATGCTAGGACACATGGAGAAAAAAATAAAAGCCCAGTATTGTCCAGAACTTACTTTTGAACTACTTGAAAGCAAATAACAATGTGGTCTTTAATTGAGTAAAGAAGAATGTGATAGCAGACAGTGGTATTCAGGTCTCAGGAGCATGCCTGATTCTGTATTTGCATTGGTAGCTTTGGGTGTTTGAAACTGCATTTTGTTATTTTTCAGTCAAAAAAAAAAAAAATTGTAAATGATGATGCCTGCTCTGGGACTACCAGCACCCTGGTGCTGTACAGACAGCACTCCTGTATTCTCCAAAAGCATGTGCGAGGACCGTACCACTAATACAGCAAAAGACTTCAACATATTTTAACTTAAATATTTGAACAGTTCCTTTTTCTTTCTTAAAGCAAAGTATGTGCTGGTGTCAAAACAAGAACTTACTCTATAAACTCTTATACTACAGCTATAACTTGGTTTATGTTTGCTTGTGTAGACCTGATGTGCTGCAATCACCCCTTTGAGCAGAGGGCAGACATACCCAACAGCACTGTGATGACCTGGAGACAAAACAGAGCTACAGGCACCTCTTGCTGAGCAGGGATAACACAGCCCTTAGCAGGTTAGACTTTGGAGGGAGGGGGTTTTCTCTGGCTGTGAGATCTGTGCTTCCTCTTCACCTTTCCCAAGTGCCCCAGCACCTGGAAAGCTGCAGCATATGACAGCAGGAATCCACAATCCTTTCTTTGACATGCACAAAGGATGTTGGTCAACAGCTTCCTACCAGTCCTACTCTAAATCTTGTCACAGGTCAGAAAATACAGTAGTATTTCCTGGCTCATGAATACTCCACTGTCAAATCCAAGCTGCAGAAAACTAAGATGGGATGTAATTATATCAAGTTGCAGAAAGGAAAAGTTTGGTCAAATATTTGTAAGAACTTAATAAATAACAAAGAGGACAATGGGACAGGCAGTCAAAGGACACAGTGAAAATACTGTGGTTATTTTAAATGACACTTTAATAGCTTGAAAATCAACTGCTGAGGATGCCTGAGGGGAATATAAGCTTTCTATAGCCACAGTGCAGAGAGAAATGAAATAGTAGCTGAGAAGTGATTGTTTCCACCTCCAAATTCTGTATTCAGCAGTGCTTCTTCCATAATTTCAGCAGAGCTCTGAAATATCTGTATTTTCTTGTTATAAATAAACCTAGCTTGTTATTCTGATACATGCAACACAGCTGAACATTTAACAGTGTCAAGATAGATATACTATCAGTTGTATATTTATGAGGTTCAGTGGATGGAAAGGTAGAATGCGTTTTGCACTAAAGAGGCTAATCTTTCATCATGATGACCAGATTCCTTAATTAAAGTTGTGACATCCTGTCAGTTTGGATGTTGAATATACATCCATGTGTGTTCCACACCACAATTGCAGGCCCTTGTGGTTTGCACCTTCCGTATTGTGTTTTATCTTTATCACTTAGCATAAAATGTAGCCTATGTTATGCCCTTCTTTCAGGGAAGACATAGAACTCTCACATAGAGAGGAAGCTGTGTGAGGTAGGACTTGATTCAACTGATATTGACTGGATTGCCTATTGTACGTTCACACATATAACCTGGTGGCACACAAAAAAATAACTAAAAAAAGAGCTTCCTTTCCCTAGTAATCCTTTTGTGTTCCAATACCACCCCTCCCTCATCTTTCATTTTATACACATCATAGCCATGAGACACCTTTAGGTGAAGCGATGACTGTAGATGCTTTTCAGAACTGCGGTGCCCCCATCTAGAGAGGACTTGGCTGCTCTTCCTCTTCTTCCACCTGGATCTTAGTTCATTTGCCCCATCCTGATGTTTACCCTATGCTCAGAGCTAAATCCACAGCACGTGCAGGTACTAATAGTATATTTAAACCTTCTCCAAATGGTGACACTTTTGCAGGATTTTGCTGCAAGTGTGTCAATAGGGAGCACTTGCTTTTTTAACCGACATGAACACTGCAATTCACAATCCTTTGCCTTAGTGGTCTGAAAGCACATGAAGGACTGGAACAGCACTTGCAGGTGTCCCTCATTAAAACATTTCTTCTTCTCTTTTGATAAATTAATTTACAGCCAAGAATACTGGCAGAGATCTGGACAATACATTAAGTCCACAGTCAATCTCCTGTGCTGCTGGCTCTGTGGTTTCACATTAGGCCGTTACCCCAAGTGTGTAACCTTCCTTTCTGTCCCAAACAGTTACCATCGTACAGCTTTGTACTACCTGCACTGTATCTTAGAGACATCACCATCAAATTTAAATGTCCTGCTACTTAAGAATAGGAGAGGTGATTGAACAAATAACATGAGCACTGTAATGAGATACTGTTACACTCCCTATGATAATGACTTCTAAAAACAGCAGAGGATAGTAGCACCTTTTAATTTGGATCATTCAAGCCCAAATGGTTTCCTTTCTGCTACAGATAATGTCAGTAGTGGCATTCCCAATTCCAGGTACAGTACCAAGACAGGGAGCCATGATAAGGTGACTGTGCATTGATTTGTGGCTCCCATTGCAATGCTTTCACTCCTAATGCAGTTAGAAATCAAAATTCATTGAAACTGTTTAAAGCTTTCAATTTAAACAGCAAAGCCATGAAGTGGAGAAATACGAGAACATCTGACCTCACTGCTGAGGTACCTATTCTAAGAAACACACATTTTCATTCCATCACACAATTACCTCTAGTCTAGTCAGTCAACTCTGTGTCAAGTTCATAGGTTGTTTAGACCAAAATACTTCCATTGAATATATTGGTGCTTTATGGGTGATTATATTCCAGGCAAGTGCATCACCTGCAAGGCTGAATCACTAGAGGCTAAAGAACAATTCATGAATTTTTTTCACAAACAGTAAACTGAACCTGTAACACAAACATACTTCAGCTCCAAGTAGGAGTCCAGCCAGGCTCTGAGAGGCCAGCAGGACTTTCACTACTGGCCGACCTGTTGCTGTTGAGGCAGGTGAGACTACAGATAATTAAAGATAAGTACCTTTCTTGCGCAGAAGAACACTGGCATGTTTCCGTCCGTTTCTGTTTTCCACATGACACGTATAGTTAGCCAGGTCTGCCTCCTCTACAGCATCAAAGATCAATGTCAATTCAACTTCTTTTTCTCCAAGATGTTCTCTGAGGAGTCTGAAAGAAAGGATACAGTCTATGTTAACTGAATTAATACAGGTGGAAGATTCCCAAAAGAACCATGATTACTCAGCACAAGATACACAGTGTTCCTGCCCTCCTTCACTCCTGGAGAAGGACTTAAAATGAAACTTGAATTGCCTAAAAGAGACTTCACAGAGGTATCTTTTATGACAGCCAAAAGCCTTTTCTCCAGCCATGTCCAACTGCAGGAAGAGTTGCTGCGAGTGCAATGGTTACATGTGGCTTGTTTAACTCAGCTCCAGAATTAAATGCTAAAACCAATGTTTCTTTTAAAAGTAGCAATAAATACTGACTTTCCAGGGAGGTAAGTATGAACTACTAAGCCATGCAGAGCAAATTATAAGGCAATATTTTAATGGCTGGGTATTGTGATATATTTCAATGTACTCTGGAAAACCAATTAAATGAGCTCTGCCACTATGTGGAGTTTTCCTCTATTTTGGGAGGGCTAGATCCTTACTTTGAAAGGGAACAGTGTCAAGAACAAGCTCCCCCCTCCTTTGAGAGGACTGAGGAGACCTGCAAAATCCCCACAAAGGGAATAGAAAGTTTGAGCAGACTTTCAGGCCAGAGGTACAGTCTTTTCATGTCATTGTTCTAATGCGAACATTAAAAAGAATGCAAAGTAAATGCAAGTGTTTTCTGATGCTCACATTAAGTCTAAAAATACAATGCCCTGTTCTCTCAAAAAGCTTATCAGTGCTCAAGAGAAAGTTACTGGTGCTTTGAACAAGGAAATGTCATGTCAAGTAAAATCCACCAGATTCATTTGATGCTGTTAGTGTATCGCTGCATCATGTGTGAGGGGGTAAACATGAACTGTGTGATGCCCTCGCAGTTGCATGTGAACTCATCATTGTGTGTACTACTTCGGTCGGTCTTTTCTCCAAAAAGATATGAGTATGGCACTAAGAGGTAAAGGCATAAATAAAAAGCAGGTTTACCAAAAAAGAAATACTTTCTCCAGAGGCTGAAGGGAGGCAATTTGGCACAAAGTAATTAACCACAGCACTGTTTGCACTGGATGCAAACTGCTTCTGGAGAGGTTAAAATTTTTCAATAACAACAACAACCCAAACTTCTCTATTTTAAACCAAAGTTGTCTTGGGGTTTCCAATCCATGCACACATTTTCTCATGTACATAATTTCATATAACAAACATGGAACTCCAAATCTGTAAGCAAATCAGAAGTGAAGTATGAGGGCATTGCACCAGACAATCAAAAATGCAAGCCTGACTGCTATAAAGCATATATTTACAGTAAGATTTCATACAGCACTTTAAATGCTTGTGTGATCTGACAGAACGCAGAAGATGTACCAGAACATCCACAAGGATTCAACCTCTTTCATGATGGCTGTGTAACTCGCGAAAAAGCAAGTGAAAAACATTATTTTAAGAACAAGCATGTGCATTGCATTTGGAAACCTGGATAGCATCTTTTTTGCAAATTCACTCTCAGTTATTGTGTATTTTTTGGTACTCTGGCCCTGAGTACAAGTGCTGAAAATAATGCAAGAAAGGCTGAATTTGCATTATATCTGGCCAGAAAAGAAAAAAAACCTCCCAAGGGAGTCTGTTCTGTCTGCAGACTCAGATCAGTCTACACCATTGGGGGTCTGAAAAATCAATTCTCATTTACCTATTCATATTCCATATGTATACATAGTGAAATATTTTAAACTTTGGAAAGTCTTTCTTCTCTGTTGGTAAACAATAGTTTCCACAAATTTTGGCCTATAAATCATGCTGCAAGGAATAAATGAAATCATTAACAGAGACAATATCTGGGAAACTAATCTGAAATGTTCAGATTGTCTTGTGTTTACTATAATCAGCATATTTTACACAGAAAAAAATGAAGACATGACAATTAGGATAAAATAAACTATTATTCTGAATCTATTTAAAATAAAATAATCAACCCTTAACCTAAATTTAAATAACAAGAAGCTTTCATAAAAAAGAGCATGTATTTGCACTGAGAATTTTTTTTCACTTAGTTTCATGCTAATTGCAATCTTTAGGAAGAGAAGTCTTTAGCACAGGATCTATCACGAAAATGCTGACAGACACTTAAACGTTATGCTGATAGAAAAGCATAGAAAGAAAGCTCTTAAACCTTTCATTCCTGCTTTTTTTTTTTTTTCTTGTTCCCTTTTCACCAGTACTCTACAGGTAATGATTCATTATTGCCACAGAGATACACAGTAGGTCACCTACTTTTTTTTAATATGTGTGCAGTCTTTAAGTGATTGCTTCATAGTTGGTTCAGAGAACACTGAGCACAATATCTTTCCATTAGAAAAGAAATACAGTATCAACGAGTAAGACCTTAAATCTGCAACAGTATTTGCAGCATTCCCAGAAGACGAATCGCTGTCCCTATCTGAGTTGGGGGAACTTTGCCAGCAACGCTGCCAACACATGCCAGCTCCCACAGGTTGAGAAAATAATAGCTTTTTTCTGGTTTGATGAACAAACTGTAAGAGTAATTACATCATTTAATACATAGGTAAAGCAATGGCGCTTGACAACTCACAAAAAACAGGATCAAGGGAGAGAGAAGCTGTGGGTGAATTAAAAAATATTATTTGATCTGAAACAAAACAGTTTGTCCACCGATCATTTTTCAGTTAAGAAAATATTAATTAAAAACAAAAGTGTCATTTCAGAATCCAAATATTTTCTTTGAAAAATATCCAAAGTTTTGGATTTTTCAAATCTTTTGCCATGTTTTCCCAATGCATCTATGCACGAAGTTGAATCTGAAGTTAAAATACTTTTCCTCTGAAGCCACATTTTCCTAAAATGTTCAGGATTTGTATGATCACAGATGTAAAGGCCATAAGAAAGCTTCACCTGGGTCTCCTTGCAAGACCAAGGCATTAATTCCAAACCTTTACTAACCTGCATGAGATTTGAATCTTATCAAAAAGGTAACTTTTATTGTTTACACAGTTGAGGATATGGACAATGAACAGGGATACAAACTCTACTCCCTTCTTTCTAGTCCTTAACAACAGCCTGTAGATGAAAGGACAGATCTGTGTGTACACACGTACCTCTCCAAAAGCAAGTAGCTCACTAACAACATGGTACAGTGATCTTCCCTCTCGCTTTCCTGCATCAGGTTTCTTATTCTCTGCCCAGAAATTGCCTCCTTGAATAGTATAAGCTTTCAGGGGAGAGCTGTGATTTCCATACTTCTCTGCAAAGTACCCAGTGCATTAGCCAGGCAGGGATGGTAATTCTGCCTCCCTCCCTCAGCATCCCCTCCTAACAGAATACAACATCCTCATCTTGTCTTGAGCCTTTTGCAACCATCGGTTGACTTCTGTGGGTGAAAAGGCAGAATATTAAATTAAGCAGCAAGAAGAAATAAAGCTACAGTTCAAAATGTCTCCATTCTCCTCTTCTTTTCGTGCCTTTAGAACAAGTTAAACTATTTCCACTTCAAGAATGCAGGAGAGAAAAAAAAAAGGGATAAACATGCTCTACATATTGAGCATTATGAGGCACCCACAAACTGTTCTGCAGTGTTGCCTGCAGGAAAAAAAGCAGCAAGTCATAGGTGGCTGGAAGAGTAAGATTTGTGCCTCAAAATACTTTTTTTCCATGGCAGAGAGATGGTGTTGAAATTCACTGTGGGCTCATTTGATAATTAGGTACAACTGACAACTCTGCAGGCAGGCTTAAAGACTCTGATACCTTCTTTAATAGCCCTGGTTCAATTTACATGACGTTTTATTACAGCTGTGAAAAACCCACCTGGCAAGCAAAGTCTCTTTCTGCTTTTGCCCCTGTGCATGTCTAACATTTGGGGATCTTAATGCAAGGGAAGGCAAGGAGGCAGGTTAGAGAGGTTGTCATTGCCTCTGAGTCCTTCAATGCTGATTAGTAACTTTTATTATGAGGCTCTGCAACAAAGTTTAATAAATAACGAGAAGCCCAGAGCTACACACATATTACTCATGGTGAAGTCTGCTTACCAAAAAACCAGTTCCATGGGTTTGATTTTAAGAATCACGTGCATCCGTGTTTCAGTGCTTTCATAAAAGCACAGTAATTGACCAGTTACTATGCTGGAGGATGCAGACTAGGGATGGATGTTTGTTACTCCCACACTGCATTGATCTGCAAACCTGAACTCTCATCATACACAGAAAATCCAGTGACACAATGGATGGATACAGTCCAGAGTAAGAACAGCACCAAAAATTCAGAGTGCGACTAAATTTGTGAACTAATTCAAGATAGGGAATGCAGAGTTAAAATGTTAAGTATTTGCCAAATGAACCCATGGAGTATCTTGGTCTGGTTGTAATAATTCCCAATTACTTTTCGTTTTTCAACATTAACAGAAATGTGCTGATAATACCATAGAGAAGCAAACTGATGGAAAAAGCATCTAACCAGCAAGTTCACTGTGCCTCATCAAATTTGAAACATACATCACATTTTTTGAAATATATCATAAACACGACTGGGTGGAAGATGTGGGCTCGCTCAGGGCACTGACAGAACAGTTAGTGCTGCTTAGTTTCCCTGAAGCAGCACACCTGTAATGGGACACATAAACAAGAGCTGTTATTGTGGAAAAAATCGTTTCCAAAAAGTTACTACTGCAGTTGCCATAGCTACTTTTAAATGAAAAAAAGGGATGGACTGTGGTGCTGCTGGTAATGATGCAGTAGGTTTTGGTAAATGCTGTTTTTAATGCTGGCTGTGATGCGCAGAAGATTAGGTACATGCTAAGAAGCTCTGTTGAAGAGAAGATTCACTGAATTGTGACAGGTCTGTAAACTGAGTCACAGAATCACCATGGAAAGCATTTTAACAGAGTGAGAAAAGGGAGTCGTCACAAAATTAATTTGAAACATGAATGTGTAATGAGATGGCACAATGAAGAACAAATACAGCTTTTTCAAACTCAATTTCACTAACAAATGAACATAAAGGAAAAGTTTTCAACTGTGTCAGAGCTGGAGAGCTCTGTAAATACAAACCTTAAACTGTCCTTCTGATGCAGAGAAAGAACATGACCAAAATCACTCTGTTCATATATATATACAGGTGAGGACACAATGTCGTTAAATGCTGATTACTTGCAATGGCAGAAGTTTCCAATAATTGTATTTTGTGGTCAGAAGCCCAAAAGAGGATTGTACACTAAAAGCCATTCTGGCAACATATGATAAATTCCATCTGTATGCAATTGAGGTGCAATGTTAGGTCAGTTATTTTAGTATATCTTAGTAACTAGTGGTTAAATTGCTGAACTTCAAATTATTGATGAAGTAATAAAGCAAAGGAATCTCGCTCTGCCTGCTCTCCAAAATCACTTTTATAAGAAACAAAAAACTCAGAAATGAGACCGAAAAATGTGCAACGGAAGTTGCAAAGACCTTGTCTTTCTTTATAACATCATGTCTATAGGAGCTGGGACCACCTTATCCATAATATAACCACAGCTTAATGGCTCAAAGAGCCATTAATCAGCTAACTATTAAACAAGGAAGACAAGAAGAGGCTGTTAGGTGCAAACTCCATGACAGTTCATGGAGATACAAGTATTTGTTTTCTTTACAACTGGTACAACAAATGATAACCAGCCAAGCACAAGTTGGATATTGGACATCCCCACACAGTGACTTCTTTCTCTCCCTTAAGTGTTAAGCATGGATGAACAAATGCTTCGAAAGCCCTGGTTAAAGCATACTGAGAACTATATCACAGGCAGACAACACATTCAGTAGAAGAAAAAAAACGTATGGTGACTTTGACAGGAGACCATTCATCTTTAAGATTAACACTGATGCTGAAATAAATGTCATCTTGCCAAGGACTGCCACAAGGGGCAGCTGCAGTGGACAGCATCATTTCCACGCAGGGCTGAAATCAACCCCCAGAACACTCAGATGCTTCAGCTACTGTCAGGGGAATTTGATAACAGATTTTCATGCACACTGATAGCTACTATGTCTTTAGAGTTTATTCGCTAGACAGGAGAGGGAGCAACTCACACTGCTCTGGTTCCAAGTAATTCATCACTCTTCAGACAGAAAACTATTTCCACTTCCAATTAAAAACCTGTTTAAAAAACACCCAACAGGCTTTGGGGTTATACAAGGTTTTTAACAGTAAATATTCCAAAAGTACCTGACTTCGCCTTCTCTAATGTGACCTTCCAACTCTTCTATGAATTTTTCTCCCTTCATCCAATAGATCATGGGGCCCGATTCACCACTGAATCCAAAGAAAGCTTTGCAGGCCACAGTCAGTGGGTTTCCTGAGGACAAGAAGAAAAGAGAGGGTTAGACACTCCGTCACGGCTACTAGTGAGAGAATGATTATGAGAAATCTCAACATCTCAGATAAACCTCTCCATTTAAAATTGGAGGGGAAAAAAAAAAAGTAATAACTATAAACCGTAGGAAAAAGGGTGACGTTGATTTGCATCTACAGGAGATAGCTGTGAAATGAACTCTGAGGTTAGCCATCACTTTATCCCAGAAAGATACTACATGAACAATGAGAAGGTACGAAAATGGTGGCAACATAAGGTGATGTCAAATTGGTTGTTAAAAAGAAAGAGATGACTTCTTTGTCAGATGCCTGGCATCTCTACCAGGCCTGGGGAGTGTGCCCTAAGAGGCAGGTAAATCACTGAACTTGCTTACTGCTGCCTATCCACCCATAAAGAGGACACAGTAATAATTTCTTCCTCACTTAGATAGAAATCAAATGTTAATGAAGTCTCGCTAAGCTGTTCAGAGAGCTTTTAAAGATCCCCAAGTAATACATGATGCCAGTGAGCACCACCAACACTCATGTTACTGTCAACAGGCTTTTGGCAAAGGACCAAACTTCAAAGCACTACTCAAGCAATAGAGTAAAGAACTCTCTCTTTCAGCCCTGAAAAAATACTTCCAAAGAAAGAAAATAAAACTTGGAAACTAATCAGATTTCTTTTCTCTCCAAGAATTCAGCATTTAGATGGGTTTTTGTTTGGCTACAGCTTTAGCTGTACTAGCTAGTCCAGGACTGTGCTTACACTGCCAGGACAGATGGTCGTCTGCCTGCAGAAGACAAAAAAAAACCCAACAAAAAAACCCCAAACAAGCCAGGAAATTCAGGCAAACCATGCCCATTCCCTTACTATGTGAATACAGCTGCTGCACCCACTTCTCTTTGCCTATTTTACCCAGCATAGGTGGTCCAGGTTACAAAGCAGCTGTCACCAACTTACATTGGAGGACAGACCTTATTTAATGTCAATGGAGACTCCTGCTGAATCTTCCAGGACTTGGATCAAGCACGGAAAGTCCAACTAATGCATTTTACTAAGAGTCACCAACTTACATTGGAGGACAGACCTTATTTAATGTCAATGGAGACTCCTGCTGAATCTTCCAGGACTTGGATCAAGCACGGAAAGTCCAACTAATGCATTTTACTATATTTGGAAGAAAAGTTTTATTTTTCCAGCCATTCTCAGTGCCAGCAGGAGACTATTTTGACTCTGAAATAGAACAGGCCTACACTTTTCAAAAAGGGCTAGTCATTTGGAGAACATCACTTGGTTGATCCTGGGCTAATGGTTTCACAGGATTGACTTACTGTGCCTTAATCAGTTCCCTCTTGTCTGCTCAGCAGTGATAACTTGCTGTGTGCATACTCAGAGCATATCAGAGCTCTGTGTTAAAGCATCTTTGCCTAAACCCCGACAGAGCTGTCCTAAGTCAACTACTTGCACTTGTCTATCCATTATTTCAGTGCCCAATTTAAGATATGTCAAAAGAGTCTGATTAGTCAGGAAATGCAGTATTCCCAGATGCTGAAAATCAGTTGCCTTTAAATTGTTTCCAAGTCAAGATCCAAAACTGCAAGTCCTTTTGAAACATTAGAATACAGCAAGAAAAGGTTTAAAGACTGCACTTCAGTCTGTTTCTCAAATAGCAAAAGACAAAAATGGAAAATGTTTATCCTGAAAATGTTTGACAGAATCTTTCATTATCCCCATATTCATTATGAACTCTGCTACCACAGCTGGCCACTGAACACAGGCTGTTGCTGATGGATTATCTACAACCAGCTCAAGTGTCCAAAATATAAGGGGCGGATATTCAGTTATCGGTACATCCCACAACACTGACCACCACCATAACGAAGTTCCAAACTTCATTAACGGATGAAGAGTCAGAAACACTTCAGACAGACGTTTAATTCTACTCCGAGACAGTGTCAGAGGAGTTTGTTTCCTTCTGATCCCAACCCGTTTCTCACCCAGCCCTGCGAGGTACTGCATGCCCTCCACGGGTGGAGGGGAGACTTGGAGCCCCTGGCTGCATCCATCTCACGATTCCCTAACACACCAAATGCCAGGTGTGACGTCTTTTGTGCCGCTTGCCTCAGTCATGATACACATGCATTTAAATAGCACTTAGTGATTTCCTAGCATGTGGCTGCTCAGCCCATGTTTGATTTTAATGGAAAAAGACAACTGTAGCAATGTGGAAAAGAAAAGGGCTAGACGTGGCCTATCAGCATTGACAATATATGCCCTTTTCCTGGCACACCATGCTGGGCATTAAGTGTTACCAGCAAAATATATTACAGGGTGTGTTTTTCCTCAAACCAGCAGATTTTTACTTAAAAAACAAAACCTAAAGAAGTGAAAATATTCCAAGGTGAGTCTTAAGATTTCTATACATGCAGACTAAATATCCTGAGGTGATACATCTGGTCTGAAGAAATAAGGAGTTTTCTATACAAATAGAAAAGCTTAAAAAACCCCTAGCTGTTGGTACATAGCTTCTGTAATAAACAAATCCAACATAAAGCATCAGTAGCTTTTGCCGTGAAAGCCTGCACACTCTGAACATGCCCAGGCAGATCTATTTGCCACCAGGGAAAATTAGCAGAATAAACTAATACCTTCAATGGCAAACTTTAGAGTGAATTAGTATTTTCAGCTCAAAGTCTGGGACTGGCCCCACCTGAAAAAACCCATAGTCCATCTCATCTGCAAACCCATCACTGATCAGAGGGAGGTATAAGCAATTGTTTCTCATGGAATAACTAAATTTTATCTCAGCAAAATAGGTGCCTGGTGGTGGTAGAGTACTGGCTAAGGATGGAGAAAGGGTCTGCAAAACAGTTTAGCCAGGCATGATTCTGAATGTGCTTACTGTTGGTCCAATACGCTTTGAAAGAAAATGACAAATCCTGCAGCACAGTCTCTCTTGAATGATGCATGCTCCAAGCATGAAGTATATGAAGCTTAAAATACCTAAAAGTTGTTTAGTCCTTTAAAAACCAGCATGGAAGACAAAAGCTGTTCACAGATCATAAGATCTGGCTTATGCTAAGGCATTTTTTCAGCAATTTTTTTGAAAACACAGATTTTTCACTCATTTTGCACAAGTAGCAGCCATTCAAAGATGCAATACAGAGTTCATGTTCTCTGATGTCCACATTCTCCTGGTGCTCTGTTCTTCCAGCAAAGCTGCCTTTCACTCCTGGAGCAAATCATCCTAAAGAATCCCATCAAACAGCCTAAGTCATCTGTGAATCCTTGGGTGCTTCTCTGCCCCTCAGCTAGTGTTTTTTCCAATTTTTTCACATTTTTGTGGCAGATACAACACCGCTGTCAACAAGCCTGAACCAAACCAGATGATCCCTGTAAGCCACTAGCAGAACTGACTAAGTGCCAAAGGAAGACCTCCTGTTTTTTTACCAAGGAACATCCGTGCTAGCTGGACTTACATCTTCAGCTTCACCTGAGTGCTAATGCCCTTGCTTTTATCTCTTCCTGGCTGGATGCTGTATACACAGAGAAGGGAAGATATGTGCACTGCTGCCACCAAAAAAATCATTCCAGCACTCCAGGTCTCTCTTATTGATGCATATGCATCATGGAGCTCCTCTCTGATAATGGTGCCTGTGTCTTCTTCCCTATAAAACTGACAGAGAAGTGTTTGCAAAGGAGCAGCGTCCCACTCTTGACACATGCAGATGTTATACAGCCACTTCTCAGGCTTTGTTTCTTCAGTTTGCTGAAGAAGAGGCCAAGAAAGGCAGGTTACTTATCACGTTTCAATAAGCGTATTCTACAGGCTGTCGGCAGGATCGAATCTGACTTTCCAGGCTGTGAAGTTTGCAAGGCAAATCACCGTGTCACTGACAAGAACATTATTGTTCTAATGTGCTTTATAAGTGCTAAGAAACTGGTCAAAGAGCAGCAGAGTGATTTAAATTCCCCTGGCAAGACAAGCTGGATTGTATACAACTGTGAAGTAAAGAACACATTTCCTTTTCCTTCAGAAGGACATCCTGGATAAGAAGATATGGAGAGCTTAGGCCTGCAATTTATCCACAAAACAAATGCCAGGGGCAACACAGACCTTGACTCATAAAATACAATCTCTGTGTGTGGTAGCTTCTATCTAGTTTGCAGAGAACATCAATTTTTTCTAAGTCCCTTGCAAGGACATCCTCTTAGCTGTTCTCCTATGCTCAGTAATAAAGGGCAGAATCCAGAAGCACCCTGAGTGGTGCAGCTGAAGCCAAATGCTGTGGCTGAGCTGCTGAGCCCTAACCCTCTGCCCGGGTCTCATCCCCAATGGGATGACCTCCTGAAGAAGGCATTTGACAGAGGCAGCTGAGGATATACTTGGGTTTTGCTCATGTCACCCAGAACAGATGATCACCTGTGTTTCCCAGTCCCCTCTCGGCACAGATCAAGGGACTGCAGTAACACTTCACAACATCAGGGTCTTCAGCACCTGTTCCTATAATCTGCTAAGGGAGCACTGAAATTCTTCCCAGATTATTAGCAAATTTGCTGATGATACCAAACTGGGAAGTGCTGTTGACTCTTTTGAGGAACAAAAAGCATTGTGGAGGACTCTAGACAGATTGGGGTATTGGGCTATGACTAATGGGATGAAATTTAACGAGTTGAAATGCTGGTTTCTGCACCTAGGACGGAGTAACACTGAGCACAAGTATAAATTGGGAGAGGAGTGGCTGGAGAGCAGCCCTGCAGAAAGGGATCTAGAGACACTGGCTGACAGCAGCTCAACGTAAGCCAGCAGTATGCTCCAGCAGCCAAGAGGGCAAACCCCATCCCGGGGGGCATCAAACAGCATCACCAGCCAGTACAGAAAGGGGATTCCCCTGCTGTATTCAGCATTGGTGCAGCCTCACCCAGAGCACTGTGTGTAGTTCTGGACCTTACAATTTAAGAAGGATGTGAAGGTCTTTGAATGTACCAGCCAGTACAGAAAGGGGATTCCCCTGCTGTATTCAGCATTGGTGCAGCCTCACCCAGAGCACTGTGTGTAGTTCTGGACCTTACAATTTAAGAAGGATGTGAAGGTCTTTGAATGTACCAGAGAAGGGCAATAAAGCTGGTGAAAGGGCTGGAAGACATGTCCCGTGAAGAACGACTAATGACTTTGGGCTGGTCTAGTTTGCAGAAAAGGAGGCTAAGAGGTGACCTCATGGCTCTCTACAGCTTCCTTAAGAGAAGGAGACACTGGCTGACAGCAGCTCAACGTAAGCCAGCAGTATGCTCCAGCAGCCAAGAGGGCAAACCCCATCCCGGGGGGCATCAAACAGCATCACCAGCCAGTACAGAAAGGGGATTCCCCTGCTGTATTCAGCATTGGTGCAGCCTCACCCAGAGCACTGTGTGTAGTTCTGGACCTTACAATTTAAGAAGGATGTGAAGGTCTTTGAATGTACCAGAGAAGGGCAATAAAGCTGGTGAAAGGGCTGGAAGACATGTCCCGTGAAGAACGACTAATGACTTTGGGCTGGTCTAGTTTGCAGAAAAGGAGGCTAAGAGGTGACCTCATGGCTCTCTACAGCTTCCTTAAGAGAAGGTATGGAGAAAGAGGTGCTGAGCTCTTCTCCCTGGGATCCAGTGACAGAACATGTGGGAATGGTTCAAGGTTGTGTCAGGAGAGAGTTAGACTGGACATTAAGAAGCATTTCTGAACCGAGAGGGTGGGCAAACACTGGAACAGGCTTCCTGGAGAGATGGTCAATGCTCCAAGTCTGTCAGTGTTTAAGAGGCATTTGGACAATGCTCTTAACAATATCCTTTAACTTTTGGTCAGCCCTGAATTGGTCAAGCGGTTGGACTAGATGTACATTGCAAGTTCCTTCCACATGAAATATTCTATTCTAGTGTTCTCTATTCATCCACTACTGGATTTAGACAAAGCTACAAAACCGCACAAAAACCTCTGGTACATTATCACCTCCCTCCTGTATTTTTCCATGGCCATTTCCCAGTGTTACTTCATCAAAGGTTCCCTGTTTTGTTTAGTACAACAACATTTATAAAGTCAGTGCTAATTACTCTATCTGGGCTGCTTCTTCCTCCTCTTCTACTTGGCTATTCTACAGAATACAAGCCTAGCTGTGTGCTAAACCATGTTACCCTTATTTAGGCAGAAATCTCGTGGGTTCAGTGGCTAGTTTGAGCATTATGGGATCCAGTGAAAATAAAGCATACTCAAAACAAATTATTTTCTCTGACCAAAAGAAAAAATAATTACAGAAAGTCCTATAACTTTACAAAACTCTATTCCAGCAGCCAGTAGATTCATGACTGGATATGATCCTTCCAAACATTTGCATAATTAGAGATCAGCCAGGAATTAGTGAACTGAAAGCATTATAAATGAAATTAAGAAACCTACTTTGGGTAGTGATAATAATAGCTTTAATAAAATAAATTTAGAGTGAAATCAAACCTAACTAGCCTCCAGACATTTCTAATCAGTTTAAGAGCATTTAAAACTCACCCATACAAATCTTTATATACACATACATTTTTTTTACAAGATTGTTTTATTCTTCAAGTTTCTACAAAGGACTAAAGGAGGTGTTCTTCCCCTAAATAAGGTCCCAGGTTATGAACAGCATATGTTAGCTACTAAAGTAATATTCCAGTAATTGTATTGATATGTAAGAAAAATAAATGTGGCATCACGTGACATAGATTAAGTTGGCTCTTCACTCATATAAGCGCCAGTCTTTGGCAATAAGAAAGAGCCCAGTGAAACTTGGACAAGAAAAATGCAAAAGATCTGTAGGTCTAATTTTGTCTTCTATAGCTTATGATCTTAATCCTCACTTACTTTCTTGCTCTGCTCTTGTTTCTTAGGCCCTGAGACATCACAAAACACATGACCATGAGGTCAAACGAGCAAATGACATATATAAAAATTAGCATAAAAATAACACTGACTAACAGCAAGCAGTAAAACCTCAAACATGAAACAAAGCAACTAAGCCTCTAAACAGTTTGTTGCCAAGAATACAAGTCAATGCATTTGCTGCCATTCCATACAGCCCCAACCATTTAAACCACACAATCATGACCCACTACAAATGCTGCTTGTAGGCTTGGCTATTGACCATGGCTCTCACAAAAACAGAAAAACAGAAGTAAAATGCACACAAGGCTGAAATGTGGCTGATAAAAATTCATTGGATGTTCCAAAAATCAATCGAGGCAAAATCTCCTAGAGCAAGTTTCTTCCAAAAACACACCCAGAAAAACAACACACCCATCCCCCTGTCAAAGTAATCCCATCTCAATCCTGTAAAATCCTTTATTTCATTTTCAGAACTGCCTTGGGGTCAGAATTTGAAGTCTTAGTCATTGAGAGCTCAGGTGTAACTGAAAGTCAAGGATTTTAACTTTTCAGTTATTCACCAAAAATGAAGACAGATGCTTAGTGGGATTTCCAGAAGCAGCTTGACAGCTACCTTGTGCCAACTTTAACTTGTGCTCAATGCTGAAGTCCTTCGGAAAATCTCATTTCTGTGCATTTTGAGGCAGAGTAATATTATTTAAGAGAAATGCCCTGTAGGTACTTAAAAAACATCCCCTTGGCGGTAGGGTTCCAAGGGCTGTGGTAGCCCAACAGCAAAAGAGCAGTGACATCCAGACTAAGATGAACTAAGCAAGGAGATGGAACAAATCATCTCGCCATGGCTAGGGCAAGGGTATGGCTCCATGCTGTCACAGCAATCATTTCTCTCTATTCTGCAATCACATTTTTTAGCATGGGCAAAACAGGCGGCGACACACAGGTGTGCTGCTTTTAAAGAAGAGCAGGAAGGGAAAAATTATTCAGAGTGACACTTGCTTCCTTAGATCACTGTCCTGAGGTGAGAAGGGGAAACAGCCAACTGTTCTGAGCTACAAAGAAATGCTCCTGTCTCCTCCCAGTAATCTGCTGACTCAAGGGGAAGGCAAGGTCCATGTCCCACACATTGGTGCTTCTTGACAGCTTCAGGACTTTCCAACTCTCCAACTTGCCTGTGCATACAATTTTCTATGGACTTTTATGTCATACGTTTCAGTTTCCTGAGCAAGTATACCATGATCTTTTCTCTCAAGGGAGAAAGATGATAAAATCCAGCATCTCCTCTAGAGAGTGATCTGGCTTCACGTGAAGAAAGTGTATGGAGTGACTAACCTAACCAAGATCTGCTACCATCAATATGGCGAAATTCTGCACCTTACTCACATGAGTATGTAATGGGTATCTAGTCATACATCTCAGTAAGTTTCCATTTAAAACACAGGGGGTACATGCAAGGTTGCTAAGGAAACCAGCTGCAGGCTGCAACAGACTGAAGAAATTACACTAAACCTCTTCCAACTTCTGTGTTGATTTTTAAACAAATGATAGAACTTAAGACAATTACTATAGAATGGACAGTTCTTCTTCACTTAGAAAGGACAAAGCAAATGTGGCAAGCCCATAGCTTCATGCTATGGATGTCTTGCCGTATAAACAAGGTGAGACTCTGAAATAAACACATGCTTGAATCTAAGGGGTATTTTCATACTGAGTTTGTGACTGTTCACTGATGCTGCAGCTTTTGTATTTCTCCAGCTTTCCCAGCCCTCCTGAAATAAATCAAATGCAGTGCTGGGTCTTGATAAGGGGGATGAAGACACGGATGCCAATCACCTCTGGGAATGAATGTAACCACAACCGTCACCTCACTTGGCCTCAGTTCTGCAGGTGGCACAGGGGACAGGACTTCCCTTGGCTCGTGATAAGATGACTCAAGTTCCCACTTCCCCTACACAAAGGGGCCAACAGGGACACAGCTTTTGAGATCAGCTTGTACTCAAATGAGAATCTACAACTGACTGATGTGCTTAAAACTCAGCAAATGCTCAAACATTTTGCTGAATAGGGAGAGGGTTCCCTATTGATTAAATTTAAGCACGTATTTAAGTGCTATGCTAAGCAAAGGCAACAGTGAATTTTAAATAAAGACTGTATCTATGAAAGATTCAAAAAGAAAAACATCAGTGACAGAGCAACATTTTCTCAAAGCTAACTCCAGTAAATAATTCCCATTTATTATTTACTTAAATTTAGAGATCACATTCAGGGAGAGTAGGAAACTAACAATCTGTATTTTGCTTATTGAGTGAATCAATATTATTAATCAGTTGTCCAAAAATGAATTTACAAAATTTTAAACAGAAGTTTAGTCTTTTCAAATTTGTCAAAATTAAAGGAAACATTTTTATTTGCCCTTGTTACTGTTAAAATAAAAATTCATGATAAAAAAAGCAATTAACATTAAGGTGGATAGCTTTTTTTAAAAAGTCAATCACACATAGAACTCTCACTGTTATACATAATTTTTTTTCTGGTTTTCTTTTTCCCCTCAAAACCTTAGGTTAAGAATCTTTTAAGCAAGATACAAGACCTAAAGCAGAGACTTGTATCTTGGGTGCAAGCAAGCACTTAAGGATTAAAGGGTCATAAGAAATTTTATAAATTCAGAGAACTACTGAGTCAAAACTACTCCTTCCTAAAGAGATGCAGTGGCATCCCCTTGCACTCAGTAATTTGAGCCATAATCTATCAGTTCAGGTAAGTGTCACATTGAAAATGATCTTGTGTTTTTTCTCTGACAGATGTCACTTACAGAAGTCAACAGACTAATTGCCCTAAAGCTATTAGCAGTGAGGACTCAGATTTACCATAAGCCTCTTGCCTGGTATTGAGTTGGTAGCATTCACATTAACCACACATTAAATGTAATTTTAATTGCACAGGAGTCTAATAATCTCAATTTTCCCTAGGTGAGTGCCAAACCATGAAGTGTGTAACTCAGAACTCCTAAATTCTGCCCCACCACTTTTTTTCTTTTTTTTTTTCCCCTGGATCTATACACACAGTGAAGGCACAGCCCGTGGTTTTACCTTCCCCAGATCCACTTAATTCACCTTCATTCTCAACACTGCTGATTGATGATGATAAAACCACTCCAAAAATAAAAAACCACTTCACTGGCCCAAGCACAAACTCCTGCAAAGGAGAACTCGTCTACCATGTGTGCAGGGCTGTCAGCCCTGTTACACACAGCAGGCTAAGCCTGAGCAAGCTGCTGTCTAGCCCAGGTGAGAGCTCAAGCCTGCCCTTTACTCCAGCACGCTGTGAGCAGCCAAGGAAGAGCACTCAGCACACAAAGCTGGCTCCCATAGAAAGCAACTTTGATTTCATTCAGTCCTGGAGCCTCAGAATATTCCCCCTCATGTCTTGCCCACAGTGGTGTTTGGATATAAGTCAGTATCTCAGGAGCTCAGAGCAAGATCTTAAAGAAAGCCCTCCTGAGAGAAAAGCTTTGCTCTTTATTGCTTCTCTCTTTTCTTAGCTGGGCTAGTGGCGAGAAAGAAATTAAGCTGCTCCCTGCAAGATCTAATGTGAAGCCATGGCCACTTCAGTGTCAAGACTGTTATTTGAGCTTTTTTCTAGTACCAGAAACCTTTACGTAGCCTTCACCTCTAAATTAACCAGAGAAGGTTACAGACTTACTCTTCCCTCCCTTGGGAAAGCTCCTGCCACCATCCAAAATGAAGCAAGGACCCAGGTAATTGTGATCATCTGGAATTGTGATGGTCTAATCACACACAGATGCACAGGAGCAAGACCAAAGGACTGCCCTCTGGAGATGTGCATCTGCTACCTCACAGAGCACTAAGTAAAACTGTGCCTGCAGCTGATAATGGGCTGAGGCGAACGCCTGCCCCCAAAGTCTTGTGAATGTTTCTTTTAAGGATATTTAAAGGGACGCCGCATGTGTTCTCTAAAGCTCATGCAGCAATTCAAAATAAAGACAAATACAACAGAAAAAACCTGCTGTAGTCCAGAATGGATTTTCAAATTCAGGAAAGACACTATTGCTCCATGGACAGGGGGACGGGAACATGGCAGCGCTCCGCTGTGATTTCCTACTCCAGCAGCCAGAGGAACGCGGGCAGAGGGTACCCAGTGCTGGGTGATACCTGTGGAGAGCTGTTAGCTGCCCTGAGGGAACTGCTGCACTTTGAAGAGGTTTTTCTCCAAGTCTTCTTCTGCTCACTCTGCTGAGTATTAGAGACAGAAAAGCCCACCTAAAATTTTCCCTCTGTTTTGGATAATTATCTTCTGTGGTACCTTGCTGAGAACCAATGTGTCTGAACTAACTTCCTTTCTCTGTCAAAAGCGTAATTATTTCCTTAGCTGATCCATTCTTGCTTGGGCTGGGGCTCAGACACTAACTCGGGCCAGTTTGTCAAGAATTGTCTTGACTGAACTCTCCTCCCCTCAACCCTCAGCTCCAGAGTCAGCCTTCCTAAAGCCTGAATCTCCACCATCACATCTGTGCTCACTCCGTGATGGACAGAAAAGTTTTTTTCTTGGGTATGGGTTTATGTACTCTGGGATTTCAATGGAGGCCTCCAGTAATTTGCCTTATATGCTGCTGCTGCTGCATTTCAGCCTAGTATTTTTCAGCAACATTTTCCTCTGCTGAGCTCTGCAGATAATGGGCAAGATGCACTTCTTAGATCTACCAGGTGGTCTCATCTCATGTCTCTCTCCAGGTGGAGAGAGGGCTGGATGTAGCATTTGAAAAATCCTTCCCATGTTGCAAAACCCAAACTGTGGGCAGGGCTGCAGGGCAGCTGAGGCACTGAGGAAAGAGGATGAATCTTCACCGGTCTAGAAAAAGGACGCTGCCAGTTCTGGGCATGGGGAACAGGGCTGACTCGAGGCTTGTTGAGGAGAGCCTCAAAGCAGCACTTCCTTGGGAAGACTAGGACAGGCTGGGGCTCTGTGCTACCTATACCCGTGTCATTTCTCATTTCTCACTAAGGATAAGCTCACAGCCTGGGCGCAGAGAACAAGCACAGACCCCTGCAGCACACTGTACTTCGTGCCTCGCAGTGTGCTGAAAAACAGAATCCCTGGGTAGTTATCAGCAGAACGGACCAAATAATACTCACAATTCCCAAATGCCAAACAAATTAGGTACACAGACACGTTCGTATCTCCTCAATCCCCCTAATAGAACTCACTTTAAAAGTCAGCTCCACACAGAAACATAGCTCTGTTTGCTAACAAGTCAAGGTTTTAAATTTCTTTTCCAGTGAGTTGCTGAGTTTTTCTCATTTTCCCAACAGACAGAAAAGACATTAAATACTTCTGTACTGACTCGTGTAGCACTAGTTTTTCAGCCTTTTTAGATTTACTGACCCCTACAAATGTTCTGTTGGAGCTGCCGACCTTCCCAGAGAGCCCTTGCCCCCACCGACACAAGGGTACAGCCTAACTCCCTTTTAGAGCCCCGAGGAGCCACCTGCCACGCTCCAGAGGTCCCAGCCCCTGCCCTGTGAAGTTACCTGACAGCAGCACACATAGTGCCGTGTTCTCTGAGATTACAGAGGGCATGTAGCAGCTTACGGGGGACAGCCATGGAAGGTGAAGAGCAATCTCCCTTTCAGAATACTGTTCAGAGAGATGGCTTCAAATGGGAGAGCAGCAAGAGGTCATTTCAATGAAAGGAGAAATTAAACCTCGGCATAGGCAAACATTTCCCTTGTGTCTCGCGTAGATACGTGAGGGGACAGGAAATGAGCCTTTTGGGCAGACCAACCAGGAGAGTACAAGTGCCAGGCTGTGGCCTCCCTAAAGATGTGACAGGAGGGCTCCTAGCATGGCCACCTCGGCACTATGCCTGCTGTCCCTGAACAGCAGCACTGCCATTCCCAACAGGCTGAGGTGCCCCAGTGAAGGTCCTTACCTTTGCCTGTGCTTCACCAAAATAGTCTCAAGTTCAGTTTCAGCAGTGCAAGGGGTAGTATTTAAAGGAGGCCAGGGTTCCCCAGAGAGGATGGCAGGGGAGGATTTCTCTTCAGCTGCTGGAGAAAGGTGACAGCAAGGTGTAGTTTCACAGGAGAAAAAGAGAAGTAAAATCTGCCCCACTCACCAGTGGAAATGCAAACACATGGCTGGCAGGGCACTCGCTCTGTGATGGGCCTGCAAGGGAAGATACAGCCGGGGGAACCCAGATGTCGCTGCCTGGCAGGATTAGCCACGCAATGGCAGCAGAGTGTTTGCCCCCGCGGGGCTGGCACCCCTGTCTGTGCTGCCCACAAGCTAAGTGCAGCCTGGGGTGGTGGAGATGGTCCTCAATACAGCCACCGTCTCCTGCCTCCTGTCTTCACAGCTAGCACTGGCCAACCCATGGACCCCGGGCTACCTGTGCTCCTGCCATGCTTGGTAGGCACACAAGCTAATATAGCTTTTCTGAGGGGGTTAAAGAAACCTCAGCCCCACTGTACACAGCCACTGCTAAAGTGGGCCTGTCCCACCGGGAGACGGGGTCTGCAGGACCCATGGGGTCCCAACCAGCCTCAATCTCTGATACTGACTGTCCCACTTTTTTGGTTGGCTTTAGATGCTGTGGAGAGGACAATGTGACAGGCAGTTTGTGGGAGCTACTGATTGCTGGCACCCTGCACTTTGCTTTTGTCATGTCGAGTCATCTGCAAGCTGCTCAGAGCCTATGTGATGGTGCTTTTTGCTTGTTCAAATGGAAATGAAGCAAAAGCCAGGGTGACATGCACGACTGTGCAGAGAAACAAATGCAGAGCCACAAAGTAGCACTTCCACCTAATCTGAGGCCATGAGCTCCACCAGTGCCTGGGGAAAGGCTACTTCACAGAAAGGAATTTCACTTTGGACTAAATGAAGACAAGGTTTATGTAACCTCAAACCTAAAAGCAATCAAAGGAGCGTGGATGGTCCCACAGAAGGTTGCTGGCCTGCTTTTGTCTGTGTTTTTCCTTCTTCAGTTCCTGGCTGTCCTGAAGTGCGCTTCAGGGGTGGTTACTACGCAAAGTTCACCAACCCTGATGGTCACCTGCATTCTGTTCAGAGACTCTGTTCCTACACAGCAAAACCTGAGCATCTGGCAGGGTGTAAGCAGGGCTTCTCTGCCGGGCCAACAGCTTTGCCAACGGCTGGCGGGCTGCAACAAAGCTGCACCCAACTGCAGCAGGTACCGCAGATGCCCGATGGTGTGTATTCATCCATACAGACATGCCCAGCCTCTCTCCCTCGCTCTCTGACTACCCCTGCGTGAAGCAAAGGCGTGTTTTTGCGCAGTTGTTCTAATACTATCAAACTATAAAATAGGGCCTGGAGTAAGTGAGAGAAAGGCCAGAAGCACAAGTCACTCCAGATCATGATGTGACCCATTTTAGCTCAATCAAAAATATCTTAACCCCCCCACAGCCCCATAATCTTTTCATTTTCAATATGCTAAATTTCTGAAGAAGTCTAGTGTTCAGCAATAGAGAAGTATTTTCTTAATAAAATGAAAACTATGTTTACTCCCAAACAGCAAAATACATTGTTTGCACTTTGGGACAACAGATGAACGTCAAGGAAGAGAAGCCTTATGAGGACAGTTGAGGCAACAAAGCTTTTGGTTGCAAACAGATTTTGAATGGGAAGATCTCAAAAGCATGATCACACTTTCAGTGGATTTGACTCCACACAAAAACCTGAGTAGTGAGACCTGCTGTGATCACAGGTGACAGATGGAACCGCTGTGAGTCATGCTAGTAGTTCGCTTCCCATGTGCAGTTGGCAGTTGATATTGTGTCCCTCCCAAATGAAAATATGCTCAGATATCTCCATCTTGAAAAACAGAATAATAATAATCTTCCAAATACACTTATTTAAAGCAGAAATGATTCGATTTTCTTTTGTTTTATACCAGATGTGCTCCAAACATGCCAACTTGGCCTCTAAAGACTTTCCTGCCTACTACGGTTTCCTCCTCTAACTACTCATCAATGCACACTGAGTAAAAATTTCCTTCCTCCACATCACTAGTCACCAACATGACCTTGTCATTTCCATTTCTCACACCTCTTCTTTTCCCTTGCACTGTATCTCTGCAAAGTCTCATCTCTACAGCTTATTGCCATTGGCTGCTGATGTTGAACAAAGCGTTCCCAATTTCAAACATAATGAAAATAAAACTCAGCAAGACAGAAGCGAAAATTAACCATGGAAACCACTCTCCCAGGGCTGGCCAGATTTCTTAGGTTGAACACCTGAATCTGCTTTACAGAAGCACACAGACTCGCCTGCTGCTGCTGCCCTTCATTTCCTCTGGAGTTTGTTTCACCGAACAATCTGCTCCCAAAGAGAAATGAAGAGCATTGGAACAGGTGCCAACCTGAGAGCCCCCCAGCAGCATCCTGAACAGCACAAAAGCGCTGTTCTGCCCCCAAGATCCTTCTTGGGTATACACACAGGCACACCACTGTACCCCCCAGCAGCCCAAGATTAGGAGACATGAATCATCTCATTTTTTTTCTGTTTCATGCACACAAGATGCACCTCCTTCCCCTGTCCCTGCTGGAACTCCAGCAAGCTGCTCTCATACCAGATTTTCATTTTAAAAAGCTATTTGTCAGTACATTAAGTGATGCTTAAATTTTAAAAGGTAGTGACTAGTGCTGGGATTTGGAATCTCAGTCCTGACCCAGGCAGACCAAATCAGGCTGCTGCCTTCGTGAATTTAGAGTTGCTAGCCAAAACTCCATATTGTGCCGATTGCTCGTATTTAACATTTTAAAGTGTTAAAAATGGCATCTCAGGATGTGGATCTAAAGAGACAACCTGTGTTCAGGGGCACTTACAAAAGCACCAAAGCACACAACACTTGATTCATCCCTACAGCCATTTGGCTATGGGACAGAGAAGGAAGTTAAAAGCAGGGAGGCTTTGTAGTGGGACACTATCTCTACCTGATGTTTCTACATCTCCTCACTTTTCACCAGAGACCTTTCTCCTTCAAAGTGTCGGCAAAGTTTTGGAAGGGTTCCCCACAGTGTCTCAGCAGGCAAGCATGGATTTGCTTAAAAGCCACAGCCTGAGGAAACTATTATTGGAGACATTCAGGGAGGGCTCCCAAAGCTATGTAAGAACCAACCTCCAAGGACAGGACATCTCCAGGCTTGGAAGCACATGGTAAATGCTCTTAAGCATAAACCACGAGGTAACAAAGGGACTTAGGATCAATGATTCTTGTTTAACAATTCTATCAAGCAAGAAGAAAGGAGGCCAAAGTACTGCAAGAAACAGTGACTTCAAGACCTGTGGAACCAGCTCTTTAAGACCCTGGAAACCAGAGAATATCAAGCAAATTTCTAAAGCACCAGTGTATTATCACCACTGCTGGTTCATGTTGCCATAGTCCTTGAGGCCCAAGAAATGATCTTGCATAGAATTGCACGGCCAACAGTCCCACAGACTGCTCCTTACCCCTCACCCACGCAGGAGAGCAAAGAGAGGGAAAGCTCTGGGCTTTGCTTCAAAGAGAGAAGCAATTGCCTAGCTCTGCTGGTCCATGGACTGCTTCTAACAGCCGCTTTTAAAGGCAATGACAAAAACCAAGTTCTGGGAGCATTGTGGGAGGTTTTGCATCTATTATCTTTCTAAAGGAGCACTCACCCACTCTGTGAAATGTACTGTCTCCTTAGAGCAAGAGGTCCAGCCTCAGAGGACCTGGCCTTAGTCTTGCAGAACAATGCACCATTCCTTAATTCTGGTCCCAAGTAAACTCATGCTTTTATCCCAGATTTAGCTAGTAAATTCCTCATTTTTTTTTTTTAAATGATGCCTTGCAGAAAATAATCTTTTTTATTAAAAAAAAAGATAAAAATACATGAGAAAAGCCTCAATCCAGCTGACACTCACAAAGTAGATGCTACGTGCTTCAGAGATTTGAAGATTACCTTTAAAGATTTGCAAGGCTTTCAACTCAATCTTGGCCCAAAGTCTACTATAGTAAAATTTGTATAGACATTTTAAATGCACAAACACACACTTACAGCCCACAAACACATGTATATGGGAGCTTGAAGAACATACTTGCCAAGTTGCTTTTGACTCTAGCATTCCATCAAAAAAGCTGTAGAACAGGGGCTAGGCACAGATAAATATCCTACAATAAGAACACTTTTGATATTGCAGGATGGCCCAATTACACAGTAAGCATCTATCTTTAACTATATATCTTGCAAGCAATTAATAAAGGTGACCAAATGTGGAAATAATTCAGAAAGTGCTTTCCCAAAAATATGTGTTCACATTGCAATCTCAATAATTATCAGGCACTTCCCTCTTTGCAGTTTAAGGCACTTACTCCAAATGTTGTTAACACACAAGAGCAGTTTGAAACACCAATCAAGTTAAGAACACATACATGCATTCCACAGAATCACAGAGTACCAGGTTGGAAGGGACCTCAAGGATCATCTGGCTCAATCTTTCTCCACAAAAGCACTGCCCAAACAAGACGGCCTAGCTCCCTGGCCAGCTGAATCTTAAAAAGTGTCCAATGATGAGGAATCCACTGCTTCCCTGGGGAGATCATTCCAATTTGCCAGATTAGGATGCTAGATACTATAGTGTTTTATGACTTCGAAAAAACACAGAGTGATTTATTGATTCACCTTGTATTTTGAAATAAAACACAAATTTAAGCATTATTCATGTGAGTGCTGGGCTGTTCTGCTCGTTCCCAATGTCAGCAGTGCTAGGGCACTCACTGAGGTTGCTTGTTGCCTTGCTTATTTCTTTAAATAACTTCAGATAGAGCAACCCTATAACTGCTGCGCTTTGTAGGATACTGACCTGAATTCTCCATACATTGTGGTGTAAAATTGGAATAACGGTGACAGTCTGTGAAATTACACAATGGGTAGGGAACAAGAACTGAGCATACTGATGCTCAGGTTGATTCAAAAAAAGAGGTCTTAGAAATCTGCAGGAGTCTACCACATAGTATGCTGCCTCTTTAAGCCAATATGATTCAAGCTGAAAACTGCACTTCTCTCCTGCTATTTAATCTGTGTTGTTTTACTAACAACGAGGAGTTAACTTGTCTAATGTTGGTCTAATGCTCCTGTGTTCGGTGCACTGGGCATTCTGCAGGCATCATAGATTTTTAAGGCCAGAATGGGTCATCAAGAACATTTCTCCCTATCCCTCCTCATAATGGTGTTCTTACTGATCCTTACACCATGCCCATTAATTTGTGCTTTGGTGAGAGTGCATTTGGAAAGAGGCTGAGTATCTGTGTGTCTGGGAATGGGAAATGCTCTGTAATCTCTGATCCACTGCTCAGAAAAGCTGTGGTATAAAACTGAAGACACAAAAGGTGCCCTCAGTAGCTATCCCTCCTCCTCCTCTGTGGATTGTTTCAATAGCCTTGTGCACCCCTTGGCACTGCTACAGAGATCGGTGCCTGTTTTCAGCCCTCATTTTAGGAAGTATGCAAGTAATGCATCTGTACCATCCTCTCCAGGGCTTGCAGATTTTTTAAGTGCTGGTTATGTATACACCCAGTGTTTTAAAAAAGAGAATGTCAGATTAATAAGGTAATCAAATGCAAACCTTCTAGCTTATTTTATCTGTTCCTGGGCAAAATACTTTTGTGACAAAGTTATATTTTTGAAGCAGTGATTACAAAGGTATAAGCTCTCTGCAGTCCCTGTACTTGATAGTAAATATACTTTGGAAGAGAGGTAGAGCTACATACTTGGACATCTAATATCAAAAAGACCCTGTCCAGTCCCCAGCAGAGATTTGTAAATCTGGCAAATCTCAGCACAGCTGGCAAGCTCTGCTCAAGAGACAATGTAGCCGTGACAGCAAGGCTTCTGTCAGGATAAATTTACTTTGGCAAAATGTGTTTAAGAAGCCTTGCAGAAAATATTGTCCTGTTATAGATAGCTCTGGCTATGCTAGAAAGTCTCTTGCATATACTTCCCCCAAGGCAAGAAGGGTTTATGGCTTCTTTGTCCTCAGTAAGATAAAAATCGTACCCAACATCCTTCTCTTCTCTCCTTTAGCACCCCCTCCTTCTGTACAGTACCCCTAACCCACCTTAAAAAAAACTTCGGCAGAGTCATCTATCACTTTGAATATAAGAGCAGATATTTCATGAAACTTAATAAAAGTAATACCCATATTCTTCACCCAAACATAAAACATGATAGATATGGATTGGTTGCCATTTTTTATGAATCTGTTCAGAGCGTTAGTGGATATAAATTATGGTAAAGGGCAAACTGCAAGTTCTACATGACTTGGCTTGTAGTAATAAGAAAGCAATCCTGCACACAGCATGCCACCAGAAGACATACTATTTTTCATAGTTATTGTTAGTATCCATTAACTTCTTGTTAGGGGAATTTTCCGTGTATTTAGCTATTCCTGTTTGTCAGAGCCCTTGTTAACAATTCAAGCAGTTATGGTTGTTCAGTCAAAACCAAAGGCCAGTGACCAGTTATAATGATCCTTGCTTTTTGAAAGGTAATTTGCTTCTGAGGAGGGAAGAAAAGGGGAGGAGAGGATCTTAATGCTTTTGCAGTATGTCTGATTTCTATCATTCTAGCATTTCTCAGAGATAGGTCTTTAAATCCAGGTAAATTACTTTGTCTTTCTTGATGAATTCATGCATTCTTTTATGCAGAGCGGCAACGCTTTTATCATAATGAGAAGTCAGAATGCCAGGCTCTGATTCTGTAACTGGGTGCTCATGTGGGATGTGTAGGAGCCTAATACAGTCTCATTTAGGACTTAAAAATAATGTATCAATCAAGCAGAAAAAATATTCTCATTTGGAGAGAACATGGCCTATGTGCAAATCACCACCACTTTGAGAGTTCCTTCTCTTTGCATGAGATTGAGGAAAACAAGTTATTTCAACAGGTTTTGATCCACTTCAATCTTACCTCCCTACCATGAGCACATGGCTGTTATTTAACCACTTCAGGAAGTTAGCAGAGTCAATGAGTTGCTACCATGTCTGTCATAGCTGGTGCCAAATTTTCACATAGACCTTTCCCAGCAGGGACCTTCCACCTGGGGGCAGGTGGGAACACCTTCTATATGGGGCATTTCAACCTCCATACGATAGGATTCCTTTCAGACTCAAATCTCCACAGTGCTGACCCTAAGAGGACAAGTGAAAGCGGTATACTGAGGTAAGCTAGACATGATTAAATCTGTTGGCTTCAGCAAGGTTATTCAAATGACAGAAGAGATGAGAAGGGATAGCAGCAGTCAGTCTATCAGGCAGTGCTAGTGAAGCGCAGGCAGCTGCTAAGGTTACTTTGTGGCCGCAGGGAGCAGGAGGCTGCTCAGCACACAACTGCCTATCGCTTTTCTTAATGATATCAGCCAAAACCCACACTGGCTTTTGAGATGTACTGCAAGAAAGACACAAGGCAGAAGATCTTCAAAAGGGACTGAAAGCAACAAGTGTAGACCAAGAGCCAAGATCCTGTCCCCAGCGCACCCCAAAGCTTCCCTCTCACACTAGAAGAACTTTCTACTACAAGAACAGTATCTTATTGAGTGTATACTGCAGTTAGTTTATACTATGTATATGCTGGAGTCATTTTTCCATTTGCAATTCTTATTGAGCTTCTCCCATTAGTTTAAAATTGTCCGAAGCAGAGAACCAGGGGAAGAGGCAGGCTGGGAAAGCACCATGCCTACACCCTCCCTTAGCTCTCTTGGATACCTCAGACATGCACCCTCTCTTTCACCCACCTTTCCAACCCAGCCAGAGCTGGGGACAAGCTCAAGCTAAAGGGCAAAACCAACTTTAATTTAAATCATATTCTCTGCTGAGCAGCTGATGATGCTGAAGCTTCAGCAGATGGAAAAGTGCCAATGCCCACTCTTGCAATTGTACTGTGGGACCCTGCTGTGTAAGATTTTGCATGGACTGGTGCTCTAATGCTTCACCTCCTTGCGGCATGGATCTAGAGGAGAACGCTAGGTTTTATACTGATGCTTATAGAGAAAACTGAAGTTCAATGATCTAATTTAAGTATGATGAAGTGCCCAACAACGCCTGAAGACCATTCTGGTATTTATATATACTTTAAAACTGTCTCATGTATTTTTGGAGCTTGACTTCAGTTTTCTTTTAACTCTTTGGGTTGGCAATAGTAGGAAAGAATAACACATTTCACTTCCCTTCAAGGAAGTACAATTGGTAGAGAATCAGACCAGGTACTCCCAACTTGGGATTGAGGAATGGGTGTAAGGAGGGAATCATGGCTGATCCCTCTCTCTTCATTGCCAGACTGGGAAAATTACCACAAGCAACCCACGTGGCAGTGTAATGCAATTTACTGCCTAACCCAAACCAGAATGCGGGTTTTTTTTTAACATACTTCATTAGAATTCCCACCAAGCTCTGTTCCTAAAAGATGCTAGTTCTTAAATATAGATGCTGCGTTTCTTGCAGGCTCAGGGAAAAGCAACAAGTCTACATGGACCAGATGGAGACTTGTGAGGGTCAGAGAAGGAAAAGAGAGCTCTTCTTTCTGTGCTTTCAGAAAAGCTCCCGCAGTGCATATAGCAACTACAAGACATACAGCTTCTTCCAAGAGATATCACTAAAGCACTATTTGGGAATGTATTGATCAGTGGACATTTACAATGTTGTCAGTCCCAGACAAGATGACCTAAGATCAATTATTATATTGAGTACTGCTTACAAATGTCAGAGGCATTACTCAGGAAATTGATCTTGACTTTATGCAATTTAAAGATCAATAGAAGCCAGCAAACAATTAGCAGGCTATTAGTACGGGTGCACTGACACTCTTATTGGCAGTTCCCTTGGAATTTACGCACTCACAGACACGCATCCTGTGTTTACATACCTATCATCTATGGGCTATAAGTACCCTCAACAGATGCACAAAACTGGCACTGACTTGCACAACTGCTCCAGAGTCTCATCCCTTCTGTGACTTGGACCCATCATTACTATTACTACCTCAGTACCATCATAAGCTTGTACATGGTCTCCTTGGGAGACACAAGGGATGCACCAGCAGCACTCAGCAGCTGCCCATCTTAACAGGTGTTTCAGGAGCCAATTTATTAAGAAAATAGATAAAGTCAATCCCTAGGGAACAAAAGAAAGAGAGAACTCAAGTAAGTTTGTGTTAGTTTCCTGAACTAATCCTCCTGAAGTATAAAGAAGTCTAGGAAAGCACAGCATTTCTCACTTAATTGTGTTTCCATCTTCAGAACTCACCTGTGCAATGAGAACCCTACCACCACCCATATGAAGGAAAGTTGTTTGGTTTTTTTTTCTTCACACAACTTACAAGTGTCATTTTAAACTCCTGTTGCATCCCTGGCAGGAAGGGTTTGAGTAAGCACAAAGCTGCCCACACCTGTGTTTTCTTCCAATCTGGCTACTTGTTAGACTGTAACTGCTTTCCTATTTCTAAACTGCCAGTACTTTGAAAATTCTGCATCTCATCAGGGTCTTACTCTAAGAATAGAATCCTCAAAAGGATTTAAGAATGTAGAAAATGTAACTTGATTTCCTTTTCTTCCCTTAAAAAAAGAGACTCATTAGCTAGCTTAGCTGCCAGTGTTTTGAAAGCAGATAATGACCGTCCAGTTGCAGGTGAACAGAAACCTGATACGCAAACCTCTCAACTACGTTCAGAAACTCTTGCTTCCATTTTGATTGTTAAAACTCCCCAAGTGCCAAGAGCGAAGAACAAGATGAAAGGGCTCCTATGATTACTTATCATTGTGTAAGTCACACCTGCTCAGTCACCTCATTCCCTCCTCTCCCATCTTCTTCCATGAAAGCACTTCAGTTTTAGTCTGAATAGCCTGGAGAAGGTTTGCAGAATAGTGAACGCCCATGGATACTGAGGATCCTCAGAAATCCTGCCTGGGGTTTAATTGCAAGTGGTCTGCATTGCTAGCTTGAAAGCGGCTAGAAATGATGGAAAGAAGGGATTTAGAAATCTTCCCTATTGCCTTTGAGATCCAAAGCAGAATCATACACAAGAAACTCCTTCATTAGGCCTATTCTCACTGCCAGGGGGATGCTTTACAGGTATCAAAGAAAGCAAACAGAAATACAGGTGAGAAACTCTAGTTGGAGTCAAAAGAGGCTAAGGGGAAAGGCAGGGGTGCTTTTTTTGGACAGAATCTCTGAAAAACAAATGTCAAATCAAGTGACTGAAGCAAAAATACCACTGTTGCCTTACAGGCTACAGAGTCTTCCCATTTCCTTGCTGATTTGTCAGAAAAGCATTAATGTTGAAGGATAGAAGATGATCCTCTAATGTACACGACACAAATATGCAAAGTTATTTTGGGAGCCATCTTCTACCCCATACTTCTTGGGGTAAAACAGAGAGCTGAAGATTCAAAACTCAACAAGGAATTTGACTTTCTCACTTCCAACCTATTTTTGCAAAGCTGCAGCCACTTACTCTCCTTCATTGTCATCGACATTGCAACTGTCAAATGAACAAATAGTGATGTTTCAAAGGAACATCACACATTGGGAAGAGGGCATCAAGGAAATTAGAACACTGAGCAGGAGCCTGACTGTCACAGGAGGCATGTCAAGAAATGACTTTGTAACTCTGCCTGTCAATGCAGCTGTGTGGTCAGTAAGTGCTGGCACTGCCTTTTCATTTTATTTCTACCAGCACAGTTGCCAGAGGAGTTGCTAATTTAACAGATTCCTGCCAACTACAGTAAAGGAAATAGCCCCAATTGTGGTGTTTGAGGACTTCGTGAGATGGCACCATGTTTTAAAGCCCCCAAAGACCTGTCTAATAATGAAGCCTACACTCTCAGATGTTGGTACTGGCAAGTTCCTTGATTTAAGTGTACTTGCCCCCTTGTTGAGCTACAGTAAAAAAGCTGTGCTTTTGCATTTTTTATGTGTGTGTAAAAGCAACGTGCTATGACATCAAAGCAACTCCCATAGCATTGCCCACAATCTCTCTTGCAAGAGCAGAAGGCACTATCAGCACCTGGGAAAAAGAAAGAAAGAATCCTGCTGATGTGATCTACCCTGTGCCGAAAAAGTTAACTTTCCTAGAGATTAAGTACTCAATGATGTGACTCAGTGATTACATTTCAGCAAGTTGTATGCAATTTCTTTGTATGCCAAATGTGGACTGGCTGACTGCAGCAAATTTAACTAAACTACTTGGCAGCATCCACTGCTGAACAACACTTCTCTTTACGCCTGTGCAAAGGCACAGTCCAGCTCCAATCTTATCCGATAGGAATTCACAGTCAATGCTACTTTACCTACTCAGTCAAATCCTCAATTTACCATCTTTTGTCACAATCCTGTGAAAATTTCCTTAATTATGCAGCTAGTTCTGTTACAGTCACTGAGTGTTGAGATGTTGGTCTTGCCACCAGCTGAGAAAACGATGCAGGCAAAACCCCTGGGAGCACCAGGGAGAGGCCTTAGAGGAAGAATTCAAGTACCAGTAGGTTCAGTTTGTCAGGAAGAGATAGGAGAGTGTGTACATTACAGTGTACAAGGATTTCACTAGGAAGAAATGCAAGACAGTTGAAGATTTCTTAGTACAGCAGAAAAGGCATTTCAAGAACGGAAGGGGAAGCCAGAAAAGTTTTAATTGCAAATAATAACAGATTTGAAACAGTTAATCTAAACAGCAATCGGAAGAGGCAACTCTGGGAAACAGTGAATTCTCCAGCTCTCAACACCCTGAGATCAAGTGGTTTTCCTGAACTACATGATTTTTTAAAATACACTGTGTGGGACTCAACACAGGGGTGACTGAAAATTTAATTGCCCATAATGCACATGAAATGAAATCAGATGAACTAACGATCTTGTCTCTTGAAGCTCTGTGAGTCTATGGACTAATGTTGATTGGATTACTTGCATTAAAAATACGCAAATAAATGAGAATTTTCATGACTGGGTCAATTTCTAGTGAAAACTACTCCCAACAGATATCATCTGTGTGATATCCTCCTTCTCAAGGATGCAGGGTGACCTATATCTTAACTCAGAGGGAAACAATAAAACCCAGGAGACCTAAGAAGACTTTAAGCAAAAAGTTTGTGGGTTCCCCACCGGCAACAATTTCTTAGTTGTTCAGGGTTTTTTTGTTTTCTGTAGACTTGGCTACTGAGAATTTCACACATCTAATGAAATCTTCTTTCTTATGACTCTGCGAACATTGATTTTTTTTCCTGTTTACAGATAGGAAGAAACCCTATTATCCCTTAAATGTAGAGGTTACTAATAGGATTTAGAGAAAGGTCATTTTAGCTATTTATCTACAGAAAAAAAGTTATTCAAAATACAAAACATGAAATTCCTTAAATCAGTTTTAGGTTAAGAGAAACAAACAAATACAAAAGCCGTCCCCGGGCTTGAATGAAAACCTCCTTATCTGTAAATTGGCCCTTTTTCAGAGTTCTCTTGGCAGTGTTGGCCTGAGGGAAGCTCTGGAACGATATGCTCTTAGTAGAGCAATAAGATTAATGGGACAGATACTCATTGGATGTATATAGAAAATTCTCTGGGACTTAAACTATCTGAGGGTCTAGCCCAATATAACTGCACAGATCTGGATTTAACACAGATGAACCAATTCTTAAAGGTGATGGTTTCATTTTAAAAGGCTGTGCAAATATTAAAGCATCATTTTGTCTGGTAATACTAAAAATGGATGTTTCCCCATCCTCCTCCTAGCAGCAGAAGGTAGTGGACATTTTGTTATTCATTTCTAATTCTGCAGTTCATCTGAGTCTGCTGTGCTGCTCTGAGAACGTCAGCCCAACTTACTGGCAATTATTCTGAACCAAGAGGACATCTTTAACGAGCCAGGACTCTATTGCTGACCTGTTTCCAACTCATTAATGCTTTTAAAGTCTTTGCCATCTTTTATTTCCACATCAACTTCTTCACACATGCACTTACTAGTACACATGGCACTTTGCTAACAAATGATAAAGCACACAGTGCTCAGCCTGGAGAGATCTTACTCCAAAATTAAACCACACTTTAAAAGTGCATTTGGAGTGACAGTGAACTCCATCAGGTCTCGACTGCTTATTAAATCAGCAGCACCTCAGTTAAAACCTGTGCAGTTGTCCAAGTCTATTACCATTTTTCACTGATGCTATACTAGTCTAAAGACTTTTGTCTTTGCTCTTGAATAATTAACAATATCCTTGCAACATAAAACCAGCCATACTGGATCAGCCCAGAAGTTCATCTATCCTCCTGTCTTTTTTCTGACAGTGACTGGGATGAATGCCAAAGGAAAACAATGATCCTTCCCCTGAAACACACTTCATTCTTTCAGCAATCAGCATATAAGGACTTCCTGAGCTGCAGGTTGCATTGCATTTCACAGCTGCTGATGGTCATACCCTACCAGCCTCTGTCCTGACCTGTTCTGACACACTGAGCCTCTTCATAATAGCGTCTAGGAGCAGAATCATTTTATCATCTGAGATTGTGACTAATCAATTGTACATAAACGCCAATAACAGCATATATTATCATGCAACTGAAAATAGCTTTGACAATGATCATTCTCCCTGCTTATGTAATAGCTGCATAATAATTACCAAAATATTTCTGATCTCGTCACACACAAAAGTAGGCTTGTGACAAGACAGAAATAAACCTTTCCTGGTTTAAAATTTATTTACATACTAATCTACCTTGTTATTATCCATTTAATTGTGCTACAATTTATTAGACTGCAATTATTTGGACAGAGACTAAGAGTCATGCCTTCTCCGGAGCCTAAATCCAGCTAATCTTTTATATGTGTTTTGCTGCCTGAAAGAATACTAAGTTTTGTTTCATATTTTTCCTGTATTTTGTAAAGTGGATACCTTAAGCCTTCTGCAGGGCAGGCACTCCTGGAGTTGTGGGCTATTACACAGCTAATAGTTCCTGGACTGAGTAAATGGTGTTATACCGGGGGCACTGCTGCCCTGATGGATTCCTGCAGCACTGAGCTAGAGCTGCCAGAGCTCTGACTCAGTGTGAACCCAGGGGCAAGGTAAAAACTGCTTAGGCCTCATCCTCTGTAAGTGTAGCTTTAAAGTTAAGGGTTGTGTCCTGCCTGAACAGACTCTAGTGCTCTAGAAAAACACTTCTCTTGAGGTATCCTTGGGATAGACACAGTGTTCCTTGCTGGAAGCTCTGCCACACAAAGCACCTCCTCAGAGTCTGACCTTGCACTGGGGAAGAGTGGAGCATCCCAGGCAGCCTCAAAAGGAAAGGAGCTGGTTGAGGGCAAAACCCTGGGACAAAGTGGGGTTAGGTCATCTGTGTGGGTCCCGTGGTTCCTCTAACTCATGCCACAAATCTAGGACACCTTTCCTAACAAGCCAAGGACAAAGGGACTGAGTGCTGTTTCCCCTCGCCTTCCCTCCTGCTTCCTGCATGTCTGTTCAGAGGAGGGCGAGAGACAGGAGGGGCATGTGTGAGTGATGAGGGAATAAGAAGAGAAGCAGTTCTTCCCTGCAGCCTGAGCAGATTATATGTAATCAGGGTGCTAAAGCTGTCACAAAGCAAATGTGCTGCATTGGTTAAGATGTAAATTTTCTGCAGAGAGTTACTTACAAATACAATAACAATAACTCACCAAGTAGGATGGTGCAGTTGAAGGTGGAAACCATGGTAGCACCAAAGCTTGCCTGTCCCTCAGAGCTTTTACTGCCTGGATTTTTACGGTATTCCTACACTGACATGGCTGGTGCTCTACAATGGACATGTGCTTTGTGAGAAGATTAATGACATATTTATCCAAGAAGTGTCCTAGTAGCCATCAGTGGCGAGTCTCTCATTCATCATGCTGTCCCCTGTCGTAAGGGGAAGTTCATCCATCTCACAATATATTCCAATAACCTAGTAGTACTTTAAGCATGCACTTTACCTATTGGAAATCATCAGCAAAAGACAGGTTTGTTGCCTCTTACCTCCATCAGCAGAGAGCCACCATTGCTTGCATTCAAGTTAATCTGCATGTCATTTGCAATACTCGGAGCCTAAATGGCTGAGGACAGAGCTGTTCCCACAGAGAAACACGTTCCTGCTGCTCTCTCTGCAGGCTGACAGCTGCTATGTGTTTAGCTCCACATTCTTGACACAGGACACACTGCTGTGCTAAAGTGGCATCTGTGGAGAGCCCTTACAGTCCCAGGTGCTGTTCCTCATTTTCTTCCTTGTAATGCAGGCAATTTATTATGTCTACACGAAGACCTAAAATTCTTAAATTATGTAGTGTTCCAAAATGAAGACTTTCCCCCATCAGATAGCAAGGGCGGCACCCAGTTTGCACAAGGTCAGAGCGCTATTCAGTCTTAAAGCCCAAACACTCTGACAAAGATCTTCCCAGGGCCAAATACAATCAAAAACCAGAAGTGCTTTGAAAGTTGTAAATGCTTTTGCTGATACCTTCTGTTCAGGGTTTCACATGATTTCTATTCCATGCAAGAATAGTTTCCCTGAAGTCCCTTTTCACCAGAGTGCTTAAAAGTATGTAAATTTAAGTGCCAACATCAATGGAGTACTTCCCTGCTTAGAAGTACTCCTAAACAGAGGCCTTGGGCTATGTCCTACTGAAAAACCAGATCTCTCTCGACATCAAGACTCCTGTGTTAGGGCAGTTGCTACAACCTAAATGCTGCTGGTCATACAGTGCAGGAATTCTCACACAACTGTAATGAACTGAGGTTACCTTATTTCTGGACATAGGCTACACCACAACTATCTGGATTGAGGTAAAAGAAAGGATCAACTCTGATGGGGTTTTGCATGGACACTACTACAATAGGACAGTTCCCAGTTGTAGCAGGGTTGCAGCATATAATTATTTCTTTTTGTGGTGAGAATGCCCCTCACCAGAGAAAGCAGACAGCTGAGTAGCTAAAAGTGTTTATCACAGACTTAACAACAGAAAGAATGTGACACAATCAAAAGTCTGTCAAACAGTTTCTCCTCCAGAAATAAAAAACAATAAATTACATCAGTAGAGAATTTTACAATAGGCTAACAGACAGGTATAAAAGGGAAACAGCAGTGAAAAAGAGTGAAAACAAGGTAAGAAAGATGGGAGCTCCTCCCTCACAGTCAGAATGTAAATCTTCTTTTAAAATGTAAGTAGAGATGGATGATTTTTCCCCAAGGGAAAAATAAAGCTGAAACTATTCATTAAACCCCTTGAACTGTAAGTAGAGATGGATGACTTTTTCCCAAGGGAAAAAATAAAGCTGAAACTATTCATTAAACCCACCTGAATTTACCAATTAGTCATCACTTGAAATCTAAATAAAACAAACTTTTTTTTCATTGAAATTCTGTGGCTGCTTCACTAACGAGGCCATACCTGTGCACCCACAGCCTCCTCACTGCCATTTCTGTGACAGTCTTGTCTACTGTACCTCTTCCTTCTCTGCGTACAAACAACTTAGTGTCCAAAATGAGATCTGCTATTTAGGCTTTAATAAAGCTGCCTGTGAAACAAAGCTATCCAAGGCTTTCTCTTTCCCTTTCTTTGCGAACCTAAAAAAAATACAGTCACTGAATTTGAGCTGAAATTAATTCCTTTTATCTTTGGCTTTGAATACTAACCTTGAAAAAAGATAAGAAAGTTTTGGTCAATTCTTTGTGGTGGACAGCATCTTTTTATGTATTTGGAGAACACCTTTTGTAATTGGATCTTGATTCATTATAGAAGAGCTTCCAGAAGCTCCCACAACACACACCAGCCGCAGTCACAGAAAGGATCACCAGAAACAAAGGGTGCAAAGTCAAGTGCCTGAAAGCTGGGAATTATCTGCAACCTGAATCCAGCCTCCCTGTGTGACTGTAGCACCAGACACACTATTTACATGTACACATCATATTCTTTCCACAGAGCCATTGTCTCCTGCATTGCACAGGATGAACACTGTCCACGTAAAGAGCAGTTATTCAATGTTTTCGTTTCTCCCCTTTGCTCATTGTGTGGTCCCACGCTTTATTTACTTCACATCATTCAAACACTACTCTGTAGACAGAATTTTTCATTTCCTCCTCACCTTTTCAATGGACTTAATCTCTCTAATTTCTAATGGCTTCACAAACAAAACAAATCTAATTTTCATAGCAACTCTGAGAAGTAGGGGGCATGTGCACTGAATCTGGTCCACATAAAACCACCATGCATTATGCAGAAGATCATTGTATACTGGATTGAAAACTGCCTTGGTCATTGACTTTCCCTTTTCATGGTAAAGTGCCATGTGTATCAACAAATCCATACAGAGCAGCTGTAACTTTAAAGATGTCTTAGTTTTTCTGAACATTACGCCACAAAACCCTGCCATTCAATTAATGCCATTAAAAAAATACCTCCTTGAAGTTAGAAATTCTTTTGTGTTACTTACATGGGTACAGACAAGTCAATCACGCCACAAAACCCTGCCATTCGATTAATGCCATTAAAAAAAATACCTCCTGGAAATAAGAAATTATTTCGTGTTACTTACATGGGTACAGACAAGTCAATGGAGACGGGCTAGGCAGCAATGTGCAGTCAAGATGGGCCAGGGCCAGATCCAAATTCCACTGAAGTGCAAGGAATGCCTTCACTCTGGAGGACTGACTGATCAGGCCCTAAAAGCTAGCCACATATTTTTTGTTGAAAACAAGCAAACCCTGTTTCAAAAGTGTGTTTTCCACTAGGGGAAAGCTCTAGAGGCTTCTTTATGCAGGATGGTCTGGTGTTCTCTGGTTTAAAATCTTTTTTTGCAAGCCACATCGAAATGATGCTGTAGATTGCCAGGGATTTATAAATATCAGTGGTGTTAGCACAGTTCTAATCACAGGATAAATGTGGTGCAAAAGAGGATTTTTAGATAACAACTATTTTGGATGAATGTTACAGAAAAACTTCTCAGCAGGGTATTTTGTAACCTCTTTCCAGAAACCATTTACAGTATTTGATATATTTATATATGGTACCTCAGAGAACATTTTTTAGTGTCAGAGGAGAAAATCTTTCGCAGAGGGCTTGAGATACTGGTCAAACCTTGTTAATTAGTCAGGCTGTCAGCTTGTCAGATGAATTATATGGATTTGCAGGTAATAGCTCATTAACAAGAAATAGCTACTGCTAATTATAACAAGGTCATGAAAGCAATATCATTCCAAATTTATGAAGGAATTAAAAATAATAAGGCAAGTGTCTTTTCATCTGAATGCAGATTAAATGAGTAGTAAATGTCTTTTCTCAGTATAAAGTAGTCAGTTCTGGAAGTTGGAGTTATAGCTATGTATCTCTGTTACTGGAAGATGAGATTAAATTAGAGAAGCCCCACTAATTTAACTTCCCCCATTATTTAACCATGCATATTGATTCACAACAAGTACTACTCAGCCCTTACTAGCTACCCTCTTAGTATTATTTTCTATGCCGAGACCTTTGTAAACAACTATGTGTGCAATTACAGAATTGTACTTTCCAGATTAGCTGGTAAATGGGTTTAACTGCCACAAAACATCATGTTTGTAATAAATTACTCTACTCTGCAATTTGTTTTAGCCCAAGGTAATGATAAATGTAACTTCTTTTGAACAAACAATTTACAATTTACACATAGGCAAATGTTTGTATACTTAAGTGCTCCTGGAAGTTTCTGTTTGACATTCTGAAATCAGCAATATTGACTTAGCATATAAAGGATGAAGCACTAGTATGGAGACACTCTGCTTTTGTGAGGTTGGAAACAAAAGTCACAGAATCCAGTCCTTTTCTTCGTGCCTGACACACTGCTTTTGAACATTGTTGAAGTCCACCACCTAACCACTGTTCCCTTTTGCAGGACAAAATTCTGGGTCACATTAAATCCCATAGGAAATTTGCAGCTGATTTCAGGAGGACACAAAATTGTAACTGCATAAAAACATTTAATATCTTGCTGTGGCCAGAATTGTAGATATCACAGAATCACAAAATCACCATGGTTGGAAGGGACCTCTGAGATCATTGAGTCCAACCTCAACAAAAAAACCCACACAAAACAAAACAAAACCCCAAAACAAACAAAAAAACCCACAAAAAAAACACGCAACCAACAAAACAAAAAACACAACACCCCACCGCATCACACCCACCCACAAACCAATAATCTTGGGCACTAGAGCATGCCCTGAAGAGCCATGTCCACATGTTTCTTAAATACCTCCAGGTATGGTGACTCCACCACCTCCCTGGGCAGGTTGTTCCAGTGCCTGACCACCCTCTCAGTAAAGTAATTCTTCCTAATATCTAATCTAAACCTCCCCTGCTGCAACTTCAGACCATTTCCTCTGGTTCTGTCATTATTCACTTGGGAGAAGAGGCCAACACCCACCTCTCTACAACCTCCTGTCAGGTAGTTGTAGAGGGCAATATCCTTCTAAAGCCCACAGCTCCTGAGCAGTTCAGGAGGTTACAGACCCTAATGTTTGCCTGGCCATCAGGCAGTCTGTGATTCTCCATTACATTTCAAAGTCCGATGTACAGCTTTCACTTGCCACCAGCTTCCCCTTAAATCAACAATACAGGCTGTGAACTGCACGGGTTGTTCTGCCCTGTCTTGCTGTGGACTCTATCTTCAGCGCTGAAGACCCTCAATCACCCAGCATCAACAGCCAAAACTCACAATTTGACAAACAGAGCTCTAATTCTTACTCATGAACCAAGAAGTAAGCCATGCCCTGAACCATGCCTGTTGGCAGGAAGACTGATAACACAGCATAGGACATTTTGGTTCACAGAACAGTCACTGTCACACAGTCACACAGAACAGCAATGGTTTCTTCCCAGTGGCTACTACGGGCAGAGAGGGATTTGATAAAGCATTTTCAGGACCAGTTTGTAATAATGTCTCAGTAACAAATTCCAGCAGAATTAGCACAACAAAAAGCAGCTGTTGTATCTTCACTACTGAATTTAGTACATTGTGAAGCAGCAAATTGGGACTTTCATTTTGCCTCATGATTAAGGAAATTTCACTGCAATCTCCTGTACCTGGAGGTCTTCAACTATATTGCCAAAACCCAAAGACAAAACATTTCCTCTACAGAATGTAAACATAAAGCAGTTCAAAATCTGGCCCGAAGTTCTAATCTGTAATATTTTTAACTACCCCTACTGAACACAGAACGGTTTCCCTGCCAAGGAACTCTGCAGGGCAACAAAGCCAAAGAATAGCTTGTTTTCTATAAAAATGGTAACGTTTATAGAATATGGAACCCTACTGGATAGTTTTCCATGAGGATTAAAATGTCTGTTTGGAACATACAAGCGTCTGTAAAATGTTTCTCACAGTAGTTGAGATAATAGTTCATTTCTATTGCCTTGGTGGAAAGTATTCCCATTGAATTGAGTCTTAAATGCTAAAACAAAGCAAGCTCATAAGCACAATAGAAAAGCAGGCACCGCATGGATTTCAAAAACAAAAACAAAACTCACTTTACCTCTCAGGAAACACTTTGTAGAAATGTGCTTAGTACAAGTTGCAAAGAATTACAACTATGCCAGCATTAGCAGCCAAGAAAGCCTTGTTACTTTTAAAGATAAAAAGGCAGAGTCAATTTCAAATTACGCTTGTTGTGGTATAACACATATAACATAAATAAAAAGCAAGGGATTGAAATTATCCCTGGACACCACATAGTGCACATTTCCAAAGCACTTTTGTGTGTACAACCAAACATTCTCCTTTTAACCAGTCACATTTCAGTTGTTTGAAAGGCTACCTGGTTTTGTATGTTACTAAAATAGACAATAAGCACTGATGTTCTTTGCCAGCAATGATCTCCAGTGCAAGAGAGCTCCCAAATCAAATTGGGAAATTATTTCCTCCTAGTTGCATCTTAAAGAAATTCAGTGCTTTACTTGCAAAACTTTGTTTACATTTGAAGAATTATTCCCTGGGTAACTCTTCCCATCAATACCTACCAAAAGCAGTCGTGTCACCTGAAGCAATAGCAATAAAATGAAAATACATGCTTTTCCTCTGCACTGCAGACCTGCCATGGGGTGTATTGTGTCAAAGTTGCACAAATTCCACAAAGCATTATCAATTATTCTGCTTGTGGATCTATCTGCATCACGACTGACAGATGACCACCGAAGACTAAATGTTCTCCAGGGCCAAAATGCTTTTTTTGTAAGCATTTCAGAGTTGAGAAGCTCAGATTAAAGGAATCCACAGTCTAGATTTCACTCCAAACTGCTGAGTGCTGGAATCCCACTTAGGCAAAACACTGGTTTTTTTGGGTTGTGCAACCAACAGCCAAAAGGTGAAAAGAAATAGGGAACAATTTCTTTCAAGGTAAATATTTGAGGCTTTTCCATTTCCTTGAGTACCATCTTCTTACAAGCACACCACCTCTGTCAACCAACAGTTCACAAACACCTTCCTGCAACCCTGAGTGCCCTCCCCCTGCCTCGAGAGGATCTTGCCTACAAAACCAGAGCTCTGTTCCCAGCCAGAATCCCCCAAAAAGAGGCTTAAAGGAGACAGGTTTTCTATACTGGAAGTCAGATTAGGAAAATGCTCTTGGTATTTTATCTAGTCGGTTTTACAGTATAAATAGTAACATATTTACTACTGCTTTTATCACAATCTGTCAAACTACCACGTACCTACTAAAAACTGCTGTAGCACTATGAAGTAGAATGAGTAGAAATAATTCTAGGTTTATTACTGAAGTGAGGGTTCTGTTTACACTTAAAGGCTCAGTCTCAATTTCATAACAGTCAGAAGCCTGAAGTCATCAAACACGTAGCAATTAAACATTTTGGGGAACGAAGATGAACGTAAATCAGAGATTAAAGGAGACATTTGTAGAAAACATGGTGAGTTCCTAAGGATTTCTACTTGCTCTGGAATTTTTCTTCTCAGCAGGACTACATGCATCAAAAGTTTTAATGAACGTTAACAAACTATTATTCATGTCTCTATTTCATCTGCACAGCCCAACTTCACATGAGATTTGGCAAGTGAGTCCCAGGCTTGGCACCAATCTGTCGTGTGCTCTCTGCTCCATACACTGCTCACCATCTGGCCAAGCAACAGCCGGAAAAGCTCCCCGGTCGTAGCCCTATAGCGCTCCGAATTATCCGTGCTGCTTCCAGCTGCCCCTGACACACCGGGACGAGGGGAGCACAGGCCAGCGCTGACCTGAACCAAACAGCTGGCTGATCCATCTTGCACGTTTCCTACAATTTATTTAATGGATGATTATTTAAAACACTAAATGCAATGGAAGGACTACCTGTATACCCCAAAAAGGGAAGTGGGACATATGACTTTCAATGAAGTTATAATGAATATTCCTAGGACCATCTTGCCAATTTTAAGAAATCCCTCATTAAGCATTTTATTTTACAGCATTTTTTTCCTGGAAAATGCAACTCCAGTAAAGATTTGATGTTTCCTTTAATTTCTAACTTTATTTTGTACAGATACTACAGTGTGCTGCTATACCTGCATAAATAGATGTACAATAGATTGCGGAGGTATATGCTGATATTCAAGGGGCAGGGGGAAGGAAGGGAAGCTAAATCATAAGAGTTATAACCAATTGCCAAAAGGACGACCACTGTATAAATGTAGACTAAATTAGTGGTAAGAATTTATCTGAAATGGCTTTGCCTGTGAAAGGTAGTAATAAATAATACAAACACCTAAATATATGTGCGTATGTATGTTTTATCTGGAAAATTCACAATCCATGAACATTGGCAACAATTTTTCCCCCTTACAAAATGACACAAGCAAAGCACAGAAGATGATCGATGTGTCTCATGGACTAATGGATAAAGCAAGACAGAGCAATGGAAATCTGGGTTCTACTCCTAGCTCTGCCACCAGCCTGCTGTGTGTCCTTGGACAAGTCTGTGGGCGCCAGTTTCCCCATCTGTAGAGCACTGGACTCCTTGGTATCAAGCTTTGAGCTGGAGATACTGCAGCAGATTTGCCCCAAGCCAACCTATCTCTAGCACAGCTGGTGTTGAACTGGAACTACGATGTCCATCTGGATTTTTCTTGTCCTTGCAGAATTGCATGATATGTCTGTACCTGGCTCTACAAGGCTCCCAGCAGAAGGCATAGTATTTTGTGGACTGAGCAATGCAGGACCAGCTTAAATCTGGTGCTGCTCCAAGCTAGAAAGCTCTTCTGAAGCCTGGACAGTTGAGGAGCAAATACATTTACATCCAGATGGGCTTATTAGCTCTAACTCTCAATGGACCATCCAAAAATCTGAACTGCCCCCAGCAGAAGCATTCAGTGTGTCCACCCTAGAATTCTTCATGCTCTTCACTGAGGGACCGTAGCACAGAAAAGCCCAGGCTGGGTCACCACGTGCCTCAGCTCTGCTACACAAAAGCAGTGAGACTGCATCCTGCCCAGGCAGGAGACCCAGCTCCGTTCCTCTGCCTCCCTGCCAGAGAGAAATGGCAGTGAACGTGTTATTATTTTCCTCCTGCTGCTGAGCCCTACAAATGCCATCCGAGAGGAGATGTATAGGTTTGAATTATTATATTGGAGGAAGGAATCTCTTTTCAGTGTTTCAGAGCGTGAGCATCGTACACTACATCCAAAGGTACTCTGTCACAGCCTTCTTGCTTATTCATACCAGTGATCCCATTGAAATCAATACGGCAGACAAGATTTGGCCTGCTGTTACTAAGCTAGAAGCAAAGAGAATGTCATTTTCAAGGACTGTATTCACTGACTACAACAAATTAGTCTCCAGTGAACTTGCGTACATTTGGGTATTTCGTTTTATTGATTTAAAACAGAACATTTATGGAGAAAAATAAATGATCATATGGATGAGTGAGGCCTTTGTGTGCTAACAAAGTAAAAGTCTGAGCACTTATAGAAGACAGCTGCAAACCTCCTACTAACTTCATGGCTTAAATCTGCAGGGATATGGCACAGAAATTCAGCACGGCCCTACCAACCAAGTGTTTAATCTCTTAATTTCTTCTTCCTACCAGCATAGTTCCCTTGACCAAATTTTCAGCTTATGCTTTGTACATGTGGAGTTTCCACTCTGCTTCAATCCTTAATGAATATCACTAACAAAAAAAAATTACTATACCAATAAAAATGGAGAGTCTAAAGAAAATGATAATATGTACTCATTGATCAATTGATTTCTAACTGACTTTTATTTGGTTTATTTTTAGATAGGCTCTCAAATCACATAAAGGGTAGCCAACCCTTCCTTAAAGATCACCATGATTTTGCATCACATCTTTTGGATGCTTTGAAAGTCACACTTAATTCTTCATTTTAAATATTCAATAACATGTATCTAGGAACCTTTTTCACTTTTTATATTAACATGCTCTGACAAGTGAATATAATAATGAGATTAACAGTCCAGTTGTGAAATAAACCTCTTAAATTCTGTGACTTCTGCCAGATGAGCAGTTATGTTTTGGCAGGTTTGGTGAGCAGCTTTGGCTTGTCCGTTATCCACTCATCCTTCTGCAACAAGAATATGAAGAGCATTCAAAAACCACAAGACATGTCTGTCTAATCACATCACTGTGAAGAACCTGTGCCACAAACTCATGGGTCTCTGAAGATCAGGGCTTTGACTATTTCCTCTCTTTCAGTCAAATGCAAAAGCTAATTGCAAAACTTTGAATATGAAAGAACTCCTGACTTGGTTAAAACATGTAGACAGAGTTGTGTAAGTCAGAGGGCAAGGGGATGTGAACAATGGGCACGAGCTCTTCGTCAGCTAGAATTGAGCCTTAAGAGCGGGTGCTCCACAGGAGGGGTTGCAAAGATAAGTACTCCTGCGAGTTGCTTTCATCAATGACCTGGAAGCAGACACAAGATCACCTGCTGACAAATTGTGACTCCATGACACATCATAAGGAGGACGAGCCAGTGAAAATTATAGGGATCATTGGCAAGTTGTGCCTAGTCAAATTAAGTTCATTTTAATTTAGCCAAATGCAAGGCCTTTAGAACCAGGAAACACAGATCTACTTGCAAGAAGGGGGATGCTTCTGTGATTCCAAAAAGGATCTGCATTATTGCAAAGAACTATACAGAGATATCTATATATACACACCAGCTCCTGGCATTATCTTAGCTGCATGAAAATGCTTGTTAATTCCTTAAATTTGAATGCTGAAGGGTAACAAGAAGAAGTAGGGAGTATACACAGTACTTGTGAGACCTTGTGTTAGCACAAATATCTTGTCTTAGAAAAAACTATAGAAAGCAGCCCCAAAAACCTGACTACTGGAGAAAAATCCATCTAGTGAGACTACAGAAATCTCAATACATTTAGTTTATAAAAAAGAAGATTGACAAGTGACTACTTTATATAGTGTAAGCACTTTGCCAGGGAGAAAACAAACACTGAGTACTCACAGTCTCTCTTGTCTAACAGGGAAATTACAGAAGAACTAATGGCCGAGAACTGAAGCCTGACAAATTCATTTGGTAAACAAGGCATTACTTTTGAATGCTGAGCCAAGCACTATAGTGAGTTCTCTATTTCTTTGCTTTTCAGTTGGAGGATGCCATCAGAGAATTAAGCATTGCACAGACACAAGTTCTTGGGCCCAGTCTCGGAGTACCAGGTAAGCTCCCATACAGGGGATCAAAATACAATGATCTTGGGATGACCCTAAATTACCTCTTCAACAATTTTAGTTTTTCCAATGAAGCTGTTACAGACTGAAAGGTGATTTTACACGAGTGAAAAATCCAGGCAGATTTTGGAACAGGCCCTGAAGTAGAAAACATCCACTCATTTTTAAATGAGGCATTGAAAAAAAAAAAAAAAAAAAAAAAAAAAAAAAGCTAATGAGATTGTGAAATCCAAGGCCTGCTTTTAGCGCCCAGCCCTGCCGCAATATCGGCGAGGATATGATGTCTCACACTTTGGCCTTTTGATGAAACACCTCTGCAACACCAGCGCGTCACCTTAGCCTGCAATTTCACACATCAGCTGCCATGGTATCCGCCCCAAGAGCCCCCGTTTCGCCTTGCACTAATGAGTCAACACCTGTTAAGAGGCATTAAAAAAAAAAAAAAAAAAAAAAAGAAAGAAATTAAATGAAACAGCATTGTTTCTGCAACATAAAACATGCTCTAATGTTCCGGTTCTGGTCATGTCTCCAAAGGCTTGTTAGGTGATTTTACTTGAATTAGCTCCATTTGGAAAAAAAAAAAGGAAAAGAGAAAAAAAAGAAAAAAAGAATTGTAACAAGGTGGCATGCAAGATCTGTAAAACAAGCTCAGAGTTTGCTTACTCATTTTACTTTATTATTACGTATGAAACCTGAAGAGGGGAGCTGCTCAAATGCCTTAGATGTTTCTTTGTCTGCTGTGCCCGTACCAAGCACTGGTAAGCAGTCACTGCAGTCGCAGTGGCACAGCCCAGGATGGCTGCAGCAAGTGTTTTGCCATCAAATTCCTGAGCAGTGCTTACATTCCCCTGGGTGAAGTGTCTGAATGAAGCTTAACATGTCCCATGCCAACTCCCCAAACTGCAGTTCAGTGATGCATGGGCTCTGGCAGGTCAACAGCATGTGCCAGATGGAAATCCCTCACACCTTATGTGCACAGGAAGGGTGTCACTGAGGACACCATCACAGGACATGACAGGGTTTGGTCTCTCACAATACACTTGTCATTGTAGCACCTGAGAATGACACTGAGGAATTCCTCTACTCCATGCAGCTCCCGAATCATAAACTCTTGACATCCTGGTCCTAACTAACTTATGGGACAACTGAATCAGATGACAAGGACCAGAATGATGGTCCTGTACTAATTTACTATTTCTTCCTCTCTCCTCAAGCAGAGTAGAATTAGCCTTTTGTTACAGAATCCAAAGCTATAGTTTATTTAACTGCTGAATGATGAGCAGCGAAGATGAAGAGCACTCTACAGCAAACATGACCTAGCACTCTAAATGGAGAGGTGCTCCTTTAATACAAGGTACTGTAGGCACCTGCAGACTCTCTCTGTCAAAGAAAACCTTAACATATGACTGGAAAGCAGGAAGTTATGTATTTAAAAACATAGGTTTCTAGTGAAACTGTTTTGAAAAAAAACCTGAGTTTATTTTTATACAAATGGGTTTCCAAACAAGAGGTTAGTCTGCAGTTCATGAAAGGAATTAATGGATTTTTAAGTGCTGAGGCATCCACTCCAGCCTCTGGTGTAACATAATGGTAGGATTTGGAAACAGAAAACATAATCATTACGGAAACTGCAACAAGGAAAAAGCCACTCCATCTTTTTTGGGGGGGCTAAACCACACACAGCGGAAGCTCTTCTTGTATCAGGGGAAGGCTACAGCCCTGAAAAGCTGTGGGTTTGGTTGCCTGACTGTGTCAGAAAGAGACTTTGTTTCCATGAAGTTAACACGGAATTGCAAGGCCAGATTCATCTTCTGCAGGAAGTCCCTCCCTTGTAGGTGCACAAATGGCTCAGTCCTCACCTGGACCTCAATGGCTACAGCCCACTCAAGGGTTAGTAGCAGTAGGTGGAATCCTTACGGTTTCTCAAAGCCCTGGCTGGAAAGGACCATGGTTTGTATTTGATGCCTCAAATTAGCGTTCAATCTCTATTTGGCAAAGCATAAATGAGCAGGTAGCAACAGAAAGAAGCCCCAGACTTGATGCCTCCCAGGGGATATAAGCATATGCTCAAGTATTTAGCAATGGACTTCAGCACAACCTTTGCCAAACTGAGCCTTAAAATTTCAAGTTTTACTGACTCTGTCATTCCAGCAGAGAGCTAACAGATTGCCGAGCGCATCGCACACGCCAGCAGCCTGCTCCAGTCCCTCCTCAGCTCTGTATGCTCTCCCTGCAAACCCCCACAACTATGCAATTTCTAGGTAACTGGAAATTATCAGTGTCTGGTACTTTGTATGTCGGTGGAAGGATTGGTTTTGAAAATAGGTGATAATCAGAGCCAGCATTCCAAGCTGGTTTTACTAGAACAGGGCAGGAGGATTTGACCTGAGCTGTTTCACTGGCACTAACTCGCTAAGAGAGAGTAGATAAAACAACAGATGTCCCCGCAACAGCTACAAAATGACTGGTACTTTCACTACCCTCAAGCAATGATGGGATGTTATTTTTCCTCTGGAAGAATCAGGGTGGCAAACCATCACCCAGAATGTTAAAAAGGAGTTGGACTAAAAAAAAAGTGAGTTTCAGAAATTCCTGGAGTAGGCAGATAAATTTAGAAACTACAATTCAAACAGCCACTGATTTCAGTAGGACGAGAATTAAACTCCCTGGTCACTGCCAGTGTATTTTCCTCATCATTTTCACTGCCCTTTAAAAGCTGAATTTTGTGATGTGTGCAACAGCCAGGGCAATAGAGAAAAGTGGTTCAGTGTTATGACCTCAGATGGTCCATTTTTGCAGTGGCAGAAAGGCAGAAGAGACATTTCTCTGATTTCTTTTCAAACGTGTCCCTAAAGCAGCATAACTTCTTTGGCTTCAGAGGTAGCAAAGGAAAACTATTTATTAGATTGACTGCTGCTATTTCATCTATTTAATGTTGCTGGTATAATGTCTCTACCCATTTTGTGACTTGACTTCTTATTTATACTTGTAAATCTGTGCTTAACATTTTACATTATTATAGAAATAAGCTTCTTTTAAATGTTATGCTATTTTTTATTTAGTTTTATTAGAACATGCAAATCCCCACTGGCTTAGTTTCCTAGTGAACACATCAACTCCCAACCCCTTTTTAATTCTGAAATGCGGGTTTTATTGTCTGTGGCATTTTGCAAGTTGTTTTTTTCTTACAGCCTGGTCTTCTTGGGTTACTTGTAATGTGTCATCTCAAACTGCCTTACTGGTCACTCAGGAAGATGCATTCAGCAATTACAGGATTTGTCATTGATGGACTGAGGCACTTTTGAACCACCTCTAATTACATACTGGAGTTACCCAGGGTTCTGCCCTCTGCTAAGGCACCACATATATGCAGAAGATCACAAATAGCACCTGAATTCCTGTTCCTGAATCCTGTTGCAGGGGAAGTACTACTGATGCCCAGCCACTGACTTTACCTCACCAGCCCTGTTCAATCAAATAAGCCCGGCACACGATTCTCCAACGCACTTTGGTCTGCAGCACACACGAAGGCATCAGAAGAGCATAACCTGGCCCAACAGAATAATTAATTTAAATTAGATTTGAGTTCCTCTCTAGCAGAGGGAACCAAACACAGAATGACTAACTGCTGCGGATATAGGATATAGTCCTGCACCATGTAAAACCAGGGAAAAAGTTTATTTTAACTGCCTTTAGGATCAAGATCAATCCCTCCAACAGTCTGTCTTCAGGTCACTTCCCGCCTTTTCTTATCCCAAGATGGGGTCAGTGCCTTATTTCCCAAGAACAGCAGGATATTAACAAATAAGTTATTGAAAAGACCCTACATCCAAAGCTATTCTTTTTCTTCTTTTCAGCAACTTCTGAATCAAACATGAGATTTTCAGTTCTCCCTTAAACTTTGGCAAGAGGCTATATCCCTCAATCTCTGAGGAAATTATTTTTGTATATAGCCTGAGCTCCCTTCTCCTTTCAGCCCTTTGAATAGCAAACCATAGCCAGTGTCTATTTTTTCCTAGCTGTTGAAGGCTGTAGCTCACTGGTTTTCTTTCTTAGGACTACTTATTTAGCAGCTCCATTCCACCTACAGATTTCTTCTTTAAGATTACTCATATTTTTCTCTAGGGGGAATGATTTCAGAGGAGCTGTTCTTGACAGAAGAACAAATGTTTAAGACCTGAACCCATTACTTTTACATTCCTGGCAAGAATAAGAATTCATAGTCACCTTTTGTAAAGTAAGAACTTAAATCTGACTTCCAAAAAGTAGAAAAGATGTTAGAAAAGAAGAAAAAGGCTGGAAGGATGCTTTTTTCTCTTTAGTCTCCTTATTCATTTAACTACCATGCATCTCAACACTTTTGAAATAAATTCTGGCATCATCAAAACTCAAGCTCCCAGAATCCCTAGTTGGCAAAACGGTAACGCACTGCATGGACATACTGGAATTATGGAGTGCCACCAGCCAGCACAGTAGGAATTCATTTATATTACTCTAACATGAATTTAAATTAAGCAACACCTGATTATGCACAACCCAGTACACAATATTAATGCATTGCTATTAATAACACTTTTAAAGGTCTGGGCCAGCCTAATTCTAAGATTCATCATAACAAAGCAGAGCATATTGAACAACTCCAGGGTACATTTGTTAAAGTATCTGAGTGAATTAGTACTTGGTGTTCCATTGATTTTTCCCACAGATGTCTAAATCACTAATGTATTGCCAAACACCATGTGGCTAACACATCCCAACACTGAGTAAAACACCAGGCACCCAGTTAGTCCTTTCAGTTCAAGCAGCCGAGTGTGCCTGATTCTAAACCTGTCTGAGAAGAGAAGTTAAACATGTGCTAACAACCTTTTCTGAGTGGGGAAGTTCTTTCCTGACTCCAAGTGTCCCTCTGGATAAATTAGAATGAACATATAAACCAGGGCAAAAGTGAGTCAGTCCCAAAGGAGGTGAAACAGTTAATCTGAGAGCACAGGGGGTTTATGGCATTTTGGTAAAATAACAGTTTTGCAACGTTTTCATACATCAATACATATTCACTTGGGATTGCCTATGTTCTTATCCCCAAAACAGGAACTGTGTCAAAAGGATGACTAATACTGGGTTAAGCACCTGGCTTGATATGTGAAGGTCTTCCAAAACCAGAAATGAGGCTCCAGTTGCCTTCCCCTCTGATTCAGTACCAGATAGTAGAGATTAAGGATGATCCACTGCCTTCTCTAAGCTGTCCTGGTTTCTGGGAGCCTGAGTTGAACTGAGTGATGGGCTCTACCCTGGGAGCAATGTGTGATTGCTGTCAGTCTTTTGGGATTACAGCCTGTGAGGTCCTTCCCTCTGACAGCATGTAACAGCAAATTCTTCTAGTGGAGATGCAACTTCTATTTGGCAAGTGCCCTGTAGTACAAGTACCCAGTGTTTTCACATTAGAACAACACAGAACCGATACGCTACTCTGTAAGAGTAAAGGAGTAAACTTTTCAGAATAATCAGGCCTAGCTTAGGGCTTCCACTAGTACAAAAACACATTGCAATGCAGCAACTAATCAGTTACTTTTTTACCTCTTCCTCCACCAACACCTTTTTAACCATCAAAACTTTTAGCACGCATCTGACTCATGACAGCTATTTTACATATTAGAGACCTGCTACAAGAGATCTTGGACTCAACACCTCTTCATTTTATTACAGCAGTGGTAAAAGAGCCAGCTAAAGCCTCTTCATATCAGCAATTGTGTCAGTCTGTGTAGTTTTTATCTCCTCAGACAACTGCCACCACTAGAAAAAGAGGCTCAGGAAAGATGACATTCATTCTTTAAAGCTGACAGCTGTAAAACAAGGTTCTTAGGACTGCAAAGAGAAAGATACCTCAAGGATTGGTGTACCTGATTGATAGAGATTAGGTGCCACTCACAATTAAAGCTGCAGGAAAACTATAAAGCTCATGTTTCTTTTGATGTCTGTCTATCGCACTCTGAGCTTGTAATTGAAAGCCCATTTAGTAGGTTAGAAATACCTAGACAATGATGATAGCTTACCAAAAGCTTCACAGTGCTGGGATTTGGCGTAAGATGAAAGCCTGCAAGTAAGAAGATTCAGATTCTCTTCTATTGTACTTTACAAAATGCTTAAGTGCCCTCTATGCACGTGTGTCTACTCTGAGAGCTTACCTGGTCTGTTCTCAGTGTCCTTGACCTTTAAATGGTGACAAGGTATCAAGAGGACAGGAGAAAGAGATCCAACAGTGCCAGGCACCAGCCTGTGACTAAGATGACAGTGGCAAAGCCTGGATGGTCTGATGCAGCACTCCTGCCAGCGAGCTGGCCACTGGCTGCCTTTCACTTCATCTTGAAACTTCAAGAGAGGAGGGAGCTGGGAGAATGACAGACAGGCAGACAGGCTGAGGAATGACAGTGTGCAGGAAAATGGGACACTTCGAGGAGATAGTGTGTGGAGATGTGAGGAAGGAAGATCAAGTCAGGACTGGAGTTGCTGTTGAAGAGCGGGCACAAAACTGCTCTGGAGACATGCAAGGGTATGGAAAGGGTACAGCCGTGTGCTTGCTCGTGCTACTGAGACACACATCTATGACACCAGCAGTTGTGCCATTTCTATTGTTTCCCAGAGCCCTACAGCTCTGTTTTCACATGGCATCCCATCTCTCCCAAATCCCCACCGCGGCAGTTCCCACTTCAGCATGCTCATGGGAAAGTGTAATCTTCATGTGAAAGCAGACAGACTGTCTGAGGCTCAGATGCTCAGAATGCTACTGCAGAGGTGGACACAGCCTTGGTGCAGGAATGGAGAGGAACAAGGAGAAAGCAGAGACCTACTCTGGACCTGTGCAAGCCAATGGAAGCTTTCTCCATCAACTTCCTCAACAGCAGGCTCTGGCAGGACAGGTGAAGGACACAGAGTTGTGAAAATGGCTTGAAAATTTCCTACTTGCACTATTTTCCTAATTGCACTGTTTTCAACTACATTTCATTAGTCACCCTCAGATGACACATCCGAGTCTATTTTGTTTTACGATTCTCTGGAGATGACCTAATCGCATAAAAAATAGGGAGGTTGTTCATGTCTAATCAGATGGCTGTGTGATTAACTCATTCACAAGCATTTTAAAGGCAATTTTATAAATGCATGTAAAGGCCTTTGTCTCCAAACTTGAAAAGTCTATTTCAGTGTGTGTACACAGTCAGGCTGAGTCACTCCCTTTCTGCTAGTCAGCGAAAAGACATCCTATTATAGGACACTGAACTCTTATCTATTTGCTGGTTACATTTATAGTTCAGAAAGACTCGGATTATTTATTTATTTTTGCCCGCTGCACAGATTTAGTGCCTGGGGACAAATGAGCTAGGTGACACCAGTGTCAGGCCCGCCCAGAAACTATTTTTAAAAACCAGGCTTTTAAACCCAACTTCCTCCCGTATAGAGGAGGCAGCATTGCACAGTAATATCAAGAACCGGGGAGGCCTTGTCCCAAAGGGTACGAGCTCAGGAAGAACAGATGCAGAGCCCACTGATGCCTCGCATCAAAAAATTCTGTGCTTCTCCCACGAAATGGAGAGGGCAGCAATTTCTCTGCTCTCATCCACGCCTGTGTGCCATATCCTGTGTGCGTGTGAGAACCTGACAGAAAAACTGGATTTCTCATCCCAGTCCCATGTGGGGCTTTCAGGACATTGGAAGCACAGAAATAGTTATTAGCACTATGGTAGTGCTTACAGCTACTATCCCACTGTAGAACAGTTAAATATTAAGAATACTGCTTTAACACAGAAATGCCCTATTAAAAAAACTAATAACATAATTCTTCCTCCAGAAAGGAACTGCACATATCTATTCAACAGCTTTATACTTGGTTTTCCCCTGAGTTTTATAATGCGGCTGAGGCTGTGGGTGAACAGCAGCACACAGATTCCAAAGGGGAGGCTTATGAATCTTTGTAAAAAATAAGTTTGATTATAAGACGAATGAAAGTGCTTCCCGAGTCAATAGCTCTCAGCCAAGTAAAGCAAGTGTAAGGTATAATTCTGCCCCAGGTTATCATTAATTTTGTCATAAGAACAAAGACAAAACTTGCAGCCAGTGAGCGAAAGTGCTATAACAAAACTTGACACTTAGCAGATTTAATTAAATACAGATTTCCTAAATCCATTTTCCATGATTATTGTTATTATTCTTTAGAAGCTGATTAGGCAATAGCAGATGTCACCACTGTACAAATCTAGATACACATGCACAAATATCATAATTAGAAGATTTCTTAGGTCTCGCTAAAAGTTGTCTGCTGAGGGGTGGAAAAAAAGGTTTGCTCCTAATATTTTTCAACATTGAAACCCAACCCAAATCAACTTACTACCAGAACTAAACTGTAGCTCTCCACCACAGGGATTATCTGTAGCAAAAAAATTCCAAAAGGCCTTGACTCGCAAACAATTTGGGTGCATGGGGGGCATGTGTACTCCGTGCAATGCAGTAGCGTACAGAGACCTGTGAGGCACCATGCAGACAGGTCAGAACTGAATGCAGCACAGCTGTCATCACAGGGTTTCATATCTCAGCTAGTGCTGCTTCCCAAATTCAGCCTTGCTTCTCTAGGTGATGTTCATATGACTCTGCCAGACTGTCCGGTGCTATCGCAGCGCTGAGAGAACTCTGCTCTGTGTGGTGACCACAGTTACAGCATCAGGCACACTTCTGTATCCTGAACTGCAATAGAAGGGGCTGCCTTGTGGTCCCACAGTCCCAGAGCCCCATTTCGGCTGGGCAGAGAAGAGACGGGACCAGACCTCTTGCTCTTTGGAGTTGCTCTCCATCTCTCTGAATCTCACTTCTAGGGCATTCCTAAAGACCAATTTTTAGATTAGCTAGGGAGGAGATAGAACCTTGAAAACAGCAGAGGTTGGGCTTTCTATTAACAACTCACAAAAGCCAGCTGAGGGAAACTAATCTTCCTCCCTGTACCTACGTTTCCTTGCAGGTCACCACCCCCCCATGCACGCCTAGTGGAACTAATAAGGTCCTACAAAAACCATCTGCTAACGAGACTGCCAGATAGCTCACTTCTTGTACATGGTGTGCTTAATTTATGCTCAGCAAGCAGCGCTGCTGAAATCATATAGGGCAACTCAGTGTTTCAAGTGAAACATAGGGACCTAAATGAATAGGGCTTTAGCATTAACCCTTCAAAAAAACCACGTCCAAAATGTATCGAGGTCAAAAGAAAGACTTTATGATTTAAACAAGCTTTGAGTGAGTCACCAAAAGTATTAGGCCATGTTGGCTACTGTCTTAGCACTTGTACAGTGGGGTGTGCACAGCAATAATAATACCATAATATATATTTCAGTTGTACTTGCATTAGCAACATACCTATTTTGCAATAAAGGAACCTTCAACTTGTAAAAAAAAAAAAAAAATAGTTGAAAAGTCTGTCTCCCCTTTCTTTAATAAATGCTAATTTATTTAACACTATTGAAATGCAGTTTGTACCATCAATCTGCATGTCTAAGTAAGACTAGAGAACATTTTTTAACACCTTTCCTTACATTACTGAATTGCAATAGACCTGGTAGAAGGAAACTGAAAACGAAGTCTCCTTATTCAGGTAGGAGGGGGGTGAGCAGTAGGGGAGGGAATCCCAAAGTCATAACAGGATAACACAGAGACCGACACAATACAGTTTGCAGGAAAGACATTATTGTGTCCCATGTAAATGTCTTATAAGAGGATTTTCAAAAAGCACCTATGCAATCTGAAGACTCTCTGCTTTCCATTGAAAAAATCAGGGATATTTGTACTTGTACAGCAATTGGATTTGTGTTGGAAATCCCGTCCCTCTCAGCCTGTGAGTTTCTTTGATAACACTGTCTGATTTTTTTTGCACTCCAGAAGTTCTGTCTTTCCTTTTACTACTATTCGCTAAAACCAATTCCTGCTGAGTAGTGTACTATTGCTGACTCCTGATACATGAGCAGAATCAGCTCCTGGATGTCTACAGCTATTTTCTTTTTTAATTCGCTGAGCTGCTTCATGCTGTTATTGTACTTCCCTTCAACAATGGAGGCAGGACTCTCTGTATCAATGCATAACAGGTTTGTTGCGATAATAAACAGTCTTTTCAAGACATCCCAGCTTCATTCAAATGAAAAGTACCCACTTTGGAAAGACAAAACCCAAAGGTGACTATTATCTGACTTGAACATAAAAAGATGACAAACAAATTGCTCACATGGGATTCAACTAATATTTAAAAGGTAAACTCACATGCTCACATTGCTCACATGGGATTCAACTAATATTTAAAAGGTAAAAATGCAGGAGAGAGTGATGCCATATAAAATTTTACTGGTTCTAAGTGACGTCTTAGACATTTAAATTAAATGATGCATTTCCATGTAGGAAATATCTAAGATTATTAACACAATGAAGAAATCAACTCTTGCCACAGCAATAAAAGAAATTTCCAAAGCAAACCACTGAATGATATATAACTATCATGGAACTCATTTCTGTTTAAAAAAACAAGAGGAAGTATAACTACATAGCAAATATAATCCTGAAGTTTGCAGGCAACTCTGACCCAGGATGATGGACCACTCTGCTCCCTGCTGAGTGGGAAGGGAAGATGGGCCACTCTGCTCCCTGCTGTCCAGCAGTCTCCTCCCTGCCCTGAGAGATGCTTCTAAAGCAGCCAAGCCTGAGGCGCTGCGATACCCTCGGTGGAGCCCAGCCAGGTTCACCATGCAACTGTGAGCAGCAGCCACAAAAGGAGCGCTTTTGGAAAAACAGATAATCCAGCTAAGGATTAACAACTACTGTGTGGAATTTATTCAACTAAATACAAGGCTGCCTGCCCTCAATCCAGCTCTTAACAAGTTTTTGGCTTTTGGCCCATTTCCACTTCAAGGCTATTTTTAAGATGATTTATCTCTCCCTTAATGAAGGCAAGCCCATTTCCTCCTGACAAAAACTTTCTTTACATGGCCAGTGGGAACCCTCCACATGCTTTCTAGTGCTACAGAAACAGAGACTAATGGGATTTTGCAAATTCACACTGTCAAACAATGCACCATCCCCAAGTTTGTCCTTATCTGGGATCACCAGGTCTTTTTAAGAGGTATCTTTATTTAGCTCCAAGGCATGAGATCCACTGGTGAGATAAATCACAACTAGCGCTGTTTTCTATTCTCTTCATAGGTCAGATGCTATGATGAAGTACTTTTCTATGTACAGAGTGAAAGCAAAAGTTTAAACCTGTTCTATCCTACAGGTCACCTCTGGACCAGACTGAGAGAGCTGTCTGTGCCCCAGACCATGGCCAGTCTCTGCCTGGCAGGCTGGATCAGAGAGGCTCCATCCAACTGTGTTTGTCCATGTACACAAGCCCCAAATAATGACAGCAAACAAAACACCGGTGAGAGGCTGGATGTTCATCGTCACTGTGAAGGCTCATAAATTGGTTGAATTGAACAGATTTTCTAGGGAATGCCAAATGATACATTCTGGAAATCCATCTTAACTTTCCTCTCCAATCTAGCAAGTTTTTGTTTACAATGCCCTAGTTAAACAGAATATTTTATTTTGCTTTGCTCCCAGATACATCTGCTTGGATTTAAATAAATCGTTTGTCTGGACCACACCCCTCACTCCGAAAGGGAAATTTGAGTTCAAAGGTTACATTTCACCCAAATTAAATGAAGACAAATGAAAACAGTGTTTTATAGCGGAGAGTGTCCAGCAATCTTAACAAGACAACAATATGAGCACTGCTTATAAAGCATAAAGTCTGCTACCACTTTTTAGCACCATTTTGTGAAGGTGAACACCCACAAAGCACATGCCAAATTTGCGGTGGTTGGAAAGAACCAGTAACAAAAGTATAAGATTTCACGTCGCTCATTCACATGTGAAAAAACCACAGTCCAGAACTTATTCCAGCTCTTGGGCAGGGGGGTGGGAGGATATTCATCACTTTGTCAGGTCATGCTGGACAGTCCCGGTTCTGTCAAATGAGCCAGGATACAGTCTTGTTCCCAAGGCTGAGAGCTGAGTAAATGAGCCGTGTTCCTTAAAATTGGTGGTGCTGCCCTCATAGATCGTAAACAAGTTTAACAAATTTAAAGTAATGAATTTGTCCTGGCTTGCAAATGCCAAATGTGGACGTTAAATCAGACAGCTATGAATGTATAGCTTTTTTCGCTTTCAGTGCAAATGTGTTGATAGCATCAATTTTACACCAACTGTCCAAACCACATTTGCAGATACTAGAAAAAAAAATGCACAAAAACCCCAAACTGTGGAACATGAGGGAAAACTATGAAGTGATTGTCATTTCCATTAACAAAATTTGAACCTGGACTGTAGGAGTCACATAGAACTGGGTTTTAGCACACACAAATAAATAGTTCTGAGGTGGGTAAGTCGTGTTTTGGACTGTTACCTGACAGCACAAGCTATATTCCATTTGCAGTTTTCAGATAAAGACAGATAATAAGTGATATAACATTGTGTGCATGTGAACATGAACTGAGCTACTGTTCTGTGAGTAGAAATTAGGGCTCTAGATCAGGCAGCCTCAATATTTCTGAACTGTGTCCTTGTCTTAAACTTTCAAGGTCTGAAGATACTCTTCAGCTATAGTTGTCCCAGAGATGTTGCAATCTATGGAAATAATGTGCCCCTGTGGCTTGGAGGTGTTTCAAAATGGGATTTCTAAAGATTTTTAAGCTTTAAAAGTTCTGTCTGAATAAAATACACCAATATTTTCTGTAACAGCACAGGCACCATCCACAAAGTACAAGAGATGCAGAAGAAGGAGGAACTTCTGCCACTCTAGGTGAAAGTATAGTGGACCCTAAGTTAGATCAGCTTACAAAAAATCTACCCAGAGGCTCAATTTATCTACAGAACTCAGTCCTCAGGCATGCTTCCCAACATCAACCGTACATATCTCTGGGGTTTTTTTGAGAGTAAGCTCATATACTTACTGGTTGGATAATTATTGGTTCATCTATAAGCAGTGATTAGGTTTGTAAATCTAACTTGCAACATCTAAATCACTAGGGTAAATGATTTGAAAAACAAGCAGACTATTAGTGCTCTAAACCACTGAGCCGACTGGCACATCCTGAAAGCATTTTGCATAACGCTAATTCTTTGAAAGCAGTCATTCCTACAAGAAGCTACCACTTGGCACAACGTTAAACCCTTCTGCTTTGCCTTGGGCTGTTAGCTGACTAAATGATCATTAATTCTTTGGAAATAACAAATACCTCCGAGATTACCACTTCTGTGTTGAAGGAAATCTATTTTGGTACAAGGAATGCAGAGAAATATGATGCTAGTTTTCTGTAGTCTATTAATATTTCTAATTATCTTGAACACATATTTAAATGCGGTGGATATGGCCAGGCTTGCAATATACCTACTCAAGCATCTGCTGTGGCTAAGGCAGTCTCTGAACTCAGGTCATTAGTTCTCAAAATCTGCCACAGATCCAATGTCCCAGAACTCACCTGAAAAGATCCCATAAATTTCCACTATGCGTTCTTAAGTCATGATGTTGGATGTTAAGGCTTTGTTGTGCTAGCTATAACCATTACCAGAAAAGCGAAGCCAAAACCTGCCTGCTCCACAAGGCCACAAGAAGGATGGAAGCAGGAGGATCCTTCCTACAGAGCAGGCAGAGCTTTTACAGGAGGAAGATGGCGCATGAAGGCTAGGGGTGGTTATAATGCTCCACAGTGCATCATGTTGACCATTTGAAGAGAAGCACTCCCCCTTAACCACACACACACATATATATATCTATAAGAGTTTTTATGGTTTCAATAGCCAGACCTTACTTCTTGGGTGCCAGATGCTACTTTAACTTGTAGGCTTCACACAAGGGTGATGGCACGGCAGAGAGCATAGGAAAAGACTGCATCACTCTCAGTCTCTCATTACAAAGAAGGTCAGGATTTAGCCTTTCTTAATTAGAATATAGTTCTTAAACATCTAAAAAATAAAAATCTCTTTCTGGATTAAATCAAACAGAAATCTCTAGCTTTTTCAACTAACAGTACTGGTGACTTCCATAAATTTCCCATTAAGATAAATACTTAAAGACACTACAATGTGTCCGATCTGCAAGCACTATGCACCTTACTTAAATCAGATCAAAGTGCCACAGTAGTTTGCAAACTCAGTAGTTTGCCTTTGTCTTTTCTCATTATAGCCAAAACTTTTTGTTAGTTGTCACATCAGCTCCCTGGAACATCAATGTCATCAGTAGCTAAGGGTTGATACAGTTGATTCCTTGAAAGTCATTCAGCATTTGTCAGTCTCCTTTGTTCCTTCAGGCTAATAAAATATGGCAGCTCAGACACAGGCATAATTATCCTGTGAGTTGGCTGCACTTCTAAATTCACATAGTCTTTTTGTGTCTTTTCCAAGAAGTCTTTGTCAGACATTGTAGATGATTCAGAGACAGCTTGAGAAAGCTATCATCCCCTTCCCCAAGGAATTTCATCGTTTGTACGATCAGGCTGTACCAAGTCAAAGATCTGGGCCCAGGTCCTTAGCAGGAACCTCAGCTCTACCACACCTCCCTTGGCAGCAAGGGCACAGAAGTGGTGGAGTGGTTATGTCCTGGTTCCAATGAAATACTATGAACATGGGTCCAAAGGTTTCCTCATCTTCCTATGGCCATAGAAAGTCAGTCCAAGTGAAGGAAACCACCACATTGGGGTGGGATCTTTAGCTACCTGGAGCGACTGCTGAGCTGCAGGTGTTTTGCACCTGACTGAAACTGGAGCTCATTTTTTCAGAGTGGCTTCATCTCACTAATGCTGACACCATCAATGCTACTCTGTGATCTTATAATGTATTTAGCATAAAAAAGAAAATAATCAGAGCCATGAAGCAATTGTTCCCTCCCCCAAAAAAACTCCTTAGAGTTTGCAAAGGACTATTAGAAATTCAACACTTGCATGAAACCTGCAGCAATTTTCTATGAAAGCATAACAACTATTTTTACCAATGTCATAAACTATTCAAAATAATATGGATTACCACCAAATCCCTTTACAACTCTGCTCTCTGAAGTGCCAAATCTCCAAGGAGACACACATACCATATTATCTACCACTTTCATGCAAAACACTGGAAAATAGATGCCAGAGAAGAGAACAGGAACTATGTAATTAACAGTCACAGTGAAGTAAATGGGAGAAGTAGTTAAATGAGGGGTGGCAGCTGGGCATACTCAAAGTTTCCACTTCATTTTGAAATAAAGAATGAGGTTTTTATTTATAGGACAAAATTCTGACTCATGATGTAATAACCTGAGGGTTGACCTTAGCCCCACTGATGTCAAAGGGACTTTTTTTTCAGTAAGTGGCTGAAGCAGAGAGGTTCCCAGTGAGAAATACGTCATGTCTGAGCAGGCGAGGTACCTAGCAAACATCAAAAATTGCTAACAGTTGGCAGACTCTTCCATATACCCACGTCCACTGCACCCATCCACTTCCTGAACCTGTCTGCATTTTTTTGGTACACGCATGATCTTTGTATGCATAATTCTATGCGATTCTGCCAGAGTAATAGTGACAAAATCTGACTTACTATATAGCAAAGTTGGGAATTAACGCTATTTAAAAAAGAATGATGCAATCTAGGGTATCACCAAATAACTAACAGCCAAGATTTGCCCTAGTAATTCTGTGTATTATCAAATCTACTAAACAGAAGCAAAACTCCATATGTTCAATGCCTCCTTCCTATTATTGTCCAGAAAAATAACTTAAAAATGTAGTTTACTCCGAATTATGATGGTACAAGAGATATCTCTCTTTCATGATCTGTCAGAGTGTAATATACATGACAAATGATATTGTGTCTGCTTGTAAAGGGCTTAAAAAAGAGTTAGTGGCTAAGATTATACTGAGGGATTCTAACTTCTGCCTTTATGGAGCATAACAAGGTTAGGCACCGTGGCATCTCAGCCAGTCAGAGCTATGACAGCGACACAATGCATGGGATGACATCAAACCGAAAGATTTTCAGATAGAATCAAACTGGGACAACTGAAACAAAAGCAAATAAAAAAAAACATCAGTAAACACCTGCAGAAAAGCTGCCTAACAGTATTCTAAACTGCATGAAACAGATGTGATGAGATCTGATTTTTAAAATATTTGCAGGAAAGATTTCTACATTTAAAAACAATTAAAGTCTTTGACGCAGCAGTCTATAATAATTTCTCTTAGGCATGGAGGAGAATATCTGCTGTAAGTGCAAGTATTTACTAGTCCAGAAGAAGTAGTACTTATCTATTTTCCAACCATTACCTGTAGTAAAGCCGTATTTTAAAAGACAACTATTTTTCTCATGCTGCTGCAGTATTAAACTCATTGATGTTGTGTTATGTAATGGGGGATTGAAAAAAACAGAAGTCTGTATTTCAAAATACGGATAATCTATTTAGTACCCGTAATTTAAGAAGTAATAGTCCAATTCTCTAAATCCAAGTCTTACAAGCATTTAAAGACTGTCAAGAAAATAAACCAAGTATCACTTTCTTCCAGGAAAAGCTGTTCAAAGCACACTTGGAAGGAGTGGGCATTCAGAGCAGAGCGCAATGACGTTTGCAAATCCCTCTCCTTTCTTCAGTATATTGATGTGCACAGATCACATATCAATAGTTGTCCAAGGTCTTCTTTATAGCCAGGCATTTACTTTTAAAAAAACCCTGTCTTTACAGCTGACTGCTCTGTCCCTGCCCAGCTCTGCCTCTGTTGCGATGCCCGCAGGCAACGGGAAAGCAGGCAGCAGAGTGTTTGAGCTGATTTTGGCACAAGCTTCCCCTAGGGTGTGTGGATGGACTACACCTTTTGGGTTAAATGAAACAATGGCCTCTGGTTAAAGCCCAAATGTGGGCCAGGAGTCACCAAAACTGAAGGTCAAAAAAGAGCAGACCAGATTTTGGAGGCTCTCCTCCTCCTTTCACTTATGCTCTCCTCTAGACTATCGGTTGCTGTGGAATTACCTCTCTCATCAGAAAAACTACCCACACAGCAAAACCCAGCCAAACCAGTACCCCCTTCCCCAAGCCTTTTGAAACCTGACAGCTCAAGGCAGAATGGTAGCCAGGCAACCCCAATGGACCTCTTCTCCCCACTTCATCACATTTACAAAGGGAATTTAAGAACCCTTTTCCAGAAAACCTTGTGCAGCAGCAGCCCACTTCCAGCTTTGTTACTACAGAACTGAAATGGGGCGAATCGACTCCAGAATTTTTCATTCCATTGAACATTAATATCATTTGAGAATAACCAAGCTCTCCTACCGTGTGATCCCTGTCCCTTATCCGAGTTGAAGTTAAGTAAAAGCATTTGCACTTTCCATTTTTAAAGATCATGCAAGCTGGCTGGGGGGAAGCATGAAGGGGAACTTTCCGATTACTTCTGAGTGAAGATTATACAGATGAGACTGTAAATAATACCAGAGCTATTGAAATGACCTGACAGGACAGTAAGATTTCATAGTTTATCTGATCACTTTTGTGAGTGAAACGATGGAATGAAGCTTGAGTGTTCAATTTAATCCCTTCCTCCCTTTTTTATTGAGTCGGGAGATGTTTAAAGAAATTTATGTACCTGTTTGAGAGTCAGAATTTTTAATAAGTGGCACAGAAAAAGAGATTACAGTGAGGAAAAGACGCAGATAACACAATACTGTACATAAGAAAAAAATGGCTTTGCAGTGACTTTTCCTATGAAGGCAGGGGGACAGAAGTTATTTTTTGTGATTTATCCATACAGTTTCCTTAACCACTACCTGCATTTGACTACAGGAGGAAAAAGGAAAAAAAAGAAAAAGAAAAAAAGACAGGTTGGGGAGCTCTCACTATGTGGAAATGCTATCCATGGCTGCAGAACTTTCCAGGGGCACAGCACACATATATGAACGTATGAAGGTGAGACAGTGATCAGGCATGGTCAGGCCATGTACATTGACTTATCACCTGCCCAAAAGCAGAACTCTGTTGCTCAGCTGTCCATATGGATACACAGACAGTGGAGTAAGATATGGTTTCCACTAGTACCAGCTTTATACTTGACTTCTCCAGGGCCAGTATTTCACATTTAACACTGAATTCTCAGGCTAAATCAAGGTGAGGATAGCAGCTGAGAGAGTTTCATGAACTCTTACACAAAATATTTTCATTCTAAGTGGGCACCTCCACTTAGAATGATACTTCTCACTCTGAATCTTGATTCCTTTTCTCCAGTTTAGAGTTTATTTTGAAACAGTTCAAAAGCCAAGTTCATAGTATCTCCCTGATTCACTTCAGTTTACTGTTGATAGCTAACTAAAAATTCATCTCAGATTTAAACAAATGGAGTATAATTTAGATTTAAATCTCATGTAACTGTAGTTTTAAACACTTTCTTGCAAGCAAAATATCATACATATGGAGAAATCTGTTTCCAAGCTTCTGCATGAAGCAGAAACAGCAATAATTCATCTCTAAAGGACAGCTAAAATATGCACTGCTTTGAATTCTTTCAATATTGTGCACAAGGGATTGGTGAGAATCAAATGCCTTATGCTGCCTGGTTGTATGTATCAGATGGATAACAATAAAATAGAAAACAAAATCATTTAGAACCCTTTCAGGACCATATGTTCAACTTCACAGGCGATAATCAATGATAACTGTAATAGTGCGTGATTCAAGGCAAAGAGCTGGAGAGAATCTGTGCTCATTAGGAGGAGAGTTACACAACCCAACCATACAAACTCTTGCTGCCCTATTTGTGGGACAGCTTTGTGCATTCCTGAAGATACACATGTATGGATAGATCCATCCCTTTACATACACCCTATACAGACTAATTGAAGCAGTCATACATACTTGCCAATTAATACATAAGGATCTGCTGTGAGTTTCAAAGTAATTCTGCCAGGTTTCAGAGAGTGGTAAGCATGGATGCCAGTGTTTGAATGTAATTGCAGGAAATTATCCAGACTTTAATAAAACATATGCAGCTGAGTAAATGGCCAGGAGAAGTGACGTATCCTATTTACGTACCTCATTTTTAGGACAGCTCTCCTGGGGCTGGATGCTAGGTAGAGACATTTCTTAATTCTGTCACTTTTTCTTTTCTTTTCTTTCTTTCATTTTTATTAAAAATAGACCCTTTCTTCTTCACCAGAAGATTTTCATTTTGCTTTTCTTCTTACTGATAAGTGATAACTTTCTGTAGCTTTCTATCTCCTTCTTTCTCCCATTTCTTTTTGCTTTTTCACCTAGACAGCTCTTTCCTTCCTTCCCTCCAACCCCTGCCCCACTTCTTACTGTATCTCCTCATACCTCTGTTTCTTTCTGTCCTGCTGTTACATCATTCTTATTTCACTGCCTTTTATAGGCCATTCATCTCAGAATAGTTAAATTCTGTGCAACACCCTTCTTGGAGTCCCTGGAAAAGGACAAATCCCTCAACACCATTATTTTCACAACTTTTAAAACATCACCATGATTTTTTGAGATCAGATATTTTAACACAAGCAGTATGAATTCTTCATGCGAAACAAAGCCTACTTCTTTCCCAAGTAGCACGTGGAAAAGTTGACAACTAATATGGGTAAAGAGAGAGTGGCGCTAAAAGAAATGAACAGAAGTAGAGTTATGAAGGTCCCTGAAGAACGGACGGCTGACTAACCCTTGTCTTTATGGCAGGAGCTGCAGGTTATATTTAAATGAAAACCCTTTCAAGGCTGTTAAACATTTGATTGTATGTAATTATTAAGCTTTAATTCCTCATCACTGGTTCTTCCTTTTTTGGGCTAGGAGAATTCCATTAAATCATACAAATCATGGCCAATACAGCAATGGATGTAGGATGTTCTGGGTCTACATAACAGCACAATTACTCTAATTTATTCTTCATAATGACAACTTAGCCATAACGAATTACCCCATTTATCTGAATACCCAATGACAACTCACTGTAGGCAAAGCAACAAGCTGTTTGAATAAGGCAATGCCTCTGATTCATCAGTTTCTCCAATGGATGGGAATGTTGAGAAGTAATAGAGGGCTGGTTGGAAAAGCAGCAACTCACCTTGGGCAAAGTTCACTTGAATCCAGTAAAACTGGGTCATTAACAGCCCTGGATAAACTATGAGGTCCAGATTTAATGATTTCCATGGCAGTTTGCCATACCTTTGAAAATTTGGCTCTTTATCTCTGAGAAACGGAGAACAAGCATATTGCTTCCAGAGGCATGAAAGACTGATAACACTATTATACGTTAAAAAAAGCCACAGGCTAAAAAACAACAATTAAAAGTCATGGAATGAAATGAGGAAAAAGCAGGTTAAAAAAAAAAAAAATCCGCGAGCATCTCTTTTCATTTTATCAGGGTATCTCAGCGCCTAAAGTTGCAGATGATGGTAAAACCATCAGGTACAATGAACACATCCATTCCCAGTACAGCAACTTATGAACACAACTTTCAGGTAATACAGACCAAACTTGAGATTTACTAAACAGGGTAAGGTTCTACAGGCTCCTAGGCAAACCACAAGATTTATATATTACTTTTTCTTGTAAGAGGCAGAATCAGACCACGCACCTCCATTTCATTGGGAATAGCTGAAAAAAAATATCTTTAGACTCCTTCCTTCATAAAATACAGAATGAAGGAAAGAAGCAGGTTATTCTGAACACCAGATACAGCTAACTTTCACAGTTGATTTTCCTCTCCTACATTAAAATGATTCAAAATGGAATTTGCTAGCAGAAAATCAGACCTAACTGCATTATAACAACAAATTCTGGAATCAAATCCCTCTTTGCAGGCATTTAGGCATATGTAACTGGAGTGTAGCTCTTTATTTATAGAGAAATAAAAACAGAAATAGAGTCAGCATATAAAAAGCAAGCATAATCTGATATTTGTTTTGTGTAAACTCAGACCATCAAAGTGGGTTATTAAAACTGTATGTTACCTCAGAATCTTCATGTACAAGCACAGACAATCAATGCTAAGAAGAAACTATCTTGGAATATAAGATACCTTTGTATTAGCATAACTATATAGCAGGGAGTGCACTGGCATAACTCTTTCCATTAAAAAAATAATCAACCCACAACACAAAAAAACCCTTATTAAATCACATCTTCACCATGCAGGTGCGTCTCCCAGATTTCCAATTATTACAAGTTAGCTTGCAGCAAACAAGACTCAAAATCTAGATGTTCTGGGGTGAGAGTCCTATGGTATATGAGCCCTGTTTTGTTCTGGAGTAAGACAATCACTCAGTCTCTGGGGCTACATCTCAAATATACTCTCATTTGACCAGTCAGTAGAAAAAGGACATTTTAGCCTGAATGAGGCTATTTTCTCTCATGTACTGTTCCTCTACAGAGTGTACTTGTAAATAATGGAGCATTCCCACAGAATTAACAATTTTAGACTAGGAATTTCACTCTATTTTGGCTATGTACCAAGGCCCAGATCCTGTTAACTTTGCAAGGGCTATGGATGCTCAAACATTTTGAAAATTGAGTCACTTACACAACTACAGGCTCAAGAGCTTAACGCTGGGCATCCAGCTGCCTTGGGGATGGCAGAGGCAGAAGTGCCCACTCACCTGCCACTTTGAACTCTTTCATTAAACAAGCCACAGGATGAGTTCAGACTGCAGCATATCTTGAATCAGGCAAAGCCCAATTCTTGACTTGAGCATCAACACTGATGGAGAGCCACAGGCTGATGAAATTGCTGCACTGCTTTATTACCTTCCCTGGTAAAAGCATGTGCTATAAGTCTAGCACACACTCATCTAGCGTCAACACACAGTAATCAGATCTTGTTATACACTTCAGCTTAATAGATACAAGAGCTCTCCATCACCAAATTTCAATTCCCTCTATATGTAATTCTCAGACTAAGCTATTTGGTGCTGTGTTGAACACAGCAGACAGAGCTCCTAGACCTTTTACTCTTCCTAGTTCTTTAGCCTTTCTTATAGCTCTCCCTTGATTGCTCTCCATGTACTCAGCATCCCTGAAGTGCTAACAGCCAGACCTGGAAACTGCACTGCTCTAAGGACCCCAATCAAGATGCCAGATACAGAAATATGATTTCTCCAGTCCTACATGAGTGTACCCCCTAGGGATTGTATTACTCCTTTTGGTCACAGTAGCACTCCTGAAGTGCTTCCAAGCAGACTCCCTCATCTTTCTTATGGCCTGTACTCTTATGGCCATGACTAGTTTAGCTGTACTGAAATGCCTGTTGTCGGATACATCCATGTTACTAAGTCTGTCTGTCCTGACAGTACGGTCTGTACTGTCTCCATTTCAGTGGTAACTCAGGAGCAAAGCATTCTTCCCTAATGGCTTCTGAAGCTTTAACTAAACTGTCCTCTAACCTTTCCCAATTCTTAGCCACAATGTTTATGTACTACAAACTGATTGGCCACATCACTTTTGTCAACAGTCAATGCAACTCCTTTAAAGTTGCTATTAGTCACCTTAATTTTGTCACAGGCAATACAACTGAAACTTTTCAACAAAACTGATATAAAAAAGAATTTCTCAATACAACAAAACATCCTAATACTATTAGCCATTTAGATGACTACAGTTTTAGAAGAGTAGGGACTGGCAGATGTCTTTCTTGCATCCCCCACCCCTGATAATCGAACTTCTCTTGGCAAAGCAGACAGAGTAAGCACAAAATACCACTGGATGCTTCTGTGAATCTCAGCTCCACAGGGAAGGGGAGCAGCAGTTACCGAAACACAGCTGGTGATAGCTGACACCATCCAAACGTTGCATGTCAATCAGACTAAACCATAGTATTGAGACGTACCATAAATCAAACTCTCTGGGTAACAGGAATAGAGGGCACAGAGAAGCAGAGACTATGACATAAGATGAAACACAGGCACCACAATGTTACGATAGCATCAGTGACAAAGTCGATATCATGCAGTATTTCTCATGTTTAGAAGGCTTTTTCCACCCATTTGGGCTTTACATACATCATGCAGAAACAAGATTGCCAAATCACAGGCCTCTACATCCACTTAAACCCGACTGGCTTTTAGTACTCTGGTCTATTCCTCTTTGCTGCTCAGGATGATGCTAACATATAAATCCCCTGCTCAGGATGTAGGACTTCAGGGGGATGTTTTATTGCTGACAAAGTGTGATTTCCGGTTTGCTGTGATGGGAATGAAATGAAACACAATGAACTGCTCCCCTAGTCCTTAACTAATAGAGAAAGGCTTCACAAGGGGTATCCTCTTCATCACAGCAAAACCAAGGTCTGCAGAGACACCAGCCTGTTCCTATCCTGCTTTTTCATGGCTTCAGCACCAATGGATATGCATCCATCAGAAACTGCTCCTATGTTCTCAGAAGCAGCAAATGCCACTTCTGACAGACAGCTCCTCTTCCCCTCATCTGCTCTTAAATAGGTTATAAACATGGATTTTAACACTCCCATCATGCAAATCATTCCCACCAGATTTCTATTCAATCGACTAGGTTGAATTTAAGCCTATAAATGTGCCATTCTCTGTCTTGTTTATTACTCAGGTTTCTTGCATGGGTTTCTAAGCATTCAAAAATAAACCAAACCAAAACAAAAAAAACACCAAAACTTCACATCTCCTGATGGCTTGATTAATTTTGTTCTTGACATCTTGATTGTTTGCTAAATGAGTGCTCATTTGTTCCCTTTCCATCTTCCTTGTTTGTTGCTATGCCTGCTAGACTACCTCATTCATTCATCTTAGACAAGGGTTTATGAAGTCTCTGGATATGAGAAGCCCTCTGAGTCTCAAATTTCTACTGTTGTAGGACTGAGCTTTGAAGAGAGGTGACTGGAATCCATTTTCACAAGGAAGATGCACATCCTTGGAACACATTTGCAACGGGGAACACAGAAGAGCCACCTTTTCCTGATATGCTCAAAGTGAACATGCCAGGGTTCAGCAGGAGGACATAACCTCAGCATTAGGCTGCTCATATTTCAAAAGCTGCAAGTTAGCACACCTTAGAAAGCTACCTGCATTAGTGGGACATGATAACTGGCAATATATATATGCTTTCAGCTGTTTACAAATGTAATAGTGTCTTTAAACTATCCTGACGGAAAAAAAAAAAAAAACAACCACAAATAACAATAAAAAAACCCCAAAGCAAAACAAATTAGCAACAACAACACAACACTGCAAGAGGAAGAACAAAGGTTTCTACTTACTGAAATTCACTATCTCTGGAAATTGCTCAGGGCACAGGAAGTCCTCACACCCACAAAAAGGCCAAACCCACAAAGTTGGTTTTTGAAAACATACTTTTTTCTTTTGAAAACATACGGAATCCCAAGACAGGCTGTGAAGTTCAAACATCCTCACCACACCGAAACCTGGCAGAGTCAAGTAATACTAGAACACACAGAGCTGGGGGAGGGGGAGGAAAGGAAAAAAAGACTGGGGAATACACATGGACCACATCATGAAGGAATACTTGCAACTCAGGTCTGACTCTCTGGGCATCGCTCAATGTTTTATTAATGTGCATGTCTCTTTCTTTCTTTTCTTTCCTTTATTCTCATTTAAAACACAACAAAAATACAAGAGGCTCTGGACATCATACCAAACCATTTTTTCCTTCCAAGGTTAAATGTACTAAGATTGGCTGATACACAGAACAAGAATGAAGGAGTGTCAAGGAAATAAGTAAAAAGAAAAATCACTGAGTTTTTGATAGTGCAATTGTGTTTTCTCTTTGTGAACATCTGAGAGAAGCATTCATTCATATTCTGAATGGGAAAAGGCAACTGAAACAGGTGGTCTATTACTAGATCCATTAAACAAGAGATTTATGCATTACATATCCATCTTGAGGCAATTAGGCTGATCTTTTTTTTCCTCTTTTATAGCTTCATTGAAAACTTCTGGCAATAAAGCAATTAAAAAGTAACTATCCAAGCATTTATCTATGATATCAAAGACAACTAGCCTTTCTTTTATCAGAAAAAAGCTGCTTCGCTTTCCATCCTTAGAACGCACAAATTTAGAGGCAACATTCACTGGTAAGACAGTGACATAATGCTGCCATTGTCCAAAGTCTGAATGGTGAATGATGGGGTATGGACTTGCTAAATCATTGTTTGCTTTCTATTTTGGAAAATGATTCTTTTAAGTTTGACTTTAATCTCATGAGGCATGGGAACAGCAAGCAGAGAAATGAAGTGACCATAAAATTAATCTTGAAGTAACCTCCCTGCTGCTCGCGCTGCAAGGGCACCCACAGCTTTGGGTTTCTACAGGAACTGTCCTCATAGGCAAGCACAAAATCTGCAACAAACGATTTTCTAAACTCAGCTTGATTTGAGTGTCTGGACTCAGTCAGACACTAAAACATAAAAGGATGGCTCCAGCAATATAAGATGCAGGTACCACACAGCTATTTTTTTAGAGGCGCTTCACATTAATCGTGGAAGCCAGTCTGTGACACAGGCCAACAGGGCCCACAGCCTTCTCTCCCCCAAGAAGAGGTGACAGAAAAGGGATTTGTGGACTGCAGTCCTCATAGTTCTCCACACACAAAAAAAATAATTCCCAATTTGTAGACTCTTTTCTAAACTTAGCCACTGAATAAGTGTAAGTTAGTTCTGTCTATCAGTCCTTTAGACAATCCAGACACTGGGCACGTGCTGATTGAGAGCAGACTCCAGAGACTGGTACCGTTACTTCAGTTGTAAGTACCTGCTGTGGCTGCAAGACTGGACCTGAGCATGGCCCAGAAGTGACTCTTTGGCAGTCATGGGACAAAACGGTTATTTCCTTCCTCTCCGTAGCAACAACTCCATCTACTTTACCAAAGATAAAGTGTATATCATGTGCACATGATGACTGCAGTGATTCAGGTGCCTGGTCAGAGCACAGCAGGCACCCAGAGTGCCAAGTGGCTGTGTAAATCCTCACCTTTTCCTCTGCAAGCAAGGTCGACAACTCAGTGACTTCTCCGAAACTGGTAAGCAAAGAAGAAAAAAGTGATGTTTAAAGAAGACTGAAACATACAGAAACTTGTTTAAATGGGCTTTTTCTGCTCCTAGAAGCTGCCCTTCCCCTACCCTCTTGCAGCATGACGAAAAGAAATGCTCTGTAACGCAGGAGCTCTGAAAAGCAGGCCAGAAACAGTCTGAGGTGAACAGTCTGAAGATCAGAGTGATAGAAAGGTAAATTGGTTTCAGGCCTTTAGTTTGGTGTAGTTAAAAGCAATGTCTACAGTGTTCATTGGGCTCAAGCAACAAATATGAATCTCCAAACCAATGAACCCAAACAGCCACATGTGCCAGTGAGGCCTGCTCGTGCACAGACACGGCTTTCTCTTTTAAGCCACTGAACAGTAGTTTTCTTCTGTTTACACTGTCCATCTGCTGTGGATGACTGCAATATTGGAAATCCCAACCATCTGAAAGGTTTTAAGCTCAAACACCGAGACCCCAAAGCCAAGCCCTATGATACCAGAAACTATTCTTGCCACTTCCTGCAGTCTGGCTCACTCACCAGTAAAAGACAAACACAAAATTACTAATATCACCCAAATTCCACTGGCTCAAAGGCTCAAAAGTTTCCAGCCATACCTACATGTTTCATGATTTTCTTATATTCCCTTGGGAATGACAAACATTTAAGGGACCTAAGGATGGAAATCAAAAAAGCTCTAATGATTATGGGTGCTACAGATGATTACATCTCTCTGTCCACACACTCTGATACAGATTAATAGCAAAGATCAGAAGCATACTTAAGCAGACAAATTAAAGCCATTTTAATAATTCAATTATGGAATTTAAATTAAATGCAATTAAATGGTCTACAGAAAATAGGGAAAGAGAAGAAGACGTACGCTGCCAAATTTATCAACCTCTTCAGATTTTACCATGAGTCTCAATCTTTTTTAAAATCTCCAACTTCTTAAACCATAACTCAATGGATATTGAACCAGGAAAGGTCTTGGGAGATCAACTCATCCATCCCTAGCTCGTAAGGCTGGTCAACTATTAGCTAGTGATACCCAGCTCCACTTCTCTACTGCCACACTGAGTAATTGATTATACAGTCTGTTCTCTATTGTGTGGATAGTGAGTAGGTGGGAATCACCTGGAAAGCCAAAAATCCATTAACATGGGCACTATGGGATATACTGTGGGAAATAGAGAAGCTGGATATTATTTTTCAAAGTGCAGTTCTAATGATGTTCTTACAGGTAGAGCACAATTTACAGTCAAAAGAAACAAAAGGCAAAAAAACCCCTTGAACCTGATGCGTAAGTCAGTCTTGTGATTTATAGCTACCAAGTTCACAACTTCTGAAAGCTGGTAATTCTGTTTACCCCAAAAAGCAGTGTGCGCAGTCACATGATATTCTATGGGATTAACCATGCTACTAAAATCAGCAATTACAAACCACCTTATCACATTCAGTTCAGAGGTAGAACAATAGCAGAGCGCACATTGCAAACAGAGCTCTTGGTCTAGTTCTACTCTACATTAGATAAGTTGAGTAAATTCTGGAAGCACTGCAGCACGTTGTGAATGATGAATGAAATGAAAAATCTCTGCTCAGTGCACAGCAAGTAGCCAACTCCCTCCTGTGCTGCATCACTTGCTTTCAAGGTACTTAATATGCAACTTTGGTGAGAGACATTCAGAAAATCCCAGTGAGCCCAGATGTCTCAAAAATAAAAATAGAACATCGCAATTTTGTCCCGGGGCTTCAGTTGGTTTTATTCAATTTTAATTTTATTTTTGCCTACCTCTATCCAGTGACCTCCCTTGTCATGGCGCATTATGGCCTCAAAACACAAACATCTACCACTGCTGGTTGCTCAGTTACAGAAGAGGCTGAAGGGTCTGGTTACTTCATCTCTCACTAAGCAGACAGAATTTTGACTGTATTAATACTTCCTTTTAAAAATGTAAAGTAAGAATGAGTAAGTGGTGAATAATCAGCTCTGTCACATTTTTTAATCAGGGGTTGCAGAACTACATTGTCTTCCTAGCATTTCTAGTAGGTCGATTTCTATAAAACATAAATCAAACCACAAGCATTTTGGATTGGCTTCCACTGATCTAACTTACCATCAAACACAATCTGCTGGGCAGAACTACCACGGAGGATGAAAGATTTGGGAATTGTATCTTGTTAACAAGCAGCACAGGTTGGCTTACAAAAATTTACAGCAAAGTTTAAGTCATGGCTTTACTTATCCTGGCTTAGTGATTTATTTCTCCCCAGCTATATTATTATGCTGTTTCAGGTTATTGGACTGGGTAGATGGTCAGCTGCTCTACCGCTCCTGAAAGGTTAAAATGGCAAAAATCTTGCTATTTTATTGCTTTGTCTCTCTAGTCCCTCACTCTTGCCTGCTTGTTTATATCATCAATTTATTATTTCTTGTAATAACTGCATAGCAGACAATGTATTAGTTATTACATGTGTAGGCAGAGGTCAAAAGAAGTTGCTTTGTTCTTATCGAAGTACAACGGCCTCTAGTTGTAACCCCATTAGGAATGTTTAATAAGAAAAGCAATAAAACAGTTTAATAACTGAAACTGCTTCTGCTGCATCTCTGTAGTTAGTAGCAGGGCATGGAAGGAAGAAAAAAGCACTAGCTCTATCACCACTGTTTCTTCCATTAGGCTGTTTCCTTCAAAGGAGATAGGCAGGATATTATTTAGAGATTATAGTGTAATAGTTTTATTTACTCCTTTATTGGCACTGTAAGTCTGTACACACAGCAATAGGCCTTCATACGTAGAATTTATTACTAGATCTGGCGTTTCAATCTAAAGATACAAAATTTTCCTGAGGAAGAACAGCGAGTGCAGTAAGTCTTTACTGTTACCCATATGCCATGCTCTCTTCAAAGCCCAGAGGCAAAGGGTGCAGGGCACATATTTAGTACACTGGAAATGTGTGATGCAAGGCTTGCATGGATCAGCTGTCCAGGCTCCTTTGAGCTGACAAGGTGGGGCTGACTGTCAGGTGTCAGGAAGGTGTTTCTCTCTCGCCAGCGTCCAACCCCACTACTTATCTGGAGCCAACATTAAAGCGATACCCACTGCGGTAATGCCCCGAGTGCTACCATTCAGCCAACATGGTATTTTAATAACATTCAGCTCTAAACATGTATTTATTTTTATGTACATATCAAAATCATCATTGCTTAATTTGCTTGGAAGGGAGGGTGGAACTGTTCCAGCAGACTTTCTATTTCCACCAATTCCCTCGAGAAGTATATTAAGGGTAGAGAGCAGAGCGGGTAATCCCTATCTCCGGGTGGAAAATGAGTCAGACTAGTTATGCAATAGAGGCTTTCACCGATTAAGAAGGATGCTATATTCAGGTAGACAACTGGCCAGAAACAGATGCTATTTGTGGGCATAACTGAGCATTAGCAAATTGGCTGTTTATTAAAACAGGTGTTTGTGGGGACTCACGTGTCTGACACTGCAGATGTGGCACTCTGCTGAGAGACCGTGTTAGGGAACATCGGTTTCCTTCCCAGTTACACTTACGCTTCAACTGAGTTGATGCAGGAACTAAATTAGATTCAACAGAGTCAGCATCGTCTTTGAAATCGGGTGATTTCAATCAGGGGCATAGCAAGAAAACACAAGTTTTTACTCACACCAGCTGTTCTGGTGCCCACTTTTGATCTCATAATTATTCATTATTGTCTGGTTAAAAAAACCCCACTGTTTAAAAAAGTTTCTCTGACTTCCATTAGAACAACAACGACAAAAAATAGCAAACAACCCATACACACACATTTTCAGAATTCCCAAAGATCTAGACAAAATATACACTATTCATACCATCAGAAACAGGAATACAAGGAGAGCAATGGCTTGACAGACTGAAATTTAGCAAGTGTCAGAGCAGGAACACTACATTGTCACTTTGAGACCACGCATCCTTTCCTACAAGAGACATGATGCTTACTGATACTTCAGTGCTATGAAAATGAAAAAATCTTGAACTTCCAGTGACAAGAAGATTCCATGCCCCTTTCCTGATCTGCTTCTACCCCAAATTAGTTTTAAAAAAATAATATTAATCTTTGTTTTGGACGTTTACATCATTGAATTATTTATTTATTTAAAACACATGCCAGAGAGGTAGTAGTGTCTAATACCATGTAAACATATCCAGTCACATCATTTTTTTTGACACAACAAAAGACAACAATTATTCTACATTTTTTTCTAAACTTTCATGATGGGTGCTTCTTCACACAACCAAACAAACCTTCTCTAGTCAGGAGTACCTTTCGCTCGTCGTAGAACAGGGTAAATTAGACTGGGCCTGGGTATCTAATGCTGTTTGAGCATCTCTGTTCATCATACAGACCCTTGGCTACTCCCATTTGTCAGTTAATCTTCGCTGGGCCAAAAGTCGACATACACCAAACTTCTGATAAGAGCTCCCTAAACATTTAAAGTCATGTTTCTGAATATGATGCATTCTTGAGATGGTTATGGAAGAACACAGTATCTTAATTCAAAAATACTAATTGCCACAGTAATTCCCTGAAGCTATCTCAATCAAGACACTTTTGTAATTTTAATTAACATGGTCTTAGAAACAAGACGAATGGAAACTCTGAAGAGGATTTCAGTGCTTGGGACTGCAAGCTAAATAACTGTGGAATAGGAATTAAGACAGTAACATACACCCATATTTACAAGTTAGTTATAGAGGAGCCTTACATCACACAGGGAAAAAAAGATTCTGCAAGGTCAGTTTTGCAGAAACATTGGTAAAACACCCCACTACACCATTGGCAGAACACTGTGCAAGACAGGTGTGAACCAAGGGCCTGATACAAAATTAGCACAGAAAACAAGATGCTTGCAAATCCCAGGGAGGACTTATTGATGTCTCTTCCTAAATAGCTATTCTAAAATAATCTAAGACAACCATGCCAGTTATTATATACTACATGTTGCAATTTGCCTGCGGATTTTCTGTTTTATTTTTACAGGCAAAATTACAGCTCATAACCCCCAAATGTTTGCTGAAAATTGAGGTGTCTGAAATCACAAGTTTGTTTAAGAGTCTTCTGACTGAAGAGGCGTTTCATACAAGAGAGGTCAGGCTGTGAAGGGATGTGCTGGATTGTGAGATGCCATGGTTTGAAACCCTGAAACCGAGAGAAGTAGTACGCTTGCCTGCATCTGAATGACTGCTCAAATGCAACAGATCCCTTTCTCAGAGGCAGTGTGCCCACAGTGTGAATAACAATTTGATATCTACACACCACTCGCTTTGCCAGATGATATTTAGAAAAGCTAAACCCACAATGCTAAAGAGAAGCACTTGGTCAATCTTTAGTAAAGTGGATTTCTTATGGTATGCAGTACACTCTCTACAACAGTTTCCAAAGTGAATAAAGTATGAAAGGCAGATGAATTCAGATGAAATTAAACCACAAATACCCACTGCACTCACAAATGAAACCTTCTGCTTACTCTATATATATTCACTTCACTAGGGCAAGTGCTCAATGTTCCATCAAAGCAGATTTCTGCCTTCAATGTTTATGAATATCAACAATTTGAATGATAGGCTGCAGAATATTATCTATAAATTTCATTTCAAATTCATCAATCCAGAACAGGAAATCATTAAAAAGAGTTAACAGTAATGTAATCAGGAAACCAAAAGCTTGATTTGATCAGCCTGCCCAAAGTAGCTTACTTTTCAAATCCTGCATATTAGGCCTTTGCAACAAACTATTCAAAATAGCGTGTTAAGTCCAGAAGCATTTAGAGAATTTACCTGAGGAAAGATCCACATGGACAATCTTTCCCTTTATAAGAGGGGAAAAAATGCACAGAATACATTATTTGCTATTATTTACTTAGCTCACTATCAGTAAAAAAAGCACACAACACACCAGGTCATTGGGTTTTTTAAATAAATTACTGCATCTTCAGTATTTAAATTCCCATATCAAACCACTGAGCTTGATCAGAAAAATGTGGAAAATGCTTTCAGTTTGCGAAGAATTTCGTACCACTTGACCAGTAAAGCACGTAGCACCATTTGCAAACTTCTGCACTGAGATTATAACAGTGGCATATGCAGTTCACTTACACATTAGACTCTGCTAGATATAAAATTAAATTTACTTATGCCTTTCTAATTAATGCACTGTGCAAGACCATCACTGAAATTTGCATTTGAGCAATATAAAGCATTGCTCAAAGAATTTAATGTTTAATCCTGTGCTCCTCTGAGCTGAAGTAACGACACACCTGACTGTGCACCAAAGAAATCTTGGTGGATGTTTTCATGACTAATCATATTCATTTGTTCATGGGACTAGGGCCAAGCATGTCAAAATTAATAAGCTTCCCATATAGTATAAGCAGATAACAAAAACATACTCAGGACTAGAAAGTTACCATTTACTGTGAGGCTGGTGTGTTAAACTAAAAACATGGTAGAAAGCAGCGTGCCTCTGCTGCCTTTCCACGAATTACTGCCTTCTATATGTTTACTACCCAGCTGATTAGGGGTACTGAGAAGTCATGTAACATGTATCTTCAGTAGGTAATAACGTTATCTCTTCCTTTCAAGAGAAATCTTGCTTCGATTCTCTTTCATTTGGTCTTCATTGGACTGAAATGTCTAACATGAGAACAGTAAATCAACCCAGCTTTAATGGTCAAAGTTCAATTACCTAGTACAAGCTATTTGTTTCTGTAGGATAGAGACAAAGCAAGGGTATCGAGGATGAAGTTAAGAGCAACATTTATCAAACATGGATTAAATGAAGCAAAGATTTGGTGACTAGAATTCCATCTCAATTCTTTCGAAGGACTATGACGGCTTTGATTTTCACAGCCTCTAAGATCATTACACTACGACATTGAAATTTTAAGAAATAAAAATTATACCATCACTCTTCATTTTCTGCACTGTTGCCTTTGGAAGAGATTACAAAGTACAATTTTCTATTATTTTTCATTGAAGAAGGAAAAATCATGAGAACAGTTAGTCTAGATTTTAATCTTCACTGCCCACTGAACAGCAGCACTGTGATGCATGACCCTGACCTTTCTCAGCCCAGTATACTTTTGACTATTTGCCCACTCTGCTCTGTCCCTACATTTTAGGGAGGCCATAAACAAGAGATGTGGAATGGCATGCCCAGCAAATCACAGAATGCTGAAAAGGTCAAAATAGTAGTGCCGAATGTTTCTACTGTGTAATTTGCAGAATATATGAGGCATTCACAGCTTAATAACTCATTCATATGACAAACACTGTAGCGAGAATGTAAAATGGCAGAACATGAATTCCTTCCAGTGACAGTGTTTCTAACAAGCACGGAAAATGGTACAAACTTTGCCCTGTGGTTCTTTTTGCTGGACATTGATATTGCCTGACTTTCAATGCACAATAGCACATGTCTGCAGACTGTACAGTCAAATGGCTTTGTGTTTGCAGTCAAGCTCAGAACCCAAAAGGCAAGGCCCCTGAGGAAAAAATCCTGGTCAAAGCTTTCCCTGTCTGTACTCCTTGCCCTTCTCAGGGCACTTCCCCATTACCAGCTGATTTTATTGTCACAACATTCCTGGAAACTAGAGAAGTACTATCCTCACTTTAAAAGAGGACACAGCCTCCTGGCCAACGTCAGGAGAACTATAGCAAAGCAAAAAAAAAAACCCAAAGCTCTTTTCAACAGCTCTATCTAATACCCTGCTCTCCAAAACCATTTTTTATACTTTCTGTCCCATGGGCTGAATTGCATTTTTGCAGAAACAAACTTTTGCCCCTTTTTCAGACACAAGTCAAATGCAGTAAATCTAGAAACCAAACAAGAGACCCTTCAGCCAGGTTCAGCATAGCTGCATGTCTATAGTGAAGTGATGGTTATATTTGTTAGTGACAGCTTAGTCCTAGTGAAGTGCTAACGATGCATGCCCTGGACACCCCACACAACAGTCACCCCTTTCAGAGGAAGTTTTACTGGTGCAAGACGATGTGAGGCATTCCTCAATCATCATAAATTAGCTAATGACCTTGGAATAATGCTAGTGAACAACTGTGAGCGAGGACCTACAGGAGTGTTTGTTTCTTACTGCTTTCTTGTAATAAAAAGAACAAAAGATTTACCAGAAGTATTGTTGTTTCAAATCTAACTGCAAGAATATCTACCTGACATCAATTAATCAATTTTTTCTATAGATACAGTGTCATTTTGTCCTCAGAGTATATATACATTGATATAGTGACCACTGAAATCAACATAAGCAATAAATAGTTTATAGAAGTATAAAAGAAAAATTTGGGAAGTGCCAAATCTTTCTGACACATCTGTGCCAATCTCATGGATCCCAACGGATGTAAAAACCATGCATCAGTAGCCAGAATTCAGTCTTGTCTTTCCAAGTCCATTAAAAGAAAAGAAAGAAGTGTGCAAATAAAATGTTCCGTGCTCCACAGATGTAAATCTGGATTAATCATACAAAAGGCAGAACAACGGTGGATTTACACCAGCCAAACAACAGAACTCAGCCTCAAGTCTCTGAAGTACAGCATTTCACCATTATCCCTGAGAGAAGCAGGGATATTAACAACATACCAAATTAGCATCAAAGCATTAGCGGTAATACACTTAGGGTATTTAGGGAACTACTTCTAAACCTAAATGTCAGACAATTTGTCTGTAATATTCCCTGCAGATTACTACAAAATGATTGTAATAGATGCAAATCCTGCCTCCTTTCATACAGGCACGCATGTCTGAAATAGCTGTGGAGCTGTATCCCTTGCGCTGCAGAGGAAGGCAGGTCCTAAAGAATATACCCCTGTTTTCTCTTCATTTCCGAGTGAAAATTGCTCCTTCGTGTATTTCTGTGCAGGAACATGAAGCTTTTGTTGTTACAATCTGCACTGCTGGGATGAAATGATTTTCCAGCACTGAGTCTGGGGTCATTTACACAGCGAGTCTGTAACCTCTTGAAGTGAGGAGAATAGCGTACAGGGTTTGTGGAAAGAAAGGGGATCTCCCGGCTTATCTGTGGGAGAAGGTGGGTGCAGTGGGAGCCCTGGATGGCTGGAAGAAGGTGCGGAGAAGACAGCAGTGAGGGTACCAGCTTGTTCCTTCAGACAGCAACAGTGCATGCTGGACACAGCTATGAGACAAAGGCACAGTATGGGGAGAACTGGGGCTCAAAATTCTCCTGATGTTCAGGTAGAGGGGACACTAACCACATGCCTCCACTCTGCTCTGCCATCCAGTGCACACAGACCTAGGTCCCTGGTATGGGGACAGGGATTATTTCGTCCCAACATAATAATGCAGTGGGATGCGATCCCACACTCAGACCTCGCACAAGGGAAGAGCAACTGGGTCTCTATGGACAAATTTCAATCTACTCTCTGTAGAACACTCTGTACAATTTAAACACTTGGATGAGGCACCATAAGACAGTAATCCACTTAAAGTAATACTACTTTTAATAATATTTACAGACTATATTACAGGAGTAATATTTACAGACTATTCTGACAGGAAAAGGAGTTGTATCTTGAAAAATTGGATTCAACAGAAAAAAAAAATAATTCTATTGCTGATTGTTACTGTATTTCCCAATTAGAAGAAATACAGTGTACATATAGGAAATATCATCTCCTAGCAAGGCTGTTCTTTATAAGGCTCTGGTTTCATGTGCTTACGATTTTGCACCGATTGATCCATTAGGTGAAATCAAAGCTGAGATATTAGTTAATTATCCTAATTAGAGCTTTTTAATTTTGGAAGTCAGGAAGGGAGAGGGATCTACATCAAAAGCATCAGGCATTCTCAGAACGGGTGAAGAGAATGGGGGGAAAAAGTTATTTCCTTCCTTCAATCCCCCTTCTTTTCATCCTCAGAGAGGGGACATCCTACTTGATTGCCAATAGTCTCTACATAAGACATTCCCAGGAAAATCCTCCGAAGTCTAATCAGGCTATGAGCTTTCAGAAGAGTCAGTCTGAACACGTTCTGTGGCAGCTCAGTCATGACCCGCAGAAACCCAGCACACTTCCATGCCCACATCTCACTCCCACTGGGCTCTGAGAACTCCTTGCAAATGCGGATTTGGGCTGCCACCACATTTCACACAGTGACAAGAGCTCCAAATCTCAACAGAAAAAAATAGGGAGAAAAATGAAAACAAAAAACCCCATATGCAGCCCTGTCTCCTCCTTGCACTCTAAGCATCTGTCTTGGTCTCAGTGTCCTCCTTCTCCCAGTTCAGCCTCTCTGCTCACTCAGGGCCCATTTGGGTTAGGTCACTTCCTCTGGTTTGTCTTCAAGGTTTGTCTCTTTTGTGCTGCCCCAGCTGAGCAGGTGGAGCAGAAGCAGCACAGGCAGAGAATGCCGTTGCCCTCAGAGAGGTGCAAAGCTCTGGATTTGGCCCAGCTCACAGAAACCCAGATTTCCATCTGAGAACCTCTGCTAAGCCCTAGGCTTGAGAATGCAAGTGGGAACTGGGGGAAAGAAAGGTGGAAGTGTAGGCATATAGCTACCAACATCTAAAATACCTGGTTTTCATACATACCTCCTACATTCCTGAGTAGTTATCACATGTGATCATTTAATCAAAGAGCAAATCAAAAGGCACGTATACGGCATTCAGAGGCCTGACCACAGAAGAGTATCAGTGCTCTTTCTTCACTGCAAACACACTAATGCCTTCCCAAGTGTGATTTCAAATCGTGTGCTCTGTTTGAATTACGTTACAGTTCAAAATTTCTGCATTGTTTTTTGTCCAAGATCACCACCCTATTCAACTAAGATGTTCATCAAATACCTGTATCTTTAAACATCAAGAGAGTATGATTTAATCAGCAAATCAGCAATGACAGACACTGCTGGATTGTCTTGAATACATGAAGTCGGTATAAAATAGCTATATCCAAAAAATCTTAGAGATTTTTTTTTTTTAATATTATTTAGTTTTAAGAAGAGAAGTGGGGTCTCAAGGAAAACTAAGACTTTGAACAGTAAATGTAGTTATCTTAAAAATGTCAGCAAATGCATTCTCATTTCCCAAATGATTCCTTCCAGCCAGTGCTTCAAACAAAAAAGACCTATTTTTTTTTCAAACCGTTTTCATTCTATTCCCATACCTGTCAGCAGATATAACTTTGTATACTCCCTTGCACTTGTTTTACAGTAGCTCTATTGATCTGCTTAATAACTAGTCCCAAGGAATTGCACTATTAAATCTTCTAGAAACAAAATCTTTCTGAACAGGTCAGCTATTAGGAAAAGTGAGAATTCTCACAACTATGTGTTCTCTTTCCTCAGCATCTTTAGAAGCAGAGAAACTACCACAACAAAAGTGAGTTAAACCCCTTGACATTTTCCCAGTTCAGTAAATGAATTAACATAGATGTTTCTTGTTTTGTTTTCTAAGACTCTTGCTACATTCCTTAAGTAAATGCTTGAAAACAAAGCCAGTACATAGTTGAAAAGCAAATGATACATAAATGATATATTCAATTAATATAGACACGAGCATATAAACACTCATTCCCATCTCAACTAACTCATTTATAAGGAAAAGACTAACTTAACGTTGCAGTCACTGTAATACATGGTACAGAATTAACAGACTTAGCTTCTATTTTGATATTGTATTTTTGGCTTTTTTGATACCCTTGGAAAACGCAAGTGTGACATAGCAGCCATGGTGCAAGCTAGATCACTCTGCGTGCTGGATACAGCTCTTACAAAATCCTTACAGATCCTTGTCCAGCCAAGAATCAGCAGAGCACAACTGTGCTTCCTTTCTTCCACAAGTGCTTATGCCTCTGCCTTTTTGCTTTTATACCAGCTGAGAGCTGGCAATGCAGTAACTCACAGCTACCTACCTACCAGTCAGATTTTGGCTCCTTGGTGCTACCAGAATTGTGCAAAGGAGCAAGTTCAGAGAAGAAACCTACTGTGTAATCCTGTAATCAAAACCAAAAGGATCGGCTATCTTTCTTTCCATGTTCTCAAAGTACTAAGAGTGAACAAAGTTAACTGGAAAAGAATTTAAAAAATAAATTAAGAAATCAGCGGAATGATGTACCAACATGCCATCTTAAGACTTACAGCACAGCATGCTCTACTTACTGTCAGAACAGCTGTATGTGAAAAATAGATAATAGATCTTTAAAACTTACTGCACCACAGCCTCAAGATTTCTGACTGGGGTTTCGATCTTTACTTTTCTAAATCACACAAGGAGTTCTCTAACCTCAGGGAGGTTACATGTACATGCTTAGGTTTATATGGCCAATCAATGCAACAGCAAGTTCCTGTTCTAAAAATGGGGTCTTTGAACAACTACTTTGAATCACACTGGCATAAGCTTTCATAAATTTACTTTGAGAGCTTTACATGGTAAACAGTCGCATTTTACAAACAGAGTTTGTAGGAGTACAGAGTTTTGGTACAAAACTCTTCAAGTGCAATCTTAAGGGCCTTCTGCTAAAGCCACACCATGTCCTGGGCAGAAGACCAACAGGTATTTTGGCTCATACTATCAAATTTTATTTTAATATCACAAAGGAAAATCAGGGATATCTTTTTTTAGGAAGAACACGATATTATCAGATTAACACCATGTATTTGCAAAAACACATAGTATACGTACAATTAAACATTATTTGTTAAAGCCAAGATATAGTAAGACTAAACATGTTACACATTATGCAATTAAGATCTATTATCATGCTGAGCCCAATGCAAAGAGCTAAAAAACAAACAAAAAGGGGAATTTAGTCTTGTATTTATGAAAAGGAAGCAGCAAATTAATAATAAAAAAAAAATAAATTCTGTCATTATTTTCTAGGCCCAGAGATGAAGTGATTATCTGACAGTGAAATTGTTTTGGACTATTTCTCTAGTCCTCTGGGATGCTCTTTTGTCCTCCTGTCAACCCTCCTCTCTCTGGCTCTGTTTCTCCAGCAAAAGCAAATACAGAAAACAAGAAAGGCGCAAATTCCAGTTTCTGCTTCTCTCTAACCTTGACGGGGTTGGTTTTGATCTCTGTCTCATTCCAAAGGAAAACGGAAAAAGCAAAAAAGTACATTCATGCTCCTTAAGAAGAACAAGGCAGGCTCTGGGCCGTGTTTGAAGCCTGAAGGAACTCTTTTATCCACTGTCAATAAGAATTGTGCATACCTATTTTCATTTGAATCTTCTTATAAAAGCTGAAAGCAAAAAGGTGAATACTGAAGTCTGCAATCAGGTCAAATAAGCTGCTAAACAGTTAGGCCACTGTCTAGAGTTCTAGGAAGATTTTGCATTGCATTGTGCTAATCACTGGGGATAAAGACAGTAAATAATTATTAATCTCCTCTGCTTATAGAGAAAAGACAGCTATTTCTTTAAAGATTAGTTTTCCAATATAAATCTAAAATAATCTCTGCAGAACAAGTAGATGGATTAAACTTAATTTCTTTTGTACTTTGGTGGCACGTTCATACTTGCACAACCACTGGAAAAGCCAGCAGATTGGGCGATTTGACTCCATGCGCTAAAGGCCCTGTAAGACAGAAACTTTGCTTTGATTTCTAGTAAGATACTGAAGCATGTCACTTTTTCAAAACTCCTAGGAGCTTAACAAGATTTCAGATAAGTATTCCAGCAGATGACCTTACATACCACTTTCTCTTCCATTACTTTGCTGCATTCAAATAATTCACTTTCCTACAAAACTCTAGTACATAGTGAGGGTCTGCAGCACACTGCAGAGGTCAGCACGGCCTCCCAGCCCAAAGCTGCAGGTGGCCTCCATAAGATGAAGGTGCTCCCTGAGAATTTTCTACCTCTATCTATTTGCTATTTAAAAATCAAGAGGGAAATCAATGAACTTCATTGTATGTTAAAGAAATAAGTTCAGGTTCTTTCATAAGCATGAATCTTTCGCACATAATATGTATATGGTTTAATGGCAATAACCAAACACACTAATATATGAGAAAAAAAGCACCATATGTAAATTCCGTGATCTTAGGGGACAACTAGTGGATTACATTCCAGCATATAAAAATGCTAGATTTATATTTTCCTCTAGAGATATTCCAAAATCCTATTATTGAGCCACATCTCCAAGGAGAGGAAGGGGTTGGTTTGTTTTCTTTTTTTTTTTTTAATCAAATCTCTTTTTAATCAGTCAGAACAAAATGTTTTCACGCAGGAAAAGGAAGAAATTCAGTGCAAAAACAACAGAGTCCTGATGGAACAGGGGAATTTGGAAGAGAAAATGAAGATGGAATAAAAATGCAGGAAACAAAGATGTGTACTCTTTGAGTGCCTTTATTACACAGATGTGTGCCGGGACAGTTTGCTCCCAAAGGAAATCATTAGAAGGATAACTTTTAAGAAGCTGTACCAGGAGACCGAATTCAGCCTTTTGGGCTGATCCAAACTATGATCACTGTGTTTTGCTGTTAATTCTGGTCGGCTTTTGATTATGGCTTCAGACCCATTTTGTGTTTTCCCCTTTTAGGAACAATTTCTGCTCAGCTACAGACATGCAACTCCTGTGGAAGGGAACCTGAATATGCATATCTGAGCCCTTTTGCAGAATTCATCTGGCACCGACTGCTTCCCAGATCCACTGCTCTCTTCCCTCTGCAAGCCCTTACAGACTTCTTAGTCAATTCAGGCATGTGAGAGAAAGCTAATCTTTAAGATTATCTAAGGTCACAAATGATTCAGATTCTCACCACGACTCAACAACCACATTCAAGAATTCAAGCTCCATTTTTAAATACTTCACAGCATCTTAAGTGCTTCACTGAAATTGTCAGTCACCTGGTTTAAGAACAAGGATGTGCCTTTATACTCAGCTCAAGTAGGACCCTGTAGGGTTTCACAAAAACAAACAAACAGCTTTTCCACAACGTTATTAGTCCACTTAAAATGTTTCATTATGACCTTGCTTGCTTTTAAACAATATTCCACCACTGAATTCTAACCACTTTTGGTATAAAAGGAAGAAGAGAGTCAAGCTCAAGAAGAAGGAAAATGCCACAGCTTCAGCACAGAGTGAATAATCCGCATCTGCAAAACATCTCCTGTAATTTAAACTCATGACACCACACTCCTCAACAGCAACTCCAATTCTGCCTCTCAAAATTAGAAATCTAGTTTCAAGTCACTGAAAAAAAACTCTGGAACTTCAGAGCCAAGCTGTTCCTTCAGCACCAAGATGCCCCACAGTTCCCCAAAGTTATCAGAACTCTCTAACATTAGAGTTTCTCAACATGAGAGAAAATACAGGCTGCCAGCTGAGATTCGGAGATGGGCATTCACAGAAGAATATATAACAGGAGTGAGAAAAGCATACAAGCATTTTAGTCAAAAGCCCTTTCTGGTAAGCATTCAGAACAACTTGAAAATGCACTATTTTACATTAACTTTTAAAAGAATCAGCACTTCTTTTATGAGAATATTTGTCTTAGGGTGTACATCAACTGATCAATACAGCACCAATGTAGACATACATTACTCTATCAATCATATATTAAAAGAGCAGCAGCGCTTTATATTTAATACCCAATGTAATCAATTAGTACTGCCATCCCCTGATGTTACACAAGTTCATTCCCTTAAATTGCCAAGGCAGTAAATTCTACAGTTATAAATGAGAAGCTGTAAATTGATTTGCATGTAATAACAATAGCACTAAACCTTTCTTATCACCTTCAATTTTTCCCATCTGCTATCAGAGTGGAAGTTTAGGATCTATTATTCCCAGACGGGGACTTACCCAGCTGGACATCTATAACAGTTGGCTGGTTCTCCATGGGGAACAATGGCTTTGGAGGTTTGTCTGTGAGTAAAGCTAGAAAAGAAAATGAGAAAATGTAATGGAAAAATTGAGGAAAAAAAGAAAAGCCCTGTCATGTAAGCAATCAAATGTTTGTACACTTGATGGCATGTAAACATTTTTACATAATGTGGCTGTTACACTACCAATGTGTTACTGCTTTCCTAGTGGCTCTGGTGGCCCGCTGAGTCAACAGAAATAAGTTACTTTAAGAATTACATTTTTAATACAAAGCAGCAAAACAAACTCAATTTCTCACTTTTAATCTACATATAATAACTAGATCAAGCATTTTAGATCATCACCTTGCAAAGTTAACACACTTAATTTGAAATACCAACCAAACCTATTTCAGTGTGACCAGTCCCAACATGTCTTTATGCTTGCCCAAAACAGTGTTTAGATGCTCAAAGAAAACTGCCACATAATTTTGTCTGATAAAATCCAGTAGCTTCACACCCAGCTTACATTCCCACCCAATCGGGTGGGGGACCTGGACCCTTTCTCCAAGCCCAAGGGGGGACCCTGCCTTCTGCTGTAGAGAAACATCTCCATCTGAGAGCAGGAAACATTACCCCAGCCTGGTCCTACCAGGGTACTGCTCCAGCCACTAGGACAGATGGTCACAGATAACACTGCTATCGGAAGGCACAGCTACAGAGACAGGCTCCATGACCTGGTTTGAGAGCTTAGTGCCAGGCTGTGCAAATAGGTTTTGTAAGCTGGGGCTAGCTTGAAATAAGTATCTGAGTATTCCTGGAGATGGGAAGAACTGTTTTTCATAAAATACAGCATCTTGCACCACATGAAATTAAACATTTCAAAATTACTTCAATACTTTTCCAGTTGAAATTCATCACCTGAACTTATTTGATCTGAGTTTGTAAAATGAATTTGCATTTTTCAATAAAAGACTCGAGCAAAATTACCCTGATCTCCTCAGAAGCCTCAGCACCTACTGATTTGATAGGAAGTAAGTCTACCCGGTGGTTTGGTAGCTCAGGCTGAAGTTGCCTCTGTCTGGGCAGCAGATCTCCTTGAACCAAGCAGAGGGTGCTTGAGTTCTGCAAGCTCCTGGCCTATGCTCACAGCTCAGCCTGAGCCCTTAGTGTACCTGGAGGACATCTCTCCACCATGGGGTCTGCTTCAGCATCAGTCAATGGTTCAACACACCTTCCCTGGGGCTTTAAAACAAGCTGGCTGAATGGCTGAAGCAGAGGTGCAGCAGTTCCATGTTTCGCTACCGGGGCTCTGATAACCAGCTATTAAAATGACAGCTGCATAAAACTGGACGTAGCTGAATTATTCTACTACCAAAAAAAATATAAAAATCATCAACCTACAAACCACTTTTACATCCACATCTACAGGAAATGACAAACTGCATTAGAGAAATACCTGTTTGATTTTGCTTTACAGCTGACAGTCAGCACAATCTATTTCCCCAGTTCCATTTAAATGAAAATGGAGTTCCTTCCACTGATGCTACAGCTATGCTTTGCTTATCACAAAATAAGCATTTGGGTACCAAGTCAGCAGCCAGCATTTCAGATCAAAATCACGTGTGTTCATAAGAAGAACTCCTTGTACTGTTTACCCGCAAGGACAACACAGGAATCTCCAAAGTGATTTAAACAGCATGTTATTAAGACTAAAACCACAAGCAGGGTTCAGAACGAAAGAGAAATGGGAAATCTGTTAATGAGAATTCAGCAGTTCAAAAATGCTCATCCAATACAAAGTGGTAAGGCTGACCCAGAAGCAACATCAAGGCTACCTGTACAATCACATTATTTGGGGATTAGCCTGTGAGTAGAAAATTTCTGGCAGAAACAAATAATTAATTTGTGTGCTAATGCACCTAAGTCATCTAAATGTCATTAGAGAATAAGAACAAATTTCTGCCAAACCTACATGTGTAAGTACAGTCTCACTACTTGCTTTTTATGGAATTTCAATCCCAACCAAAGCGGAAAACTTCTAAGTAGGAGTTTTGGGCATCAAACCCAAGGGGCTTTGGAACACATTCCACTGATGATTTTTTTAAGCAACGGATGCTTTTAAATTGCTAAAAGCTTTTGAGATTCTCTTCCTCATAAAATCCCACTGTATCCAAGGGGAGATGGATAACTATTTCTCCAGCTTCTTCACAAATCACAACCTAATTCAAACAATTTCACTTTCCGGTATATTACCAACACTTTTTTTTCCTTAGTTCTTTTTTCTTAGTTCCCCCCCTCACCCCCCCTTACTTTTTCAGGCTTTTGTTGCTACCATTAGGCTTTTCTTGTATTATTGTTTTTCATTTCTGGTACTAAATTGTACTCTGTGTGCATTGTAGGACATGGAGAAAATTTGCTGGGGTAGCTGCATCCACGTGGCGCCAGTGTCCTCTGGCTTTCCTTGTTTAATGTTCTTTTCATACCTCATTCCCACCTGCTCTCCTTGCAACCCAACCTGACCAGGGCTTCCCCTGTTTGCCTTTGCTTTACTTGCAGTCTTTGGATGTTTTCTAAGTGTGCTCCTGTGTGTCACATTTTAAATTGTTATATTTTGCCATATTGTTCTTGGATGGTAATCATTATAATGAACTGGCAGCCTGTCAGAACTCTTTATGTAGGAGCTGAAATGGCCCAAAGGGATTTTGAGTCTAGAAGGCAATGAACTGCCGGGTCTTAAATGTCATATGCGTTTACAGAAAACAAAAGCCACTCTTATTTTAGAGGTCAGGCATCAGATCACTTATGCACCTTATGACATTCATTTCTTGCCCTTCTTAAACAGTAAGGATGTAAAAGATATTCTCAGCTACAAGGGATTCTAATCTTTCATGATCTCTGTACTTGATAGAAGTTCATAAAAAACCTTTATCAAATGCTCATTCCTCTAAGAGAAGCTTTTTTAATTCTCAGAACAGTTTTATAGACGTGCAGCACTCTTATTTCCCGCCTTGCTAGAAGGGGTAGCAGAACAAAGAGTTAATATTGTCACTGTAACAACATGTCTAACAAGCTAACAGTATTATGTGTTTTCATGGAACTCTTCACCTCCCACAAAACCACTTTAATTTAAAACAGGTAAGCGCACTGCAAACACTCTTCCTATTATTAAAGGCACAGCAGTACTTCTGTGCAGAAATATGAACATACCTCATTAACTGTCACAAGAAGAGCTGGGACAGAGGTGTCTACCTTTTTTTTTTCAGACCCCTTGGCACATGCCATGCCCCTGGGCTGCTCAAAGCACGAATACTTACATGGGGAAGCCACTAGAACAAGGATGATATTAGTTCCCCAAAGCAACAATCCTCACAGACAGACCTACCTTTGCAAGACACTAGGTCTGACAACGAAGCACACAAAGGGTTTCTTTGCCTTTACTTGCCGTTCTAGGATTTCATCCCCTGAACAGGCTGTGACAGCTTTGGCTGCATTTGTTTATGTGAGTATCAGCTGATAGAGTGCACTACTGAATTAAGATTGAGAGGAGGGCTTGCACAAGGCTTCTGTGATTTGTCCCCCAGTAACACCACACACACTACCCGAGGCATCGCTGGAAGTCACAGGTGCTGGATGACAAGCTGGAAAGACGTTTCTTTACCCAGAGGCACCTGGCAATGCATGTGCCTCCCATGAGAGCTGAGTGGACATGGCCAGAGGCTGTTCAGCACTACTAGGAGACTGTTTAAAGTGCTGTTTCCTCCTATGCTTATATTCACCCCATTAGAAAGTAAAACACACACTTTAAACCAATAATCAAGTTGCTGTGATTTCAACAACACTTGCCATGGGGTTTTTCCGTAAGAGATTTAAAGGCAGAGTGTTGTACAAATCAATACACTGATCTGATCCTCTGAAACCATTCATCCAGGTGCATTTTCTTTCCTGGAACACATGACACTTTTATACTCTCTTTTTCACAGGCACAAGGAATATGCTGTCCCAGGAGAAGTGCCTCAGAGAAGCAGATAGAGACCCGCCAAAGATTTTGTCTCTTCAAGTAGTTACACAGTGACCTTTAGCAGATAAGGGAGAGCATAACTTGCTGCACAGGGCAATGTCTGGCTACCCACAGCACCACCTGAAGAAGACAACAGCCTTGAAGGAGCAGGTCCTGCTTCTCAGTGCCAGTGCAGCATTTTTTCCCATCACAGACTTACTGTTTCAAAATTCTCTCATTCCATATTCAAACATGTATCTGACACACTAATGAGTTCTCTAGAAAAAGCACAAAACAGTTGAAAACAAGCAGCCTTAGGATATCATTACTTAGGGATAAACAATGATAACTAGCTAGAAAAACCACACATCTCCATAAGCACCAGTTCCTTCACAGTCTGTTACTTGATGTATCTCTATTTCTCTACACTATTTCCTACCTTCCCTCTGCAGCAGCCTCACAGTACTTTCCCCACCCAAGTCAGACGTCTTTTACAGCAACCACGGTGAGAGACAGACAGCTCAAGCTGTTACTACAATGAACAGGCAGCTCTTACTGCCATTGTTGAGCAACTCAGCTAAACACAACTTGTGAACTTAACGCAGATCACCTTCCTTCCCCCTGTGCCATGCAAAGCCACATTCAAAGTCAATAGGCATCACCTGTGCTCCAAGGACCTGAATTGCTACCAGTGTGAAGCCAGTCAGCATCGGGGTCACGCACTGAAATCCAGCTGCTTATGATTTGAAGGGCCTCTTTCTTGTGACTCAGTACAGCTGGAGCGTTTTCCGGACCAGATAACTCTTCTAAGGGAGATGAAGGCAGAAGGCTAAAAATGTTAACTGACATGTGGCTTAGAGTTGGTCTAATCCTGGGGAAGGGTTTTCTTCTTCTTCCTCAGGGCAGATAATGACTTTTCCTCTTCTTTTGATAAGCACCCAAAGTACACTGCAGTTCTATAATTTTGCTATTGATGTACCTCCTGGACATTTGTTCATGTAATTTGCAGTGATGAAAGGAACAATTATCCAAATATGAAGCAGAATGCAGGGAATCTAACAGAATTGTTTCAAATCTTCTATGAGGCAATTACATGCCAACCTACTTCCTTCAATCAAAGGATCTGGCATTTTCCCACCATTAATTAACACAGAGCCTCTAGTATCATTCAATCAAGGATCTGGCTAACCTTTTGACAGCAGAACTGATCTGTTTGAATAGCATCCTCTGAGGCAAATAACAGCATGCCAAATCCTTAATCTGAAACTAGCTCATACCCCAAGTTAAGCTTTTGTTCACTCCTAGTTCAAACACACATGCTTCCAGGCATGGCTTAGATCTACTTTGGCATCTAACAATCTTGGCAGTGACATCGCAACTTTCACACCATCGATGAAGATGGAACTAACTGCGTGCAAAATGCTAAATCAATATGTTAACCAAAGGGCACATGTTGCTAAGAGAAGCTCAGCATTGCACCTTTTAAAAAATATGTACCTAACTCCCTTTGGCTCGTCTGAAATCCCAGCTTGTGCCAACACATTTCTCAATGGCTGACAGAAAAACGCTTCAGGCCTGACCTGCTACTGCTTTATCTTTTATGTTGCTGCTTACACCTAAGCAGACGTGTTAGCCAATTGTGCAGATGTAAATTTAAATGTGACAGCTATAGTCTTAGCTGCCAGGGACTGCACTGTGCACTTGCAGAGTGAAAAGCTTGTCTAAAGAGCCAAGGGTTCCACCTGGACCTGTAATAAGTACCCTCAGTGGAATGTGCCTCTAACACACGTCCACCAGCAAGTCCCGCTGGCCAGTCAGAATGAAAACTTTTTATTTTCTTTGCGCAGCAGTACATTACCACACAAGCTGAAAAGCAGTGGAAAACCACATAAAGCAACTCATTCATAAAAATGCAACTTTGTGAAGCTGTGTTTATGTGGGGACACTGTTTCCTGATTAGCTGTAGTGTGTTCTATCACTCAGTCAAAACATGCTTTTTCAGCATTTAGCTATTGTGCTGCCTTTCCTTCACCATAGTATCAAGCCGACAAAATGATTGCACCTCCATCCACTATATGCTGTAACTGAAATAAAGTCATTGCAACAAAATGCTGTCAAAGGATAAATGTCTCCACCTTTGAAAATAAACACTGAACACTTATTCTCAATAAACTCAAACTCAATAAACTCAGAACGTGTGTGAAAGCCAGGAGTCATTAACCAGGGACAAAGATTTTTTTTTCTCCATTTATTATTATTTGAGCAGGAAATGCATCTTTTGGGACAATGGGGCAAAATGATACAGCAACTGGATGTCCCCCCACCCCCCTTTGCTACCCTCACCATGAATATCACTTTTTGAAAACTCTACCTAGGATCAAGAGTGCCTTAATGCACTGTTTGGTCTGCCACTGTGGGACAATTTTCTGCAAGAAGGAGTTTAGCATTTTTATATTAGCAGTAAATAATTGGAATTCATCACATGAATTCTTTTTATGACATAGAAAGAAGGGCAACACAATCACATTTTTAAGGAAGATGCTGTGTCCATGCTGAAATGCAGCTCGCAAGGGAAATGAATTTTGAGGCACTCAGATGCTCTTGGATCATTACTGGTGGTTTTGATTGTAAGCCATTAAGTTCTCAATGACTTGGAACAGACCCATGTTTGACAGGTCATACTACTGGCACCAAGAAGAAGTTGGCCATGACTGTAGCCCCCTTGACTTTGAGAGCAGTCAAAATCCAAAAAAACTAGCCATGTCTGTCCTGTTCTTGCCAGCCACTCCAACAGCTTCTGCTGCAGGCATGACCTTGCAGTCCATGGTAACCGTTTAAAACTAGTAAGAGCAGCTGGCAAAAGAGCAGGTGTGAAATCATCTCTGAAAAAGAAGTCTTGCTGCCAGTCTTCTCAGCTTAGATGTTTTTAGGTACTGCACACAGGGTGCTATCAGGGTGCATGGAGATAGCCAAACTGCTTTGGAGAGAAGAGCAGGAGCACCAGGTATTTGTTAATTCATGGAAATGTTAAGAAAAGTCGAAATGAACTAGATTTTGGTTTGGGGATCTTCTAGTTTTCAGATTTGTGCATGACCTTCTTCCCCCTTGATTACAAGGCAATCAAGTAATGTAGGGCTGTAGAAAATGAAACGGTGAGATTCTGGTGGAGCTTACACAACAGAACATGACTTAGGAGGACTCTGGTGAAGTGCAATAGAAACAATCGCATAGGTCGCACATTATTGAAGCACAGATGGCAAAATCCCACAAGGTGCCCATCACAAAGTAATTACCACAGGGCTGAACACTTGACACTACTGCAATATACACATTAAATGCCAGTAGCAGCTGATTGTTATGCATCTCCTGATGTGAAACATTCACTGACACTGATGGTATGGGTTACTATCAAGTCATTGCAAGGTGGGTGCTGGAAAGCAGAAGAATTCCGTGTTAGCAGGGCTCTCCCCATACTGATGCTATGAAGTTTCCTTACTCCTGTGGCTGCCAACACACTTTTCTTTTCACTGCATTTCTAAATTTCACAGATTGGATTAGATCATGCAAGATCATTTTAATCCTTTCCTAAGTGTGGATCATGCAGCTTTCTTTTATGAAGCAAGCATGAATTCCCTTTGAAGTGCAGAAAAAAAGTGTAATAAATTGTTACTAAATGTAGACTGCATTTCCCTGCAATATAATTCATGAAAATCTCAAATGGACTGTGCTTTATTTAATGAACAGACTGTATTTAACACAAAGGATACATCATTTAATCTGCACTCAAAATGTTTCTCTTGGACTCTGAGCAGAAATAAGATGCCTGAAATTACCCTCTATTTCAAGGAGATCTGCAAAGAACATTTTATGACATTTTATCTTTTGGCCTTTTTAATTCTTTTTTCTTTCTGTCCTATAAAAAAGTAAAGTAGTGGTGACAGATGAAGCCGGATCCCATCATCCATCTTGAAGGGACAGCTGGAGACTTTGCATGCAAATGAAAGCTATCATTCTTGTCAACCTGAAGCCAGAGCACCAAAAGCCTACAGTCCACAACCAATTAATATTCCATGATCAATTTGACCACTCATGTACAGTGAACTACTGCACCACACCACAACCCCAGCAACATGAATTATCATGGAGTGGATTGTATGTATTGCTTTAATAAAACTTAAAGCAATCCATTATTCTCTGAAAGTAAAACCTCATATTAAATATGGATACTGAATCAAAAGAGAATTATTGTGGGTGATGAAGGCCAGCCGAACTAAGCATTAAGCACCTATGGGACTATATTTAGGCAAAACAATGGGAGCTCTTTTTGGGGCTGGGAAATGCCACCTCCAAGCTCAATAGCAGCCTCCAGCTGGTGCACACCACAATCTGGTGAAGGAGGAGGTGGTGCCATTTTGCCACCTCTCTTCGTTTGCTGTTTCAGGCAACTGCATGACTTACTGTGCCCTGAGATAGCCCTGAGCAAAAACCTTTGCTACAGACCAAATATTTCTGTGTACTTTTTCAAAGAAGAGGACAGAGCTACTGAAGATCAACATTAAAAATGTATTTCATTTGCAGTCTCAAAGGCAGTAGAGACCATTTAAAACTTGTACTTTTGACATTATTAGATGTTGCACAATGTAACAGCTCAGCCTACTTTGATGTTCAGCAGGACCAATACAATTTGAAAGCAGCCAAACTGCAAACAATTTTCAGATGGAATTTCAATTGTAAGTTTTTTAGACTAACAGCATTCACAAGTAAGAAACATGGGCACTTCTATTAAGTCATCTCTTGCCAATTGATTTCGCTCTGTAGGGGTTTAATGAGTAGGTTTCACCCTGTCCCATCCAGCCTATTAATTCTGATGCATTCTTTGGATTAGTACCCCGGCTTTGAAAGCTTGCTACAATGATGAAAAATGTTACTATACTTGACAAGGAACACCTTTTCATAAAATGTTTATGCAATATTTATGTAGGTTCTTTGTCTCTAATTTGCCTTTAAAAGCTGCAAAATATATTCCACCAGGTATTGCTATTATTTTTTTCATTTTACCACTGAAGAAGTTTTGAACTCTATGCTTCACTAAGCACGTATAGCACTGTTAAGAAAAAAATGGGCCAAATCATGTCATTATTGATTGGATGAGCAGGAAAACAAGTAAAAGCAGGCATAATATAGCCATGTAAAGAAATCATAGATATGCTCGCTACTGTTTATCCTGCCTCATGACTGAAGATCAAGAAAATGTAAATCTTCTCATGAAAGACAATGCTTTAAGAAATGAAGGAGATAGTTATCCCATGAAATGCGTCATTTTATCTTAGGCAAAGGATTTAAAAGAATTAACAAAAAAGTAGCATCCATAGAAGTCTCTGTCAGGACGACCCATTTTCAGTCAGCACTGCTGCCTTTCACCACTTTAATCAGAGTTTATACCAGGTGATGGGAAGCAGAATAGCCTCCTGGTGATCACTGTGGGACCTGAGTCTTTCAGTATCAGCTACCATCAAACACAGGGCAGTTCTCTGATCGGAGAATGCAATTTCTTTTTCACAAAAATACACCAAACATGCACAAAGCACTGCCTCAAAGAAAGATGCTGCAAGAAACTTCACAGCTTTGATAAAACAAGTTCCAGATAAATGATTCACACCCTAAGTCAGTGGGCACACTTTTCACCTCCGTATAGTAGGTTTACAGGAGGCAACTACTCAACACTGAATTATAGTATTCTAAGACTAAAATATTACTTGAAAATGTTTAATGGTCCAGTGGAGATGCAAAGAATGGCAAGCAAACCTCCAAAGGGAACGTGACTAAAGGCTGCATAGAGAGCTATATGTACAAAAAGCATGAGGACAAATGTCATTCCAGTGCCCACTGGTGCATCTCTGTGCAGCCCCGTTAACAACCCAAGTGACACGCAGCACAGTTGAGAGGAACAAATTAACTTCCCAGTGAAACAGTTCAAAGATCTTGTGGCAAAACTGAGAGCAATGGAAAAGAGTGAAGACACGGCCAAAAAAATGTCTTTGGGACCATACTCATTTTGAATCTGTGTGACCATTGCCAAGCAGACTGTCAACACACCAGATGTTTGTATCAGAGGAGCCTAAAATAAACTTGACAGCAGAGTAAGCGATGGATTGTACCTGTCCCACGGCTCAATTTGGGCACAGGTTATACTGTATGCAGCAGAAACTGTAGGAGGGCCGAGCTTCCAAATCCCCTGAAATGTGTGATTAAACAGTCCCACAGGCACTTCAAATGGCTGCAGATAAGGATTTAATCCTTCAATATATTTCCTCCATCCTTTATTAAAAGATGAAGATAATCTTTAAATAAAAAAAAAATAGAAAAGAAAAAATAAAATGGAAAGAGCCAGGGAGGGGAAGGGAGGGGAGGGGCACCCACCCTATTTTCATTAACAAATTGCATGGGAAGGGGAACTCGCTCGCCCCAGCCTTGGTGACCAAGGCAGTACAAGTTCTCTGTGAACGGTGCATGGACCCGACACTGATGGGCTGCCCAAAGAGCCAGATACTGCACCTGCCTCTGCCTGAACTACCTGTGCATACACAGGCTCCCGAGAGGGCTTTTCCATTCTCCTGCAATTTCTCCATCTGACTGCAAGGACAGAAATCAGCACTGCTCCCACCCTTCAGCCACCAAGACACTGTTGATGAAGCAGCTCAAAACACAGATCACTTTCCTCAGCTGCTACATTCCTCTGCTGTTCTCAGAGGACCATTCATTACCCAGCTTTTAGGTTTTCTGCTGTTTTTTTCCCCGCAGAGAGATATAAGTTTTGCACCAGGAATGTAAATTCTGAGAAATTTTTCATGAAATTGTGTCAGCTTGTTGTAACGAACCTGCTCGACACTTCATTTTCCTGTTGAAAGTGTCTTCTGTTTGTCATGTGTTGAAGCAATTTAAGATTTTGCTTTGACATTTTCAACAAGAGAACAAGACGATTCAATCTGTTCTAGGTAGTAACTGCCATTACATTTAAACTACATCATTCAAATGAAACTCAACACACTATTTTGACTGCCATTTTATATCTCATCTATGATTATGTAGTACTACTGCACCAGCTCATGGAGAAAAATTCAAGCAACAAAGAAAGTAATTTTAAAAAGATCCCCCTCCCCAAATTTTCCAATAATGCCACTCTGAAACTTCAATTTCTTTCTGAAACAGTATTCTCAAGTGGCATTCTTCAGACGTGCCTTTATGAGGGGAATCTGGAGAATTTTGGCTTTTGTTCCAATGTAAAATGAAAGTAAAATCTGAGAAACAACTCCACAAATTTCCTCCTAAATAAAAAATACAAATCTACAAGCATGTATAATAATTCCCAAAGGATGGAATGACTGGCTGATGGAGAAGTTGAGCACAAACTCAGCAGTGACAGTGTAGGAAATATAAGAATTTCATCACTTGTCACGTTCATCATATGGTGAGTGTGAAAACCAATTATGTGTGATTGTTTTACGGATCACCCCATTTAGTTCTCTCTAATCAATATGTACATGTCCATCAACTCCTTCTGATGCAGAATAGTTATCAATCATGTTTTATTTATTGCAGAAAAAAAAAGATTATATCTTGTTCATCAAGTCTTTTACTTCAATTTACTTCAATTTAAACTGAAAAACATGCTAAAGAGCATGACAATTTCTTGGGAGATGAACAATATTTTGATTAATAATTACAGAACAAAGTATTTTAACAGGGTAACAAGGAGATAATCTAAATACAAGATTACAGGTGAGAAATATTATCACTTTCTCTCCCAGATTTTAACTAATAATTAAAGAAAATATTTGAGTGTCAGGACACTTGCAAAATAGGTACTATATAAAGATTTATCACTTATCTACAAACTATATGATATCACTGCTTTTTACAGAACCTGCGGATTAAATCGAGAAAGGAAGGACTGGGGTTGGTTTGGTTGTTGTTAGAGGTTTTTTTTAGTAGTAAAAGCATAGCAGCATTGTAAAAGTATTGGATCACAGAAACAAAAACACAGTGCAGCAGTAATTTTAGATAGGCTTTTAAGACAGAATGTCTGTCTTAATCTGTTATTAGTCTCAGATTGTGTCTAAAGACTACTTTCTGTACCATCCTTTTGGTGATTATTACCCATCCAGAGATGGGTCCCTATACATGCATTACTGATATCACAACAAAAGGGAGTATTCAAATGCAACTGCAGGACTGGGCTCCATTTCAGCTAATACACCTGAGTAAAAGTCAGAGACCTCTCCCCGCCCTTGGTATTATTCTGCAATGATGTGCTTCCTTACCAAGGTGCTGTAAAGGGATCTAATATACTGTACTGTAAATAGGCAATTTTGGCTGAATGCATGGTAGCACTATTTTTTAACTGCTCCAGAGCTAACATTTAGGGAATTCTGAGTTGTTGCTGGAATGCGTTTCTTCTCCTCCTACATACTCTCAAGTTAGTACATCTCTTTCTGTTGGTAAATAAGCACCTTTGTGTTCAAAATAGTCCAATCTGGAGCTGCATAAAACAGTTAAATTATCATTAACACCATATACTGATCTTGCAAGGAGTTGGAAACTCCAACACAATTTCATATCAAAGCAATGGAGCCTTAAGCTTTTGTGTCTATGAATGATGAGCAACATTACTTCAAATGACATCTTTTGTCAGAGTTGCTTGAGCTAAAGACAGAGTGAATCCATTTGTATAAATTGTGGCTTCGCTGCTGAAAGATTACAAAAATATATGGTGCTATCCTTAAGTCTCAAACCATTAATATAGTTAAAATATGCCATCTTTTCCCAGGAAGAACAAGCAAGTCCTTAAACCACTATCATCAATCACGACTAATTCACTAAATATACAATTCCAACAGCAATAGAAAAAGAAAATACAGTATAGTATATCATCTGTCACTACATCAAACATCTCTATTTTTCAATGGAAACTGCAAGTCAAGATTTCCAAGGCCTGTGATATAGATGGTTCATAACTGAATTCCTGTGCCACCAGGATTAGCCCTTTGTTAGTTTTCCATTTGTGTGATAGATCCAAAGCTAGATATTTTCATTTGGAAAAGGAAACCAATATTAATTCCCCCCCTCAAGAAAATATATGTCTGGATGCTACGGTTTAGTCATTGAAGCACTTTAAAATGATCAGCAATCAAGCAGATCTTATAAAAGATATTTCTGATTCCTCAAACCTACACATTAACTAATTTATTAGAACTATACAGATTTGATACTGCCAGGGTGTCCAAAACCATTACAAGGTATGGACCAGGAGTGCAATATACTGTACAAAAAGTTCCTGACCACTGCTACTATCTTGTTTGATTCAGATCATTGCCTTATCAGTTGTATTCTCATCATGTTATGTCATGGTTTGGAGCAATGAGCATTTCACTATGCAAGACTGAAGGTCACACTAACGAAAGGAACACTAATGGGGTGAAAATGAATATCGTGGGGACAATAAATCATTCTTGGAATCCTATTTAATTGATCATTTTGTAGCTGACCTTGCTTCTGCAGAAGTCAATGGCAAAGCTTCCGTTTCTGTGGATATGTACAGGATTGGGTCCTTTAAACTATGGCATGTTTTATGAATACCGAAGGTGGCATATTTTACACTAGAATTTTCTTTATTAATTCTCAATACAAAACTTCACCAAGAGTGCCAAATTGCTGTATAAAAGCACCCCATAATACTGTACATTAATTTAATACATTATACATTTCCCTGCTAGTAATATTAAACGTTGTCACTTCCAATACACAGATGTCTAACAGAGCAAATTCTCTCCCCCCCATCTTCTTTCCCAGTATTTTCCTCCCAGCTTTTACAAACATGTCTATCACAAACCACCATCTCTCCATCTTTGTCTGTCAGTCCGACATTTCCTTTAATAATATGTGAACTACCTCTGAGGTAATCCGCGTTCTCCCCGAGACCCAGTCCCCAGCAGCACAAGGCTCACAGTACTACGACAGAGGACTCAGCAACAGGATTTATGCTTACTTGAAATGGAAACGAACCAACGAGGATTATTCCACAGCCATATTTTTTAGGTTAAAGAACCTGACTTAACAGAGTTTGATGTTATCAGAGTCATAAGGGAAGCAGGCAGCTCAGGGTCAGGAGCCTCTGTGCTCACCTTGACCATGGTGGCTGAGGCAGATGCTCTTTACTGTGACCAAGCTGAGCTGGTCAGGGCAGGCAAACTGGCTTGGTAGGAGCTTAGGCTGCATCTGAGGATACTTGCTCATTCTCTCTCTTTCCTCATGTTATCTTAGCTCAAGAGGTGTCACTGTCTCTTGTACACTCATCATTATTGATGACAGTCCTAACAAGCTTTGTTGAAGTGTTTTCAGAGGAGCACATTTTTCCTTCTGGTGCTCATCTCTGCTGTGTCAGCATATTTGGAAAATCTGGATCAGGGCGAGTAGCATCCACTGGGGAATCTCCAAAATCTGCACTTCTGCAGAAGCAAACAGCACAATGGAGAATGCTTCTTCCATCCCTCTAATGGTACACAAGCCTCCTCCCTCCTCCTTTCCATTCCCCTCTGCCTCTTAGAAAGATGACTTACCAATACCACACACTGAAATGTCTCCTTTGGGAAACAAGTCTAAAGGATCCTAGGTGGGAACAGGACAGGCATGTACAGTACAAGTACACGCCATAGGGACTGTCAGAGATGCACTGAGATAAGCACACAGATTTGGGGATGGAGCATTTCCTTGATGGACTCTCTGTACAAGAAACTGAGACATGAGATGTGGGCTTTGACAAGATGCTCTTATGGGAGCAAGCTTTCCACCACCAATGAAGCAGTGCTTTCCTCATGCCCTAGATAAAGGCCTAGTCTCATATTAATCAGTGGTTTTTGGACTGCTGCAGGGGGGACCACAGTTTTAAGAGAAGAGAAAAACCCTCAGATCAGGAAACTTTCCAGTCTGAATCCCTCTAGTGAAGTAAATTTCATCTGGAGATGTTTCTTTCGAGAGATGAGGCTGCAGTCTCACAAGCAAGAACACTCAGGGCAAGCAGAAGCTTTGGGCTGATTGTCATCATGCAGCTATTTATCTTGATCCTTTATGGTTTTAGACTGTCTGGATTTTCTGCGGTGTGAGCGGGATGACTCTGAGTGCTGGCACAGCAGTCTGTCACAGAGGAGAATAAATTTCACACCTGAATTCCAACTTTAGACGGTAATAGTTTGGCAGTAAGATGTCTGATTCTTATTGTTCATGGTTTTGCTGGTACTCTTGGCAAGTACATTTTTTAATTAATAAATTTCATTGTAAATTTTGGGTGTATTACGACCTTTCACAGATTTCACCACTCTCAGGTTTTAGTTCCTTTCCTTTTTCACTTCTACATATTGTTTGTTCTATTTAAAAACAGACAGTGAGAAGAAGCAGAAACTAGGAGATTCCAATTATATTTTCACACTGTTTGAACACTGAGCAGTTCTCAAATACTAAAGGTAGGAGCCTAGTTAATTTTTTCAGACAAATGGTTCATGAAGGAAAAGAAATGTGTTATTGGTTGCCTGAAACTGTTTGTAAATTAATGTCAAATTCAGTTTTAGACGAAAAAAAAAAAGAAAGGAAGAGTAATATACTACTTCTCCCTAAATAGGAACACCTTGGTGTGACATTTGTCTTATATGAAACATAAGTTATATATTTTTCTTCAGAAAATTAAGAAGATATCTTTAAAGAATATTTAACTTCCTCCAATCTAAAACAAATGTGTTGAGGAGGTTTGTAGACCAAAAAAAAAAAAAAAAAAAAAAAAAAAA
>NW_015090995.1:8268477-8426012 GCF_001431845.1 Calidris pugnax
CGTGAGGCTTTTGTGTTGTATTACTTCTAGTCTCTCATTCACTTTGGTACTAATTCAGTAGTCATGAGGATCACGCACAGATCAAGGTCTTGTACAATTCACTGTATTTACATTTATGAATTCAGCAACTTGTCTCCAGACTGTCACAGCCAAAAAAAAAAAAAAAAGAAGAAAAAAAATCACATCGCTTCTTTTCCCTAAAATATTACATTTAACTACTGTACTGAGAAAATTGTCATACAGCACTTAGCAAGGGCTCGTGTTCCCTTTCAAAGGCTCTTAAAATGCTACCCAGATGAATTTCTACATAATCTCCCAAATGTGTCCTTTTATACCTTGCCATTAATTTAATTAATCTAGGTGTGGGGTTTCAGGATATTGAATTTCCTCTGGTTTTGCATAATTTCATATGATGCTTTCATTATTTCATTAAGCAACTGAATTGACTGAAGTGACTCTTACATTTTCAAGCTTCAGATTCAGGCAGATAAAACTTCCTAATTTAAACTCATGCTAGTTTTGAAAGCTTCTTACACAGTTGCAGCAGCTAAGAGCCTTAGCTTTTGCTTTTGTTTCTTCAAAAAAAAAACACCCCAAATTCTGGAGGAATTTGGAGAAAACCAAGCTACTATCTGTATCTCCCATGTCACAGCTTTCAAAGGAGGAATATCATATCCCTTGCAGAATTCAGCTGTAGGTATTCTTTCTTACGTAAACACTCTGTTCCTGCACAAGTAGGCTTCCTTTGGGTTGGCAGATTAAGGCAAGAGACAAGAGCCGTTCAAAATTGGATGTCTGGCAAGATCTGATGCTTACGTGAATGAGGCTCAAGAAAATAGTATGTTAAAATCCAAACCTACAGAACACACAAATAGATTTGAGGTAGTGCCTAAACTGAAAGAGAAGATGGAAAAAATGCAGAGATGCAGTTTGAGAGTTCCCTGTTCACTTATCCCAATGATACCCGCTTGATACCAACTTTTAAGGTAAATGGGTGAACTTCTACGCTACTATCTGTTAAAGCTATAGCTGGGGGAAGCAGGAGTAAGACAACTGCAGCAGTATTTTGAGAATGGAACAAAGGGGAGTGCTTCCTGTCTCTACTTAGTGACACCACTTGACAGATAATTTCTGCTCCTGAACACCATGGCACAGGGTTGCTCCACATTCATACCAGCTCAAATGAAATTACAGCTGCAACAGCAGCCTCCATGGACTTGGTATAGAAAATAAGCAACAAAACCGGCTTGCGATCCAAGCTTGTGAGCCAGTCAGCCAAGACTGTGTGCCACGTAGCATTGTGCAGCACATAGCCTCTGTCAGAAAGAAGTCATTGGCACATGCTGAAGGACAAAGCTCCAGCTCTGGCAAGGAAGTTTCTGATGGAGGCTCCAGAAGAATGGTCTGTTTTCCTTTGGCAGCCCACCCTCAGCCCTGCTCCAACTAGAGCAGTGGGCTTTGTCTCTGTCCTAACCCTATCTAAATCCTAAGTCCAGTCTTTGGTTGAGCCTTCGCTCAAAGACCTACAGCCATTGCATATGCTTGACATTTAGCTTAAGCGTCAATCACTTCTCTGTTTTGCAATGACCTGGGCTGGACATGCACTTCATGTACAGCTGAAATGTGTGGGACACCCAAAGGGTGACTCTCGTAGTTTCCTTTAATTCTTTTGTACATTTGAAATTTATCAATTCCAAAATGCAGGCAAGTAAATGACTACTCCTAGGCTGAAATATGCTTGTGCCAAAATACAGGTCAAGCTATTGTAACCAGCACATTTATAATAAACCCACATGCAGTAGGACTTTAACACTATCACGTCATACTAGCTATAGAGGCATAACATACTAGCATGGCACAACTAAAGAAAAAATAACTCGCTGTTCTCCTCTTCATTAATGTTATTTCCCTTATGAGATCACACAAAAGGCATAAGACCTATGTCTAGGGTGTAAAGGAGGCCATTACTTTGAACAGAACTAGACCCAACAATGCTGTACCACTCTGTCAAAGGATCTGGGGACACGTAGGAAATTAACCCATCCCAGCTCTGCTGTAAATCTGGGTGACAGGTAGAACACACAAGACAGAGTTATCCGAAAAGGTCCACGATCTCTCCCCAATGTAAGGTATTATGCTCTGCTTCCTGATGCCTCTGTGAGCCAAACAGAATGAGCAGAAGCAGTATGAAACATCAGCTTGTGTCACTCATGAGCTATAAGCATGTCATAAACCATCTGTCCCTCTCTCACATGAACTGTAAGGTCACAAGGATGGTCCAAATGACATTCATCTTCACTAAGAAAGGGAGCCTTCACTAGGAAAGGAAAAAGGAAATATCTGTATCTATTTCCTAAAAGGACACATCTGTGGAACCCTTTTCCACATGGATCTTGACACAGAGATCCAAAATTTATCAGGATTCCTGTCACTTCCAGCCTGCACTGCTTCCTGAGAAGCGATATTCAGTCTTGGTGATAGAAAAGACGGGAGGCAGGTACAAGACCCACACAGCTCGGTCCAGTTACTCTGATGAAAACTGCATAAATGTTCTCCTTATGGAGGGTTCCAGTCAGCAGCTCTCCGTAGCTGGTTGAGGAATATTTTCAGTGCAATGTTCTTGACCCTGGTGTGCACCAGACACAATCATTGGCTTCTGTGCCTGTGGGCTGTGATGTTTTAAGTGATAAATAATGATGATGGACAGGCTTTTAAGTGATAAGTAAACATAACCCCACAGTCAGGTGAAACATTTTCAGATGTCCCTTGTATGTCATGCATGCACAGAACCCAGCACACCCTTAAACTGGTAACATCCCAAGCCTGGGCTTTGGATCTAGTGGATTTTCATTTTGAAACCCAGAGTTTCTTGTTGAACAGCATGACAGGATGCTTGACTCCTAAATAATCCAAGTTGGTCAGTTTGTATCATGTGCTTTCATTCTCAGTTCATTACAATGATTTTTGCCGTGAATTTTTCTCCTCCTGCTGCTTTTTCTTTACAAACAAGACTTTCTATTCTTCCATTTCCCAGGTAGTCTGAGACAATAGTTCATTCTCAGTCTCATCAGTACACACTGCCCACTTGTCAAGATCTTGCCCAACATTATGCCCACCCCTCCAAGTCTCTATAGCATTTTTAATTAAGTGTTACTACACAACTGAAAATTAGCATGTTTTCTAGCTATTCAAAAACCAGTGAAAATCAACACATTGCTAACTGCTAGGGAAGGCTTGCTAAAAGGTTTCCCTGGTGCCAATTATTGATGCCTCAATGATCACCGATTCTTTGAAAAAATCATTATATATAAACAAAGTCAACAGTCTGTTAGCACAGCAGAGTCAAAGAACAGGAGCTGGCAAACACCAGTTACTTTGCACCTGTAGACTAACAACATTCCTCTTGTGTAAATGATCCACAATGAAGTCATGTTACATGCCTCTAATTTTGCTTCCTGAATGCAGTCAAATCAAGCAAGTACAGCTTAGGACACAACTGCCAGCTTCATAGGTCAAAATCCTGAGCCTAACTGATACAAACTTGGGGTGAATCAAGTTGCTGAGATGGTATTTTTGAGCTATTTCAAATGAAAAAGAGTTTTATATGAAGGAGTTTGGGGTACCTCCCTGTGGTTACAATCCTTTAACACAACATAAAAAAAACCAACAACCTGTAAATGTCTTCTTTAAAATGAATAATTTTGAAAATTGGACATAATTGACACCATTGAATAGCAGAATGGGCAAAAATATTACTTCTTTCTGAAATTCTTTTAAAAATATTAAATACGGTGTAACTTAAAATTGCTGTCATTGTTATTACCATTACTCAACTCGAACCATTTAACCTTGCAGTAAGGGTGATCTCAAGACCCAGTGTACGGTCTTGGTGGTTTTGTTCTCCTCCTGATTTTTTGTTTAAAAGGAAGGAAAGGCAATTTAGAAAACCTGCAATATGTCTGTCCAAAGTGGTTTATCCAAACCAGAAAATACATTACATTAACAGCTACTTTCTCCTCTGTAAGAGTGGATAATCTCAGGTACAGTCACCCTGCCTCATAAAAGACTTTCATGTTAATGTAATCATGTTAATGCAATGCAACATCAGCAACCCCCCCAACCCCAAAACAGCAGGAATAGGAAGAGATGTAGCGCCTGACAATGTACGTTTATCCTCTTATAACTAAATTTAATTTACCACTCCAGTATTCATCCTTTGGTTAGAAATCTTCCTTTATTCAGATTTCTGATTCTTCAGGACAGCAGCTTTGCAGACCTTGCTCTCAGTAAGAGAATATAAATAACTCTGGGCACAGTTAAGTCACACAAGCCCTGATGACCTTCTGTACTGACACTTAATGCTAAACTACTCTCATACAGCAGATGGAGGTTTCCATCTTTTAACAAAGCCTCATCAGACACCTGTGTGCAAGATCCAACATCTTCCCCAAATACACCATTGTTCGACCAATTTACAAGAAAAACATAGCTTTTTCTCTACTGTTTTTCCAGACAACACAGTAAAAAGCCGACACACTCATTCTATCTCCACATAAGTGCACATTGCAGATGCCAGCCCTCCCTCGCTGGACGCCAGGGGCTGGCACGTGCTGATGCTCATCCTCCCCTTCCAGCGAGGAGAAGCCATGGGATGGACACAGCATTGTCACTGTCACATGGACACTTCCCTCCAGTGTTAGTAATTCCCTGCTGCATCCTCTATGAATCTGTCTGGCTTCACTTGGCACCTTCCAGCTTGTTTTGCCTTTTTCAGTGACTCTTACTGAGCCCTTCTATGTGAAAGCACCAAATACACCATCAGAAATGCACCCTCCCAGTACTTTCATCAATGGAGAGATTAAATTCTTTCAATATTAAGCCCTTTCGACAGGCTCTTATCACCTCTTTTCCTGCCAACAACTGCCCCAGTCACACACCAAGGAACCACTGTGGCTCCATCAGCACAGTGCCACAACCCAGTCTCACCCCTGGACTTCTGAGGGTGCTTCAGGTTTTTGGGATATACTTTGTAGGGGTGCCTGGCTCCTCTATTTGCCGGGCACATCACTTTGTACCTGCTAGTGTTAAAACATATCCTGGTTTAATATATCCAGCTTGACAACTGATCCAGATAATGCTCTGAATTTTTAATAAGGCGAGGTCTGTTTTGATCAATATGTATCTTCTAAGAAAACAGGATCATAAATAAAACAAATTTAATTTTTAATAATAGAATTAAAGTCTAATGGAAAGCCTAGCAAAGCAGGAGCAAAGCTATTATTATAACCCTTTCTTTAAAGTCTTTATTGTCTTGGGAACTTTTAATAAATAATTCTTGCCTGTATAACAAATCTACTACTTGCCCTTCGATTTTCACACGGCTTATCCTCCACTATTTTGGGATGGTGTTAGAAAGACCCTGCAGTACCTTTGGAAAGCTGACAGTACATGCAATATTATTTACTTAGGCATACAATGTCCTGACCCACTTTCAGATCCCCACTAAGGAAAGGCTTCCCCATACAGTGTCCCACAATGGGGACATTTGTAAGAAAGGACTATGGCAAAAAAATCCTGTTTGGAAAGTCATCTTCACTGAAAAGAACAATGCTTCAGCTAAAGGACATTATTGGCACTGGAACAAGTGGCTATAATTGACCATGGATTCATTTATGCTATGAAGATGTATTTTAACCATCAGAAAAGCAAGCATTTAGAATAGGTTTTGACTAAAGAAAATAGGGTAGGGAAAAAAACCCCTCAATTTCATTTAAAACAAGACTGACTAGCTTATAATGTGAAATATTTGATGTTATTATAAAGGATGTGACTGAAACAGATAACCTGGGAAGTTCCTGCTAAATGATGTTCTTATTTGTATGAATAAAGAGAAAAGGGTCTTGCTGTAGGAAAAGAAGGAATCTGTGAACACTGGAAAGCAGCATTTCATACCTTCACCACGTTGCCATTTGAAAGCACACTAAACTTCTTACTAAGTGGTAGAATCTCTTTTTCCATTAAAATGCTAATAGTAAGGTTAACTTCAGCTTAAACCATTGCAAAAAAAAAAAAAGCAGCATAAGCAAAAGAGTTTAGCTTGAGGTTATACTTTCAGAAAAAAGCAAGTTTAACCTAAATGGGATTTCCACTGAGAAAGAAAACTCACTCAAACAGGAAAAAAAACCACAACAAAGTGGGGAGCAATTCTACTACCTGCATTTGCTTATGTGACACAGCCATGGACTAATGTTTTCCTTTAGGAAACACAAATTCTGTGGCAAAAACTAATGCCTCCTGAGTGGAAGCGAATCACATGGTAGCTTCGTCTTTTGGATACTGTAAAATTTACTAAAACATGTCACTCACCTATCCCTTCCTGTAAAGAGAGAACTGCACATTCTCCGTGCTGATTTACATGAGCATGCGGAGAATGAGTCCTTAAGGTCTGTGCAGGAATCGGCAGCAAAGTGCTTTACAGAAGCTTTTGCAGATATTCCACAGTATCTCGGAGATAAGGATCAACTCCAAAATGATATGCCTGTGTGGGTGATGAATGCAAATCTGCCTTCACTCTTTCATCTGAGAACTGGGGCTCTTATTTCATGCTTGATTATGCTGATGTTTTTTCACCAGTATATAGGGAACATGCAGGCAAGGAAACATTTTGACTTAGTCAAAATTCAGCTGTGACTACCACTACTGCCTCATCCTTCCCTGGTGCAGATACAGCCTTAGATACTTTCATCAGATAGCTTCATCCATATTGAGTACATGCTCCTTCTTGCCCTTTTGTCACAGAACACTGCATGCAGAATAACGAGTGTCAGGCCACAGACTTCAGAATCGCTAATTAGACAGTGCACATGAGCTGCTGCAATATTCCAAATTAAATCAGAATTTCAGTCCTGAGTACAGTCAAGGGATAGCAGAAGGTAAAGGTGAAAAGAGGAAACACCTTAGCCCCAACAAATTTCCATTCGCAGCCCTGAACTATGCATCCATACTGCTCAGTAGGCAGCGGTTTCCATTTTCATTTCATGAGCAATTCCATCAAAGCTATGTGAAAATTTGTTTTTTAAGCGAAGTCCAGCCAGCAGCCTCCAACATTCTTAGACTTACACAAAATCTGAAACCTGCTAGTAATGTGGCCTAAGTTCATTTCGATTTTACATTGAGGTCCCTTTTATTATCCAGCTTTTATTCTGAGACTTACAAGATGAGTGGAGACGGGATTTCTTCTGAGGACTGTACTCAGAATTTTCACTGTTTTCTATGTCCTTCCAGAAACAGAGGTATCTGCATTCACTGATGTTAATTCTAGTCTGAGGAGACCAAATGGTAAAAATTTTCTTATGCTGGAAGATAAGATGCATTGATCTACACGAGAGTTGTATGAGCCTGAACCTTAAGGAAGTTTTTATTTCAAGGATCTACCACAAGTGTGCGAGATAACCATGACACATTCAAATCTTAGAAAGAAAACAACTGAGTCCAGTGCTGAGCAAATATTTTCTATAGCATGAGAAGTGTCCTAGTAAAGATGCACCACATCTTGTTGAGTTCAAAGTATTCAACGTGCAGGAGGAAGGAAAATTGACATATTGTCAGTATGAAGGTTATGAAACTGAAAAACTAAAGCGCATGTCCCGCTTTTCACCTCATTTTTGTGCAAGCGCTACATGAAAGGCTGCCTCTTCATCTTGGTTTCTCACAGTTCTCACTGTCATCCCGAGACTCCACAAACACAAGTGCTCAGGAGGGAGGCATTCTCTCAAGCCATTTGAAATGGCAAAGTTCAGGTGCACATTGCAGTACGGCAGCTAACCTCCCTGCACGCCAACAGGGAATGCAGCTACTTAAAGTGGAGTAAAACTATCCCAGGACAACACAGTTTGAAAAGTGAAGCCCACCCTTTCTGCTGGGCTCCTAGGCACACCATAGGAAGTGTTAAAGCACGATATGCAAGATAATTTGCAGTTGGCTTAGATGCTCTTCAACCCCACTGAGGAGAGAGGTTACTTACTGAACTGAGAAAACTCACATTGTTCAGATGTATATATTTTAACTCAAGCATAAGTGAAACATGAATTCCCTCACTGGCTTTGTTTTAGAAAGATGCAATAGGTGGAAGATTGAAGAAACATCATATCCAGTAACAGCTGCCCTATCATACCTGTGATAGCGTGCAACTTTTTGTGAGTTGATAAAGTGACCTTTCCAATGGTTTGTGTAAATACAATATTACAAAATAGCGTAAGCCTAAAAATATCCAGGTTGTCATTCTGGTATTTCCAACCATCCCTCACAGACACAGGACAAAACTCAGAATGAAAAAACTTCACAATTTCAGAAGTGGCTTCCTTAAGTGTTGCCTCCCCTACTGAAACTGCAAATAAATAAATAAATCCCTCTTTAAACATGTTTGACTTAAATTCTAACAGACTGTCCTGCATGCTACTGTTAAACAATAACTTCCAAAAGATGATTAATGTGTTCTCCAGCCAAACTTAAACTCATAATCCTTTTGGGTTTGTTTTGAAGGTTCACACAGAGCCTGTCTATTTCCATGAACTTTTTAATATATCATGATTGTCTGCAGGAGAACTGCAGCTGTAAATTTCATAAAATAGTTTCACAGAGTCTGGAATCAAGACATTAATGTAACAGACAATGTTTTTGATTTTCTGCAATAATTTGGGTGCAGGGTCTTTCATACATTTTAAAATCTAATATTTCAGATGTCATTTGGTTGCCTGAGGACAGCATGAAGAACGACGTTATTAACTCTCAAACAAACTGTGCATTTGGATGTTATTCCTGTTAGTAAGATTTTTACAATAAAAAGGTAGATTAATCTGCAACTTTTTCAAGGGATCCCACTATAAACAAGTAACAGGATGTTCAAATTTCTAAGAATAAGGTACATTGAAATCAGTTGGTCGCAATCTTACCTTCCTTTTATTATATTCTCTCTCCCTGTCCCGCTGATGAGGGGGAGTGATAGAGCGGCTTTGGTGCATACCTGGTGTCCAGCCAGGGTCAACCCTCCACAGACGTGCACTGCCTTTTCCCTGATCTTCCACCTTTACTCCTCACAATGTGCCTCGGTGTGTGGTTTCCCTTATTTGCAATCGAACACACTGTTGTCTCATTTTCAACTTGGCATCCACTGTAACCACCAGGCCCTTTCCAGCAGCCCTCTGTGCAGGAGTAAATTGCAGTCTCTGAGATTGTTCACACAAGGCTAAGCACTTTCAGCTCCCACTGGCACAAAACTACCTAAGGTTTTAGTGAGATAAGTGTATTGGATTCCTGTAAGTTTGGGTTCACTGCGTGTCAAGTGTTCCCTACCTTCCCTTAGGCACCTCACTGAAATGTCTTAATACTCTGAAATCTGTTTTCCCCTTCACATGCCATTAATGAACAACTGCGAATGGGTGGTTCCCAATTAAGTGCCTTTCTACATTGGAAATGCTCAAGAAAGGACTTTAATTATATTTTTCTAACTATTTAGCCATGATGGGAATAGCCGAAACTTTTCCAATTATTGAACTTGGAAAAAGTTATCTGAGGGACGGTAACTTGTAGCTACCTCATATTCAGTGATTAAATACAAGAGCTGGGTCAAATTACAATGGCAAAAGAGAAAGTGGCTCGAGGCTTTAAAATCTCTGTTCTGTGGTCTTATGCCCAAGGCATATTTTTCAGGTCTTATTAAAAGAAATCCCCTGAAGTATTTCTTGGAGGGCTGCATCCTTATCTTATTCAAGACAGTCTTCAGTTCAGGATTCATCATTTTTAAACGGCAGGTGCTAATGTATTCTTTTATAATCTTTTTTTATTATTATTTTACAAGACTGTGACTTTGTCCTGCACTGTGCTTAATTCTTGAGTTTCACTGTAAAAATGCTCTTAACTTGTTAGATAGGCAATCATTAAGATGAGGAGTCTTCCTTTGACAGGAGTTGTGCCTTGATGACACCTTTGCTTCAAATGTTGGACTATAATGTTCATTTTATGCACATACTTCTGTGTCCAGAACAGAAAAGAGACTCAGAATGGATACACAGGACCAGCTGTCTGCCCATTCTGCAAGTTCTTCTGCTAATTAGCAGTCACCGCTAGTTTAAGAAGAACTTTTAGTGATATTTTCTGTTAAACACTGCAGCAAGTTACACTCCTGCAGCAAGAACCAGCAAAAGAACAACATGCAGAGGACAGAGGCAGCACCCTATTCCAACCACTGCTTGGTTTGGCTTCACAGCATTTTCCATGTTTGGCTGAAGCCGCTCAGTGCCAGAGGTTTATCTCACTTTGAAAACCAGGTTACCGAAGGCGTCTCACAGAAAGCTTCAAAGGAGAGCTTAAAAAACACAGGTAATATATACATTTCTCCAAGATACTGGATACCCCACACTGATTTTCCTTTTTTTTTTTTTTTTCATTTGAAATTCTGTGCTCCAGCAGTGAGAGCACTCACTAAAGCAAACACAGCTGGAATATTCAGCACTAGAAAGAGTCAGTACGCCCACGCCAGGTATTATTTTAATTCAATTAGGGACTTCCAACTTATAGCACAGAAATAATATTTGAGAAATTGCCACAAATTGTCCTATTAATGCAAAATTCAAGACTGTAAGATTCCTGAGTTATTTACCACTATGGGCTAGAGAGTCAGCTGGAGCTAAGCGGCTTATCTCAGTAGACTGTAATGGGAGCTACGCTGATTTTCACCAGTATGGTTTAAGATAATGAACTAAACACAACTATTCAGTTGGGAGTAGGAAGAGTATGTACATCTGCATACACACGAGCATTTGTGAACATTGTATCTTGCCACTCTGATTTATGAGTTCTTTTGCACTAATGGGAATAAATGCATTATTCTGTCTACTGAGGATAAAGCTCATAACTCACAAACATTCAGTTTGTGTCTTAAAAAATATTTCATTGTCAAAATACCTTATGCACTATTTAAAACTGCATCACTGCATGCAGCATCTCAAAAGTAAAAAACAGTTTTGATGTGTACTGTGATTCCTCCAGTAATTCAAATACTGAAACTATTTTAGACTTTGGTACATATCCCTGAGAAATAACACAGCATTATTTTGCAGATGAATTCCAACCACCACCCAGTAAAATGGAATGCCCAGAGGTTAGCCTGTTTATAAGCATTTGATTTCTTGTATTGTTATTTTTTAAAATATGTTTGTTGTGAAATTATATTGCTCAAAAGAAATGGTAAAACTTACAATCTGTGATGTAAAGCTTCATGATGAGACCATGGTTCACAGAGTATATTAGAGAGATTAGAGACAGAAAGGTAAGCAGAAAGACTGATAAATTGGTACAAACCAGGTTATGCACTGTGCAGTGAAAGAACATAATTTTATGATTAAAGTAAAGATGGACTTTGTATCACAAGGCTCTACAGATTTGTACACAATATGATCATTATCAGTTGCAGGTACAGTGGATGCTTTTAGAAATGCTTTCTCATATGAACTAATTGCAAAAGTGTAGCACAGCACATACTGCTGCCAACACACTTGGCTGTGGAGCGGTGTCAGCATCTGACTGGTCCATGTCCTCCCTTATGCAGGTACACATCAACTAAACGAGTGGAGTTCAACACAGCATAGAATACAGAAGAAACTGTACTGAAGCAAGCGCACCCCCTGGATACCAAGCACGATTTCCACATGCTTTGAATTTCAATATTTACTTAGATAAATCCTACTGTTTAGAGAACAAGCAGCTAGGGGCCAATATGCAGGACTGAAGCTGCAGTCCCTTGAAGATAAAAGCCCCATAGGATTTTAGCAAGAGAGAGATCTGACCTTTCTACAAGATTAAAAAGTCCAGCTATATAACTTGATAGAGTTAACCCACTCCAGAATGACCCTCCACCATTCCAAGGCAATCTTCAAAATAAATGTGATTCTGTGGAGAGTCACAATAATAATTTTTCTATGGGTGTTATTTGAACAGAAGAATTATTCTGGTAGTTTTATAAAATTAATGTACTACTGGACAATAAAAAGCAATTCATAAAGCATATATTTGGGAGGCTTCTCTAGTCTCCATCCATAATGTAAGAAAATAGAAAACAAGCAGTAAGCTACTGAAACTACTTCAAAATTTATCATTGGGACTAAAATAATTGACTTACTTTTCTGCTCTGCTCTGCAAAATGTATGTTAATGATACGCAAAACATTACAGTACTTGAGAGGAACATGTAACCCAAGGATTTCTTAACCAAGTATAGCTCAAACTGACACTTCTCTCTTTTACCTTTTTCAGGCTTTTTGCCCCACTTCTCCTTCACATGGCAAACTACCCTCAATATGAAAGACTACCCATACTACACTCTCTCTGCTTCTTCTTGGGAAAAGAAACATGTTAAATCAAAGCTCTCACCAAGATCTGAGTATCTCCCAGATCAGGATACCTGTATCAAGAACACCCCTTCTACAAAGCAGTAATCTACATAATTATGAGGAATTCTACTAAAATGAATGCACTATAGCAAGGCAGAGTGCTGCACAACAGGCTGCTCCTGGCTCCATCAGGGAGACAAACACAGGGAAGTCCCATGCTTCTACACAGCCCTGCTGACTGTGACACAGCAGCCGGGGTGCTTGGCATCTCACCGAGCCCTGCATATTATCAAAATAAACAGATACAAGTATTTAGGCTACAAATAGAGTAAAAACTAAGATAGAGGTTACAAATGCATTCTCCCCATCTGCTTGTTCCTGTTGTTTGGTTTAATGAGCATACAATGGTAGTTCCTTTTCTCTATTCAAACATACCAGGACAGTGGAGCCCCGCTGCAGAGGTGCCCATCCTGGCCTGAGACAATTCTCCACTTGCACTGGCTCAAAAACTGAGACCAAACCTCTTCATAGTTCAGTTCACCACTATACTCCCACAGGTGTCTATATTCCTATTTGACAGAGGAGAAAGGAGAACTACCCAGGCCAATGCATCGGAGCTGTAGCAGAGTGGGGTGGGAACAGAGGTCTCATAAAATGCTCAATCTCCTAAAGTTTTGTTTGTTTTGATATGGATTAATTCTGTAAAGCATATCTTCTTTTGCCTCCCAGGAAAGCCCTGTGTCATACCAGAAAGTCCAGAAAAAAAGGCTCATTTTGGGTTCAGCCTCATCTCTGGGCTATGTCCCAGAGCTAAGCAAGCACAGATGGGTTTTACTCCTTCCACTCAGCTCCCACGAGTTCTCCCTCCTGAGCCAGAAGCAGCATCTGAGGTAACCTGTGAGTGATGCCACAACATGGGGCCTTGGTCATCACCAGTGGGACCAGGCACTGAGCAATGACTTTGATTTTTGGTGAAATACTGGAGCATCCCAACTGATTTAAAGAAGTGCTACAACCTTCCGTCCCATTTCCTATTAACAGTTCTTCAGGTGTTTGTGCTCTCCAAAGACCTTACAATATCCCATCCTATGACACAGCAAAAACCAGGACAGAATAAAGACAAGTGTGCAATAAAAGTACATCCTGCCATTTACAGAAGACAATTTTCTGAACAAATTAGCTCTCTAACAATGAAGTAATGAAATCATAGAACATAATACAGAAATAAATATTTTGGAAAGGTAAGCTATATTCAAACTAGTAACACAAATATAGCACAAACACAGGACAAAAAAAAAAAAGCCTTGGGAACAGCAGCGGGAATAACCAAGAAGAAGTACTGTAGTAAACACATAACATGCCCACATAAAATATTAAAGTATCATCACTTATACTGACACAACTTCACGCTAAGAATTCCTTGGCAGCCAATTATTTATCATCAGAAATACAGCTTGTTTCTTGTGCTACAAATCTCAATTGACTCTAATAAGGATCTAATTAACAAAGATTAGCACCCTTTTTGTGTAACGAGCCACAAAGCCAATCAAGACAAGATGATAACAAGATGCAATCAAGAGGTATCAAAGACAACAAAATAGTGCCTAAGACTAGGGAGAAATATGCTGCAAGAAAAGAAATACCCAGCCATAAAGGAATCTTCTTCCTAATTAATTGGCTGCTTCAGATTTTTAAATACTCACTCTTCACTCAAAGTGTTGAAGAGAGGGCAAGGTTTGCTCTGATAATTGAGAGCTATGTTGAGTTACTGAGATTTCTGGACTCTAGTAAAATCTTTATCCTGTTGTCATCCAACACCAGTAAGGGACTTGCTAATTCATTTTCCAGGGGACATAAAACACCCGACCTGCACTAGTGTACACACAAGCTAGAGGACATGTACAACAGGCTCCCTGCAAATCACAGCAGAAGGCGTTTGTCCCCTTCCACACATCTCCATGCCATGTAAGGAGCAGTCAGCTCAGCCGTGCGGAGCGCTCAAAGATGCACCCAACCCAGAGCAGAGGTGGCATGAAGCAATTCCCCTTCCACTGCTGAGAGCAGATAACGAAACACTGCAATGGGATGATGCTCATGATGTTAATCACCTATGACAACAGCGTTAAATGGAATGATTTTTAGACCTTGAAACGATTTAAGCTATGACACTGAGGGATACCCTAAGGGCTGATATATGTACAGTGTGCAAGCCGAGACTGAGAGTTTGGGTCAAACATAATTCATGTCTATTTTCCATTCTTTACAATTGCAATGATTTATGGGTGATCAGAAAACAGCAATTCAATCTGGCAGAAAAGTAGGAGGAAACATTTTTTTTTTTCCAAAACTGTTTCTAGCCTATAAGCAAATCCTGATCTTTCTTTCTCAAAACACTGAATTAACATCAGAACAGGAGACACCAGAATAGAGGCTGCTGGTCTGGCAGAAAGGACAAATAGCTAATTGGAGAGGAGAACTTAAGTCTCTCTGATGTAACTGCATGAACAATCATCTCCTGGCTGTTTGTGTAATGCACTCACTTTGGCCTGTACCCTGACTTTTCCATCAATATCCATGCATTACCATGGGCAGGTCCATTCTGATAAGACAGCATTTCACAAACCAAAAAGAAAAGGTTTATTTAAGATTTTGATAGATTTATTGCTTTAAATTAACTCTGTCTTTTAACCATGTGTAATTGTAGGAGGCTGGGTTAAAACACAGCTGCTGATGTTAGGGCTAAAACAATCCTAATTATAAAGGGTTCTTGAGTAATACCTAACACTTCTATAAAAAGCAACATTTCAATTTTGTTATAAATTTCTGTTAAAATGTAGAAAGAATAAAAAATGCAACACTTTCACACCTTATCTGTATGAAAATCTAAATCACCAAAAAATAATTCACATTTGAATCTGAAAGTCATTTAATTACTTCTAAATGGAAATAAGATGGGAGTTAAAAGACACTGTATTCACTTAAAGGCCTGTGATCAGATCTGCTCTCAATAGAACGTCTCAATCCTTCAAGTATTTGCCCTGTGATAGCATTAACATTCAATTCACAGGGCACATTTTATCAGCTTCCTTTGTTTCACCGAAAAGATGTTTCACATTTCCCTTCCCCTATCAAAAACTGAATGCAGTAACAGCCTGGTTCTGTAACGAATTTTACAGCAATCTGCTTGCTAAACCTGCACTAAGACCAAGTGTGGAAAGATATGTCAGATCTGAGATAAGCCATACTGATCGCTGGAAAAATGCAGGGAGCACTAACTGCTGCTGTACCCTCCCCCTTTGCCTTACCTGATCTTGGTGGGGCAGAAACAGGCAGCGTGGAAGGTAACCCTGCTGCTATTTGCTAGGAAAGTGCAAAACCACTGCGGGTGTTATATTTACCTGGGCTATTTTTAAGACAGATAAATTATCTGATTGCATGGGATAGCAGAGGTGTTCCTGATCCTGTTCATGGCTAGGACAGAGGGGGTGGCAGCAGTGCCTTGTGGGGGTGCTACATACACAGAAGATGAACCAGTGCTGGAAGGACCAAGCCAGTGACTGACCCACGTGCAGGGTGCCCATGCATGGCAAGGCTGCACCATGGCTATGCACATCCTGCAGGTCTTCACACCCACTGGCTAGAAAGAATTGCCCCAGTCTCTGTGTGCCATCTGTGCTGTCTGCCCAGAAGCCACCCGCTCTGGCCTCTTGTGCCCTGGCACAGATGTGATGTGCACTCTTGCCAGGCAAAGACACCCCCTCACCTGCTTTGTGGAATCTCCCACTCAACCTTTAAAGTTAAAAAAAGGGTTTCCTACAGAAAGAAGCAGCTGTGAATTTTATCATAGGCCTGTCTCAAAATGAATAAATTACACACTGTAATTTCATAATTATGCATACACCAAATTGCATAATGAGAGATCACTTCAGTAGTTCTGTAACTACAGAGATAGCCAACGGTCAATGCAAGGTAATTAAAATAAACTCACAGGATAAAAAGCACCTGAAAGGAACATGCTGCAAATGGGAACACAGAGCCACTAACAGTCCAAAACACCCGTAGATCAGAATGAGAGCACAGCAGCCTTTCCTGGCGTGCCACTGCATGCAAGAGCTCATTTTAAAAAGCATTATACCTGGATTCAAAAGCCTCTATTCCTTATGGAAAATAATGAAGTATTCTGTCTGAGTAAAGTTAGGCAGATGCCAGAACGTGTGTAGGCTTGTGGTTTGTACCTGTGGAAATAGTTCCACTGTTGATGCCCGTTTCTGAGCCCGCAGCATTTAGTCATGTTTCTGCACACCTATGTCTGTGTGTCTGTCTGTACACATACATGAACCTTCCCCTCTAAGTAAATACTGGGGATGTGAAGAAGTTATTCATCTATTCTTGCTCACATAACTGGAAAAAAAAACAGGGGATGATAACGGGTGAGATCACTCATAAAGACATCGAAGAACACCCTCTTTCTCTTTGCCTTGCCTCTCTGTGTTTGAGGCTGTGTGAAGTGCTCCCTGCCTGAGATTTCATCACGCATTTTCACTTCAGAACTAGAAGTAGACTTGCTGGGATTCACAGGCAAGCTGGCCTTCTCCAGCTGCTGTCAAAACCTGCTGCTGCTCCTACTTCCATATTTCTCCTGTTCCTCACCCCCCTTCCCAGCTGCAGGAAAGCTCTGTGACAGCTCTAGGCAGACAAAGCTACTGCCACAATGAGGCAGCATCTGAGGGTAAGAAGATTTCTGTACTATAAATGACCAGCAGTTCTGGTGAGCTGCTCCAGCCACCAACACCCACATTTCCAGGCCTCCCTGGTCTGTTTGACTAGACAAAGAAAGAAGAGGCTTCCATGTCTTATTCCCAAGAAAATCAGGTTTAGGATTTAGTCCTGCATGAACCCATGATACCTCACCTTGCAAGCAGACAGAAAACAGTACCTCTGCGCACACAACTGAAAGACAGACACAGTCCAAAATACAGCACATGGCAACTGCAGAGAATAACAACTTCTTGCACATTATGGAGAGGCTTCACAGTGAAGAACAAAAAAAAATCTCACAGTGAGCAGAGAAGGGGATCTTCTCTGATGGGGAGGCTGCAAGATGGCAGGACCAGACTGCTGCCACTTCCAGCACTAAGGAGAGAGCAGCAAGAAAGCGAATTTTCTTCACTAAAGACTGAAAAATAGGTTAATATAAAATCTAAAGGACCTGAGGCAAATTTCATATTTGTTGCAGGTTGGGGAGGTAAGTACACTCTGCCTGAACAATAGCAAGTAACAGTGAGTAAACAGTAGATATTACTTGGGAATGTATCACCAAATGCAATAGCACTTTCATCAGGAGCAGAGAAAAAAAAAAATTGGATTTAATTGAGTGCTTCATTGAGTCCCTATAAGCTTTTGGACTTCATTGAGTGCTTCATTGAGTCCCTATAAGCTTTGGCCTCTTAACTATGTCAAAGCAAAGAGAAACCTTTAATTTCACAGACAACATTTAAGGAAACTATTCTCAATACCTGTAAATGAAATTAATACAAAAGTAACCTTAGGGGCAGGGGGACTCTGCGGTGATTTGGGATGGCTCTCCCTCATTTGTGCAATCAAGACTAATCTCGGATGTTTCCAAAACCAAAACCAAGAGACATGTCCACTGCAATGCACGTCTCTGAGTTCCCTACCATTCATTCCTGGTTTAATTCATTCATTTCATTCATTCCATGGGTTAAATCCACCTTTTACACAGTCCGATTTTCTTGCATTTTCTTATAAACAGCATTTTTAAACAGTTTTAAAAGCACTCAATCTGAAATCTGAAGCAAGCAGGCAAAAATGGGGCTTTGACACTGTATCTTCCTTGAAAAAATAATCCAAATGCCTAGAAATCTACTAATATAAAAGCAGTTCTTGAAAAGGGGCAGTTTCCCCCACCAGCTACGTTCCTGATATCTTTTCTATTATTTGAACCAGACTCCTTGAACTTAACAAGAAATAAACACAAAACCAGATAAAGGGCAAACCAATACATTCCCCTCCTGTACATGCTGACCAGGGGTTTCTAGTAGCTACAGTATATGTAATCTAATTTAGAGGAGTGGCAAGATCTACACCAACCAAAGAACGAGCTCAACAAAAGCATTGTAACCTTCATGGTTCTTTAGTGCTTCTAGCAAGCTACAAGAGAAAAATAAACCCCACACCTCCTCCTCCTCCAACCCTCAAAGTACCACTCTCACATATCCACTGGATACAAAAGCAGTAGGCAGCACAGTACATAAAGCATAAACCACGACAGACAAACTGATTGCTCTAGGGGTAGAATTATAACAGCAGAGGCAGGCAGCCACACAGGTCATAAATTCAGATGTTAGCAAAGTACCCGATATTGCATCTTATAAATTAATTATCAAAATATATAGAAACTTTCCCAAGAGATGCATGCTGGCATTTAAGCTGAGCTGAAATTCGCGTGCTAAGTAGGATGTAAAAGTGAAGTTATAAACTCTGTCCCCGGCCAGAACGAAGAACAGCCCCGTACAGAGAGTGTTCATGGAGAGGGGCATACAGCATCATGGAAGCAGGGCTCCTCTGAAGAGAAAAGTAGGGTGCTTTCTGTGTTGGTTTTGTACTTCCTATGTCTATAAGCAATTTTAAAAGCAACAGCTCAGTCTGTCAGAGAATTGCCCACAGCCCAGTTCCTCAGCGCGGGTTTTCAGGGAGTAAACAAAGGGGCAGGATTCTGCAGTCATGCCCATCCTGTCCCACTGCACCGTTCAGGGGAGGCGAATGAGCCTGCACCAGGGCCAAGGTTTGTCCAGTGAAACTGCCGGAGGAAAGCGCTCCCTGAGCTTATCCCCAAAAATGTAGCATGGCTACATCCTGAGCAAAACATATTCCTTGCTCAGGAAGTTATTATGCCTCGAAAAGCATTAATGTGGACACACAAATCACTGGGATTGGATTTGCAAACTCTTACCAGGTGAAGTAAGCTCTAAAGCTTCTAAAAATGAGAAACCTGAGCCATATAAAATCTCCTCAAAAGACCTATTTTTAAAGTATTTCCTATAAATTAATATTTTAACTCAGGAACTGCTTATGTGAGAATTATTTCTTATCTCAAGACCCTTCAGCGTGTCCAAATGGACAAATCGGGGATCTTCTCTGATGGGGAGGCTGCAAGATGGCAGGACCAGACTGCTGCCACTTCCAGCACTAAGGAGAGAGCAGCAAGAAAGCGAATTTTCTTCACTAAAGACTGAAAAATAGGTTAATATAAAATCTAAAGGACCTGAGGCAAATTTCATATTTGTTGCAGGTTGGGGAGGTAAGTACACTCTGCCTGAACAATAGCAAGTAACAGTGAGTAAACAGTAGATATTACTTGGGAATGTATCACCAAATGCAATAGCACTTTCATCAGGAGCAGAGAAAAAAAAAAATTGGATTTAATTGAGTGCTTCATTGAGTCCCTATAAGCTTTGGCCTCTTAACTATGTCAAAGCAAAGAGAAACCTTTAATTTCACAGACAACATTTAAGGAAACTATTCTCAATACCTGTAAATGAAATTAATACAAAAGTAACCTTAGGGGCAGGGGGACTCTGCGGTGATTTGGGATGGCTCTCCCTCATTTGTGCAATCAAGACTAATCTCGGATGTTTCCAAAACCAAAACCAAGAGACATGTCCACTGCAATGCACGTCTCTGAGTTCCCTACCATTCATTCCTGGTTTAATTCATTCATTTCATTCATTCCATGGGTTAAATCCACCTTTTACACAGTCCGATTTTCTTGCATTTTCTTATAAACAGCATTTTTAAACAGTTTTAAAAGCACTCAATCTGAAATCTGAAGCAAGCAGGCAAAAATGGGGCTTTGACACTGTATCTTCCTTGAAAAAATAATCCAAATGCCTAGAAATCTACTAATATAAAAGCAGTTCTTGAAAAGGGGCAGTTTCCCCCACCAGCTACGTTCCTGATATCTTTTCTATTATTTGAACCAGACTCCTTGAACTTAACAAGAAATAAACACAAAACCAGATAAAGGGCAAACCAATACATTCCCCTCCTGTACATGCTGACCAGGGGTTTCTAGTAGCTACAGTATATGTAATCTAATTTAGAGGAGTGGCAAGATCTACACCAACCAAAGAACGAGCTCAACAAAAGCATTGTAACCTTCATGGTTCTTTAGTGCTTCTAGCAAGCTACAAGAGAAAAATAAACCCCACACCTCCTCCTCCTCCAACCCTCAAAGTACCACTCTCACATATCCACTGGATACAAAAGCAGTAGGCAGCACAGTACATAAAGCATAAACCACGACAGACAAACTGATTGCTCTAGGGGTAGAATTATAACAGCAGAGGCAGGCAGCCACACAGGTCATAAATTCAGATGTTAGCAAAGTACCCGATATTGCATCTTATAAATTAATTATCAAAATATATAGAAACTTTCCCAAGAGATGCATGCTGGCATTTAAGCTGAGCTGAAATTCGCGTGCTAAGTAGGATGTAAAAGTGAAGTTATAAACTCTGTCCCCGGCCAGAACGAAGAACAGCCCCGTACAGAGAGTGTTCATGGAGAGGGGCATACAGCATCATGGAAGCAGGGCTCCTCTGAAGAGAAAAGTAGGGTGCTTTCTGTGTTGGTTTTGTACTTCCTATGTCTATAAGCAATTTTAAAAGCAACAGCTCAGTCTGTCAGAGAATTGCCCACAGCCCAGTTCCTCAGCGCGGGTTTTCAGGGAGTAAACAAAGGGGCAGGATTCTGCAGTCATGCCCATCCTGTCCCACTGCACCGTTCAGGGGAGGCGAATGAGCCTGCACCAGGGCCAAGGTTTGTCCAGTGAAACTGCCGGAGGAAAGCGCTCCCTGAGCTTATCCCCAAAAATGTAGCATGGCTACATCCTGAGCAAAACATATTCCTTGCTCAGGAAGTTATTATGCCTCGAAAAGCATTAATGTGGACACACAAATCACTGGGATTGGATTTGCAAACTCTTACCAGGTGAAGTAAGCTTTAAAGCTTCTAAAAATGAGAAACCTGAGCCATATAAAATCTCCTCAAAAGACCTATTTTTAAAGTATTTCCTATAAATTAATATTTTAACTCAGGAACTGCTTATGTGAGAATTATTTCTTATCTCAAGACCCTTCAGCGTGTCCAAATGGACAAATCCCTTTTGTCAGCTGAGCTCCATTACTCTCTTCTGAATGAACGCCTCTGGGATGGATATAATAGATATAATTTTTAAGAGCACATCTAGTCTGCTAATAAAATGATGCCAGACACTGCCCGCATAGAGATTTAACACCAGTAGGACTCTCCAGCAAATTTTCACTCCTGTTATAGTGGATAACTTCCAAGTAGGCTTGAATCTCATGATTGTCATCCAGATCTTTTTCTTCCCTAGGAAAAAAATGGCTAATATGGAACTAACTGAATAAAGCTGCCTTTCTAACAAGACTGTTAATGTCACAGACACCAGGAGGTATAGACCCCTTGCTGGGGTCTATATTTATTTACTGCAGTGTACAGCCCAGGGATCTGTGTTACCACCTGAGAAGCTGGGTGAGCTCAAGATCGGGTGCTTCACAGCACGGTACCCTTCATTTCTGAACCTGAAGTGACAGGCCAAGACTGGAAGGTCTGCACCATTCCTCCTCACATTCCTGTCTGACTGATTTAACATCTCTGAATCCATCACCATGTCTCTGATTTCAAGGGAGACCTGAATTTGGTATGATCTGTCTTCAAGGCTGTTGGATACAGGACAAATACTGGAATATTTTACAGCTAGGGATGCTATTCATCCCTAGCTGCTATCTCAGGTCTGATGTGAATCTAAGCTAGTTGAACACTGTCCTGCTGGCCTATTACCAATTATATAAGAGCTATTTTATAACTCTTATAAAATAAGCACGGAGGCATGGGCTTTCTTACAATCATCTCCACATTCACAGCTAAAAAAACCCCTGGGTTTACCTGATACCTACCCAAACACGTGAAAACTTTTAGCTAAAGCCAAGTGCAGGAAGAATTAGGAGTTACAGCCCTAGTGGATAACAAAAATATTATTTTTGCTTATATTCTTCCACATACAGAATATCGGAAGCATGAATTCACCTGTTATTCTTCACTCTGCGCAAACAGCACGTATGCTCAAGCCTTTGTTGGGAGGGGAAAAGGACAGCCTCCAAATTTAATAAAGCCATGAGTTGAACAGCATGAGCAGCAGAGCTGAAACTTTGAAGGTTTAAGTTTTAGCAGCTTCAGACCTCCATGCAGAGACACCTTTCATCAACGCCACTTGCAACCAGCTGTGATACATTTTTATCATCCTGGGTCAACCACTAGTGGGGGACAAAGACTCATTATCTACCAGTGTGGATTACATCTTTCTAATGTACTAATCACAAGTACCTCAGTAACAGATGAAGATTCACATCCACTAAAAGCAGAAGTACTTGCACCCTCAGAGAATGTTCATGTTCTTTTTTTTTTTTTTTTTTTTTTTTTTAAATTTAAAGAATATTTAGGGACATGCAATGCAAGCCCTTGCATAGAAAGGCAATATGTCTTTTCAAGTTCTGTTTTACAGAACCAAGTGTGTAAATCCTTCACAGATTCCCGTAGAGTCTGGAATACAGACTCCCAGCAAAGAAAAAAATGTAATAAAATACACAACTGCCCCTATTTCTACATTAAAAAGCAAAGCTGGCAAGTATGTAGAGCTGTTAAGCCACACAACTTTCCTCAGATCAACCAGAATCTTATATAATTATTTTGAACATTTGATTATGTGTCTACTGTTAGAGGAACTCAGTAAATGACATTATTATTTAGCAGTCAGCAAATTCACAGAAAGCTGCACGTGCTCTAAGAACACAACCAATATGGCACGGGAGCAGGGACAGACAGTATGTACATACTTATATTACATTTCTTTCTGTGCTAACACCAGAACTCAGAGTGCTTTGAATTTCAAAGACAACTAGAAAAGTTTTATATTTCATTAAGCTATTTTATATTTCACTAAAAATAACTCTCTTCAATTAAAGGCCATTGTTTTTCAAGGGCAACAGAACTAAAAATTTTCTTCCTTTTCCATCTGAATGTGAGCTGAGTTATAGCAGCCAGAAAAAATCTTGTTTGAAAGGAATTTTTGTTCTGCTCAGATCATAATGGAAATAACCCCAAAATTGTACAAGCAATTTTAATAAAAGTGAACAAAATATTTTCCCTGGGTTCCTTCCTTTGCAACCAGATACTGTGATTTTCCAGACTGAAATCTCCACTACTGGTTCATAACAATGTATAATGGTTTCTACAATGACCTGTGCTATTGCCTCCTCCTCTTCTGAACGTATTCTTTAGACACAACTGGTGGTGTGCTTTAGAGGTAACTGCACTTCCTCCTCTGAGTTCTCATAGGCACTCCTGTAAATTAACAAACTTCTCATTCTCACTTTCCTAGAGAGGAAGCGTGCAAGTGTCCCATCCTTAAACTGAGATCTACTTGTCTAAAATCTCCAAAATCTGTAAATGTGATTTGGTTTTAGGTACTCAGGCTAACCAACTCTGCCTGCCTCCTTCACCTCATAGCAAATCACATAGCATTGTGCAATGCTGAGGAACACATCAGTGCCAAGGGAACCATCTCAGGTGATGGAGCCCAAGATCCAAATGCCCTTTTAACCTTACTTTGCATAATTACAAACATGATTTATAGCCAGAAAATTATTTCCTCCTCTTATTAACCTTGGTATTATCTTTAGCCAGCCAATTTCATACTGCACTTAAGCTCCTCATAAATCTTGTACATAACACTTCCCAGACGTCTCCCATATTCATAATGTGTTGTGTTTAAATACAGAAAAAAGACTAATCCCAGTGATCTTGATTTTTACAACTGTCCTCTGAGAGCCATTATCTACATATCTTGTACAGAATTATGCAGTGTCTTATTGCTCCCCTATTTTTTCAAAACAAACAAAGCTTTCAAATAAACTTTACTTTTCAATAGAAGACTGTTGATGGTAGGAAACAAAGAACTGCAGGCAGATCCACAGGAGCCTGGGTTACACTCTGTATCTAATGCAACATTCCTCTCCTCCCAAATTGTTATCAGAGGGTGCTACTGCACTGGATTGCCACTTCCATGCAGTGTGATGGCACTGCACTTGGCAAGCAGCTTTGCAAAAGCTATTTAAAAAAAAAAAAAAAAAAAAAAAAAGGAGAAAGATACAGTAACCCAAATGCCTGTGCCAGAAGAGCAAGAGAAGCGCATGAAGTCAGTCAGTCAGATTCTCAATCAGTCTCACTTTTAAAAATTTTAAGTTTTGAACAAGTGAACAGATGCTGGAAATCAGATACAAGTTACACCAGAGCTGAACAATCATTTACTCATGTGTACTATTTTCTTAAGATATCGTCTCTTCTTTCAAATCCAAGATCACATGCCTTACAATGACAGGAAACTTTTCCAAAATCTTTAGCTATTACATGCTCCCACTGAAGAAGGTATCTCAGCGGAAAGCAAAACAGAAATTCATTCGAGAGCCTTTAAATTCTACAGACAGTTGGGGGGCTTATTTTTCCCTTGCAGGGAAATTCTACCTGTGCAGAATTAACTTCTGACAAACTGAACCCAGACTGTGTCCACATTATTAATCAACACTTTGTTCAAACTGGAGAGATTTATTCATCAGGTGTCCAAATTAAGCACATAAAGTTAAAGGGCTGAGTACATAACTGACTTTTATTGTTCTGTTCCTGTGTTTTGTTCCTGCTTTGCTCTTGAATCAATGGGAAAGTTCTGAGATAAGCATGTTGTAGAAGTGATGGATGCCACCACTGTTAATTATTCCACCCATTACAAGACACAGTATAAATCACTTTTTGTCTGGTGACTGTCGCACCAAATTTGTAGAGCACAAAAGACACTGCAGATCTGTGATATGGCTCTGTTCTTCTCATTACATAAGAGATAAAGATATGCATGCTTAATAAATACATTTATTTTAACTAGATGAAGACAGGCCTAGTTCAAGTAGTAGCACTTTCCAAACAGTTTTTTTATCAGTACTATTTGGTACATGAGTACAAGTTAAGTTTTATTTTCAACATGGCCCTCACAATAGAACATGTTTTTTGCCATTTATGTTTCTAGTGGCTGCAGCTAAAAATTCAGGGATGAAACTGCTGCACAAGTACACTTTGTTCAATACAAGAGCCAAAGACTCACTTCTATCATCAGGTCTGTAAGAAAAGCTTCCTTATTCATAAGGAATTGATTCAGCATAAGTTTCCAATATACTTTCAAGTGTTTGGGGTTAGAAAGCATTAGAGAAAGGGGCTGCATGTTTTAGAACAGCAACGGTAGTTGCAGTGCTGTCATAGCTGGAAAAGCTGTGTTTTTCCAGCTGCAAATAGCCAAGCTGAAGGTGAGCAGAGGCAGCCTTGGCAGACAGAAGGACCCTGCAAAGGTTTTCACATGCATCACTTCTCTGAAAATCCGTTCCTGTTCCACTGATATCTTACACTATGTGACTGCCCTTGAGCCTTGTGCTTAAATCTCATCAACTTCAAGGAGAATAAACACTTGCTTATGTTTTGCTGAACATCTGCTGAACAGATAATTGGTTAAGGGATGGACAATAGCCTCATGCTTAACCTTGGTCCCACAGAAATCAATTAAGGCCCATGAGTACCCTCCTGACATTTCTGAGTATGGGACTTCGGAGTCAGAATCGAGATTGGAAAGCTCAAGCAGCTCATGAAGTGTTTCTCCACACAGGCAGCTCTACCATCAGGAAGATGAGGAGACAGAGAATGAGGAGCTCTGAGCAAACTCATGCATGTAGCATCATTTCCACACCACACAGCAGGGCGGAGGTACGTGCCTGCTCCTCGTATCAATGCATTCCCACCTCTACCTCTGTTTTAAAGTCCTCACATTTTTCTGCACAGGTAAAAAAGTCAATCCAAAAATCAAGTGAATTAATCTGATATTAAGAAACAACTGTTGCCTTCCTCCTCCTCTTTGCTTACCTTTTGAATGAACTGTTTAACATAAAATACATTTTTCATCTGTTAAATTTTTCAGGGGCATTTTTAAATGCTTGGGGATTTCACAACTGACTTCAACACTCAAAATTTGATTTAAGCTTAGTCCTGGATGAAGGCCTTTGCTGCGATATGCTTCCAAAATTATAACTATGAAATGAAGCAGCAAAGTCATTTGAGACTAGTTTACCGCATGATAATTTTCACAGCTGGAACTGCATATGTTTCTCTTTAGATGGGAACAAAGCATGGCTTGAAATGCTTGCTCTCTGTGGTAAAGGAAACTTAACACCCACCAAAAATTCATTCTCTTCCACAGAAATGGAAACTCTTTTTGGCCTGCTCCCCTCACCTCCGACTTTTCTAACACTTCAGCCTATACATCCAAGCAGCTGTTCTCCAGCAATGTCAGGTATGTCTCCAATGGACCAAAGGCTCAACTGTACACTTGTGGAAGACCACTGAGTACAACACAAGCTACTTTGATTAATAATAATATAAGCCAGACTATTTATTTCAGATGGTTTGCCCCTCCAATGACACAGGGAATGAGTCTAGGAATGGCACACCCATCTAATTACTAACAGACTAGATAAAACCAGTTTCATATACATGTTTCATTTTGCATCCTAGATTTTTGCTATTGATGTTAACTCTCTAGAGCACACTCACCTTCATCTCAGGAAGTTGGCAAATACTCTCCTTTCAGTTTCAGGCTGCAATGGATTTCTTGCAAACCATGTACTTGGTTACTCACTTGGTTACTTTTCTATTTCCTACACTTCTCACATTATGTTTTGTCATTCTGAGTTTTCTTTGGTAAGTGCATGTTAGCCTTTGTTAGCACAGCTACAGCTATACATACAAGTACACATACAGGTGACTGTCGCACCAAATTTGTAGAGCACAAAAGACACTGCAGATCTGTGATATGGCTCTGTTCTTCTCATTACATAAGAGATAAAGATATGCATGCTTAATAAATACATTTATTTTAACTAGATGAAGACAGGCCTAGTTCAAGTAGTAGCACTTTCCAAACAGTTTTTTTATCAGTACTATTTGGTACATGAGTACAAGTTAAGTTTTATTTTCAACATGGCCCTCACAATAGAACATGTTTTTTGCCATTTATGTTTCTAGTGGCTGCAGCTAAAAATTCAGGGATGAAACTGCTGCACAAGTACACTTTGTTCAATACAAGAGCCAAAGACTCACTTCTATCATCAGGTCTGTAAGAAAAGCTTCCTTATTCATAAGGAATTGATTCAGCATAAGTTTCCAATATACTTTCAAGTGTTTGGGGTTAGAAAGCATTAGAGAAAGGGGCTGCATGTTTTAGAACAGCAACGGTAGTTGCAGTGCTGTCATAGCTGGAAAAGCTGTGTTTTTCCAGCTGCAAATAGCCAAGCTGAAGGTGAGCAGAGGCAGCCTTGGCAGACAGAAGGACCCTGCAAAGGTTTTCACATGCATCACTTCTCTGAAAATCCGTTCCTGTTCCACTGATATCTTACACTATGTGACTGCCCTTGAGCCTTGTGCTTAAATCTCATCAACTTCAAGGAGAATAAACACTTGCTTATGTTTTGCTGAACATCTGCTGAACAGATAATTGGTTAAGGGATGGACAATAGCCTCATGCTTAACCTTGGTCCCACAGAAATCAATTAAGGCCCATGAGTACCCTCCTGACATTTCTGAGTATGGGACTTCGGAGTCAGAATCGAGATTGGAAAGCTCAAGCAGCTCATGAAGTGTTTCTCCACACAGGCAGCTCTACCATCAGGAAGATGAGGAGACAGAGAATGAGGAGCTCTGAGCAAACTCATGCATGTAGCATCATTTCCACACCACACAGCAGGGCGGAGGTACGTGCCTGCTCCTCGTATCAATGCATTCCCACCTCTACCTCTATTTTAAAGTCCTCACATTTTTCTGCACAGGTAAAAAAGTCAATCCAAAAATCAAGTGAATTAATCTGATATTAAGAAACAACTGTTGCCTTCCTCCTCCTCTTTGCTTACCTTTTGAATGAACTGTTTAACATAAAATACATTTTTCATCTGTTAAATTTTTCAGGGGCATTTTTAAATGCTTGGGGATTTCACAACTGACTTCAACACTCAAAATTTGATTTAAGCTTAGTCCTGGATGAAGGCCTTTGCTGCGATATGCTTCCAAAATTATAACTATGAAATGAAGCAGCAAAGTCATTTGAGACTAGTTTACCGCATGATAATTTTCACAGCTGGAACTGCATATGTTTCTCTTTAGATGGGAACAAAGCATGGCTTGAAATGCTTGCTCTCTGTGGTAAAGGAAACTTAACACCCACCAAAAATTCATTCTCTTCCACAGAAATGGAAGCTCTTTTTGGCCTGCTCCCCTCACCTCCGACTTTTCTAACTCTTCAGCCTATACATCCAAGCAGCTGTTCTCCAGCAATGTCAGGTATGTCTCCAATGGACCAAAGGCTCAACTGTACACTTGTGGAAGACCACTGAGTACAACACAAGCTACTTTGATTAATAATAATATAAGCCAGACTATTTATTTCAGATGGTTTGCCCCTCCAATGACACAGGGAATGAGTCTAGGAATGGCACACCCATCTAATTACTAACAGACTAGATAAAACCAGTTTCATATACATGTTTCATTTTGCATCCTAGATTTTTGCTATTGATGTTAACTCTCTAGAGCACACTCACCTTCATCTCAGGAAGTTGGCAAATACTCTTCTTTCAGTTTCAGGCTGCAATGGATTTCTTGCAAACCATGTACCATTTACTCACTTGGTTACTTTTCTATTTCTTACACTTCTCACATTATGTTTTGTCATTCTGTTGGTTACTCACTTGGTTACTTTTCTATTTCCTACACTTCTCACATTATGTTTTGTCATTCTGAGTTTTCTTTGGTAAGTGCATGTTAGCCTTTGTTAGCACAGCTACAGCTATACATACAAGTACACATACAAGGGTTGCACTTTCATGCCAAATTATTGACTCACAAATCTTCTCCTTTCAGGTTTAAATTTCTCAGAATTCATCAGAGCCTGGAGTTGATTTTGCTGTTGCCTTTTTTGTTGCAAGAAAAACAGCTGTTCAGATGCTCTTTTTCCCTTTGGAGTCAGAAATTCAAAACCAAGGTGAAATTTAGAAAAAATATATGGAAAATATTCAAAGCCTAGCACCAGTTTTCCCTGAAATTTACACCAATGTAACTATCAATTTCATTGACTTTGTTCTTCACACAAACCAGTATAAAGGCAACCATAACCAGCCTCCTTGCAGATCCGGATTCCACCTCCCACTTCTAATAAAAATGACTGTCTAAAGAAAATAAAAATGAGGTTTTAAAAATACACTTGCATTTACATGTTCGATTTTGGCAGCTAGTCAGACAACGAGCACACTGTATGTGTGTCTATATGACACGCTGTAAAAAACCACATTTACATGTTTGATTTTAGCAGCTGGTCAGACAATGAGCACACTGTATGTGTGTCTATATGACACGATGGACTGCAGCACAGAGAGCCTCCAGCAAGCAGTACCTGCATTAGCCTTACCACCACACTGTGCCACAAGGTTGCGGCACAATGTCAGCATGGTGGCATCTGCCCTGCCCTTGGGACAGTCATCATGCCCTCTGACAGAGACAGAACAGAGCTATGTTTCTCCACTGCTTTATATTACATGCACATCTTGCCTCCAGGACAACCCTTGGAGTGATATACAGCACACATGACAACCACCCCAACACTACATCGTTACGGTGACAAATGAGCTTCATGCAAGAAACTGCAGCCACATGCTTCCAAGTGACTCCATCTCTCCCCCAATCCTTGTTCTGGCTAAAAGGAAAATAGCCCTTAATATTTCAAAAGGGCTCCTGCTATGAAAGGATTTATGACAAACACTTTAAATAACGATTTTACATAGTAATTGGTACACTAGGTTTTCAGATGAGAGAAGAACAATTGCTCTTGTTGTTACTTGTGTTATCTTGCAATGCCCTCTCCAGTGGCAAGGTCCTTGGCACATCTGACAAGCTGCAAGCTGAATCTAAATCAACACAAGCGACTTTCTAAAGCCACCTCCATAATAAGCAACTGAGAATTAAATATAAAGGCCCTTGGTCAGTACAAAGCAGCACTGTCGCCTAGATTTTTACTGATGATTTGAGGCTCTGGATTGCTTTTAGGCAACTGTTTTAGTTTCCACCTCTCCACCAAGTGTTTGGACTGGTTGGACTTCTGATTGCAGCTGCCCTTTGGAGACTCTCTCTTTCTCCCTCCATGACAATACAGCACAGGCTGGTTGTAAGATCGCAGCTAGACATGAAAGCACGCATTAGAATGAAGGAGAATCTCAAATGCAAGGATGGAAACAATCTCTGGGTTTAACTCTTATTTGGTTCAGGTTTAACGGGCATCGCAACATCACGGATTTCAGAATTCAAATTGCCACTTTCCATACTGCAGATGTTTCTCATGTCAGCTTCTGGGATTTGACTATGCCTTATATTTAGCAAACATAAGAACAACAAAAAGATTTTCTCTAATTTAGGCATCATTGCTTGAAGATAAGGATCTGCGTTTTCATTTCCTTTTCTTATTTTCATAATGTAAACCCAGCAAGCTGTTATTCACTAAGTATGTTACCAACAGTGAAAGCAGAGAAACACAACTGTCTGTGAATTAAAGCAGAATCAGAGCAGTACAAGCACACCAAGACAAGACCAATCCTATCTAAAGGATAGAAACATGCCATGAGGTGTCCGAATATAATTGATAATATTATTAAAATGTATTTTTACCAAAACGAGCACTCATCGGTTTGCCTTCCTTGCCCAGAAAATTCAAACAAAAGAACAGCCTCTAATGTTTAGATGAAAATACATGCACTGCACAGTAACTTCTTTTTAACCTAGACTTTATCTATTTTTTAAAATGTCATGTTTTAGCAGTACTTTTCTATCCCACAGCTTAGCTCTCCTCACTCCGGATACTTCAAAAGAAATTCTAACAAGAGAGGTTGGTCTTCTTTGTAATGTTAGGGAAAAAAAAATAAAATCGCTCTCTGTCATACTGAAAACATAAGAATGATTCAGAATCAAAGGAAGGGGATGTCATCAAAGGTCCTGGGAGATGACTAATAGCTTCAGGAAGGAAACAGGCATTTTTAATGCACAGTTTACCATTGAGAACGAATGTAAATATCTAGCCTTCTTGTGCAGACAGATGGGAGAGTTTGGGGGGAAGGAGAATGGGAGGAGATACAATGTACACAGGAGGGTATAGAGCAGTACACTGCAGATCGGGGGCTGAGTATTTTCTTCCATGGTTTTCTTACATTTTGGCTGTCTGTCAAAATAAACAGCCCCAATTATATTCAGCTGGATTGACACATACAAAGCTCAAGGCTGGGGAGAAGAATATTTCAATAAGCAGTTGAGTTACTGTAGGCATGAGGACATCAAGTTTTAGTCTCACTTCCTCCTCCCTCTGACATTTTAAAATGTCAAGCTACTGTCCACATTGCGGCCTTATTTCCCACCTAGTCTGCCAGTCAGCAAAGGAAAGTTACCTGTTTACTGCATAAAAGGAACCACAGTATCACTGGAGATTTTAAAATGAGAAATAATGCGACCACAAAGTTGGAATAATGGCACAACTATAGGTCAGGAAGTATAATGTGGTCAATTTAAAAGTCTTAGTTGAAAGACATAAGTTTGTGAATACCACAGTCCCGGGACAAATCGGTGAGAGCTCTGTGCTGGATGGAGTCTATCACACAGCACAGCAAGCTCCTAGCTCCACTGATGGCTCCCCTTGTACCACTGGGAGCTTCATGTGCACACCGGGGCAAGTTACAAATTCCTGTCACCTTCAACCAAAACCCACACGTCAGCAGCAGAGCCAGTGAGGAGCACCTCATCTTAATGAACAAAGCTCTTCTCTTATGCCAAAGGAAAGCTGGTACAGCAATGCAATATTTAAACTCCACAAAGTCCTTATTAAATGTGACAGCAACAGCTGTAGCAGCTAGAGCACTGGCAGAACAAGGAAAAGAATTAAAGCCCTTTTGAGGGCTAGAAAAAGAAAACAAGTACAATTTTAAATATTAAAATGAGGTCTGGACTGATGGGGAACATAGATGTGGTGGCAGATAGCCAGAAATCTTGGAGGTGCTGAAAGCTGTTGCTCTGACCCTGCCACAACTTAATGAAAAGGAACCATCTTTAATTCTTTTCACTCAATATCCTCTCCATTAACCTAATATATATAATACCCACTCCTTATCTTCAGAGTATGGTGGGTCACATTAACCTCTCTCCCATGTCAAAAGCTCCAGCCGAAACAAACCTCAATATTTGCTTATGAAATACACAATTCAAGTTGTGATGCCAGAACAGTGGATAGTGGGAAATAGAATTATTCCTGTTTGGGAGGTGGAGAGAAAGCAGAAATCAAAAATAAAGCCCCAAAAAGAGATATTTTTCCCTACAGGTAAAATGATACAACATGTATATTTTGGACATGCCCAGTTTCTGTGACTGCTTTTCTGGAGTGAATGCATTGATAACTATGCTTGAGGGAATGGCTGGAAATACTTTCATGCTTTACTATACTGCTACAGTCATGCTGCCATAATCTACAGGAACTTAAATTATTCTGTATGGAAAGCCACTAACGTGGAAGAGGAATTTCTCTTTGATAAATTTGATTAAAACAAACAATCCCAAGTGAATTAACTTCATTGTGTGATTAAATTATGAAAAATTTCATGAAACATTTCTTTGCATAAGCTGCCTTTGTCGCTGCTGCAGGTGTAGGCACCACAATAGTAGCCTTTAAGCACCACTACCTTTCCAGACTGGCCTCTATACCATCTTTTCTTCCCACCCACAGAGTGTGATCCCAGTATTTCCTCTGAGTGCAGCATTCCCCTAGGCTCTAGTGCAGCTTCTTTGGCAAGTGGTGGGAAAAGTCTTTTAGTCAGGAAAACAGTGGACTGTATCCCTCTGGAGAACACCACAGAAAAGTTGCAGTTTATCCCAGAATGGAATTTTTGCTATGGAAGGAAAAAAGTATTTTGTAAGAGGGCAAATGCTAACATTCCTCTTAGACAAAAGCAGTTATTCTTTCAGAAAACTCACTTTTCTTCATCAGTCTGATGCTTTGGTTAGGTTTTTCACCAGTTCCAAACGGACTTTTTTTTGCCAGACAACTCAACCAAGTACCAAAGGTCTTCCTCTCTGTCCATCCAATCTTTCCTGCAGGCCCCTGTATTTCTGAGGCCCCTTCCTCTCATGTCTACAACATGCTGATAAACTTATTGAGTACCTCTCATTCCTATTTTATTTACAAACCAAGTTACCTGCAACACCATGTGTCCCAAGAGAAACACAATTGAAATGACATCTCTGTATCAGACCACTTTACTGCACAGTCACATGTACATATATATATTCAGATAACAACATTCTCCTTAAAAACATTTGCCTAAACACGGTTGCTATGGCCACTTTGAGGTTACAGAACTGTCAGAGCCATGACAGGGTCACAGCTCCCTTCTTCCAGATACACCTCCTTTCCCATTTAGGAAGAAGAAGAAGCACGTTAGTATATTCCACAGAAGTCATTAGGGCATATATGGCTTATGGCAAATAGGCTCCTTCCCTGCTAGAAACTATAACCACTCATGGCTCAGGATGGGCAACTCAACTATCCACCACTGAATTGCTAATGTGGTATGTACTCTATAAAGATGAAAAGCCATCTGGTGCTTGAATCTAGTCTGCTTTGATATAACCAGAGGCCTTTTATCATCTCAAGACATTATGAAATTACCTTAGACCAATTCCTGGCAGACAGGTACCCACACAAGAGAACTGGCACCAGCCAAGATAAAATAAAATCAGAGACCGCGCAGACCACACTGCCCTTTACTAGTAGAAAAAGTCCATTAGGTCCACAGCTGAGCTTTACCAGGAAAAAACAGAGGATACGAACCCAAAGCTGACTTAAAAATTTACAGCTATGCTGTTGATTAATTTTACTGTTTAATCATTTTGGTTTGCAGTTCTGTGCTTTGTATTTCCTGCACTTTCTCAGAGTACATCAGCCCACAGGGCTTGTCATAAACAATACCTTTGAGAGCTTTTAATTTTTAGCCAAAGAAAAAGATGAAAAGTTAAATCACTTACTGTTCCCTTCCTATTGGTTGCAAATTGATTTTATTTACTGAAACTTGCTTGCACTGCAAAAACCACTCAACACATACAGTAAATAAGTCAGTACATGAAAGTCTAATGTAACCTAGTAGCTACCTATCCCTTTGAAACAGACTGCAGTCATAAACACCTACATACAAATTTAATTGAATGCTTATTTTTCTCCTGCTTACAAGAGGTCAATCAATACTATCAAAGACAAAAAATAGCTTGGTTGGTCCTGACAAAATTTAAGGCATATATTCCATGCTGCTTCACAGTATTAAAGACAGACAGGGTACTTAACACACCAACCATATTTTGTATGTCATTTCAACTTAAAAATTGCAAGGCACAGAACAAACATTGGTAAGTTATTAGCTTCAGTCTTCTGGTGAACTTCATAGTAGTAACATCAGAGCCTGAAGCAATACTACTACTGTCAGATCTCATAAGCTAAACAGGGTCAGGCCAAACAGGCACTTGAATAAGGCACCTTTGAGAATCACGTAAGTGCAGCAAGAAATAATGCTGACAATTCAGTAGCGAGCACTATTCCTTCCACAGCAGAACTTTTCATCTCAGATACTCAGCCACAGGAGCTCTGCAGAACAAACCAGCTCTGAAAGGCATCAACATTGTGCCGAAAAAACATAACCCTAATTCCCAGCTCAAGTTACTACAGTTCACCTATTAAAATTTCTCCAGTCATTTCAAGGAAATGAGATAGTCATTGTTTCCTATTCTCACACTTTTCTTGTGAGACAAAACATTAGTCAACATTTTCAGTGTTTCTCTGGGAGGGTGGGAAGGCTGCATTTTTAGTGGGTAAAGCAATCTGCTCACTCATGTGTATCTATTTTACCATTAGCAAAATGGTTTCAGGGGCAGCGTTGCTCTGGGTCTGTGCATCTATCTGCCTATCCATTATTAATAAAGAAGAATAAGCATCCAGCCTACACTTTCATGATGAAGGAAGCCTCTTTTATATAGGAAATGAAAACGTACAGGTTTATTTCAGTGGCTGCACTTTACCTCACTGTTGTGGGCAAAAACCCCACAATCCTATCATTTACACTAAATCACCTCCACTACTGAAAGCACAATACACTTAGAGAATGTGGCTCAGCAGCTCCCAGAATAAAAGGCAATTCTTAAAGTAGGAGCTTATATCTGACATTTACAGTATCTAGTAAGTGATTCAGCAAGCTACAGTTGCTGTGCACAATGACAGATCATTGGATAAATGAGCAACCGATAACAAGTGTGGAAGCCTCAGCTGTCCACATCAATAAATTAGACAATATCAAATAATCAATGCTATAAACTACAAACTCCTGATTTAAAGTTGAAGGAAAAAACGTAGATGATGTTCAAGAACATGACAGAGAACTAGGGGGCATCACAGGTCAATAAAAACTAACGCTATTTGCCATTCTAATTACTTTGCATGTTCATGAGCTAGGAAGGCAGTTTGTGAAGCTGTAAGTAAAGCGCCAAGAGTACTGACACTATATATAATTCATAGACTGCAGCATATTGCTACATTTCTCATTGCCCTTAGAACTTGTACTTTCTCCAGGAAATATGGAGGTAATACTTAATGTTTATCTTCCAAACTCGTTTTTCATGTGCCCTGTATTAAGAGGTCACTCTGGTGAATGGGAAAGTCATCAATCTGGACCATTTGAGGGACCAAAAATGAAGGAGCCTTTATCCTTGTGGATAGATTGCGTTGTCACTTCAGCAGTGACACAGTTCATACAGCAACCACGAAAGGGCACATGCATCCATCCCTCAGATATTGTCCAGATCCTCAACTTACTGACTTTGATGAGGTGCTCTTGTAACCAGCAGAGCTGGATGAATTTATCAGGACCTTGCTGGGTGTCAGGTGAAAAGGAGATGTTAAAAGGCAGAACATGACTGGCTGTGTCACTTCTTCCAGGTGAATGGGCACCCACGTTGTACTGATACCTAGCTCTGGATTGAATTTTCCTGTTGACTCTTTGCAGACACAGAAGTTCCTGCAGATTTATGTTGGGGTTTTTGCATGGTTGAACAAAGAGCACTCTGAAAGAGGGAGAGAAATTGCTCCATTTTCCAAATGTGGTCAAAAGCAAATGGCCACATTTCTCTTTCTGGATCACACTGGGTTTGCCTGAGGTAGCTAGAAAAATTAAAGTCACTATAGAAATTAGCGGCTATTAAGTGTGCTTTGACCACAGAAACATGCTTAGCTGCCTACAGGCAGTTAATGGAATGCTGCTGGCCAGATGTAACAAGTCAGAATACGAGTTAGAGGTTTAAGATAAATACTTTTTACTGTAAGAAACAGAAACCTAATATTTACAAAACAAAGGCTTTAATAAAAAAATACAAATCACATAAGATATATCAAAAGAAAATTCTAATTTTTGGCACTTCCTATATGTAGCTTTAAATAGACAGTTATTTCTGCAATGGTTTGAGAACCCAGCTGTGAAATTCATTTCCTGGTCTTGTAGTACTGTATTTGTCAGCACTTAACCCATTTCTGGTTTGGTTTCTGTGACAAAAAGGAAGGTTTCCTTTAGAAAATAAAAATATTACAAGATGCAATGCATCATTTATATGAAAATGTGGCAGAGGAAATGCTAAGAACAGTATCTTCCACTAAAGGTCTTTTAAAGTTCGGGACTCTCAATAGAAACTTAATTTGGGCAGGTTTTTCTTTATCCTTTGCATTTAATGAAAAACTGATTCCCTGACTCTGTCAAGATATTGCAAACAGTGAGAAGAGATGAAGTCTTGCTATGAAATGTGTAAGTTATAGCAGCAAGAAAATGTCACTTCAGATATGACATAAATGTTATATATTTTAACATGTCAACATTAGAAGGGAACAGGAAGGATTTTCTGTTCTCAACAATCTGCAGTATCCCTCCCAAAAGTAGAGAATTTCTGCAGATTTAACTTGTTGACTTTAAAATTTCTCTTTTGAATTAAAAAACTATCTCCTTTTCACAGTTACTAGAACTGCAGTCACAAACATGCTGCTTTTCTCTTTGCCTTTTGTTTTTGTAAATATTTTCCCCTCAACAATAGGTTTCTCTATTTTTTTTTTCACTTATTCTCTTTTGGAGTCAAATATCGGTAAAAGTTCTGTTACAAAAAAATGTTAAAAGGTGTTTTCCAGGAGGAAAGAAGACCCTGCTGCCTCTACCACTATAAATACAGTCCATTGGCCAATGGCATGTACTAACACCATGAATTAAAAAGGAAATATAAGTCACTGAAAATCTTATGAGCTTACTATCCACCCTAACTACTTATACTAGGTTTGAAGAAAATCTGAAAATGCATACTTTATTTTGAGCTCAGCAGCTCTGATCAGTTAATCACTATATCTTATCTTGTGTCACTATTAGAGAATGATATTAAAGCCCAATGTGGCACACAGGCCTATGTCAGGGAAGCCACAGCAGGAGCCCCCTTCTCTCTGTATCCTCCTGAGGCCGAGGCAAGAGATATGGCCTCACATGAACCAAGGAAACAGGGTGCAAACATCTATTACCCCCTTACTCCAGAAGCATTTTGCACAGTGATTTGCTGTCCATATTACTAAGTATGGGAGGAAATAGTGGATTATGGATAAAAATAGGTTGTTAAGTACAAAGTAGAAAGTGCCAATGTTCTCTGACTGCACTCCAGCAGCTCCCCACGAAGAAACAGAAAGCAGAAGTTGGGCCTTCGGCTGGAAACAGCAAATTTCCTGCCAAGAGTGAGCTCTAGCTAGAGCACTCACATGGGATACAACAGGGGACAGGCACCCTAGGCCATATGTCAGGAGTGGAGAGGACTGCCAAGCACCGAGAGTGAACTGAACATTGTTCATGGCAGGGAAAGAAGGGCTAAAGCTGCCAAGCCAGGAGAGAAGAGAAAGAAGGAAAAGCATGTTCCTGAGTCCAACAGCTGCTGACAGCTTCAACACCACTTCAGATGTGATACAATTCTGGTGAACCCTAAATAGGGGAAATTTTTCATTTGAAGATGTGGAGCTGAAAAAAGAGCTCTCTAGAAGGAGCAGCTGTTTTCAGGAAAAAGGAAACAGCTCCAAATACAGCAAACACTTCCCATCTCCATCAGCACTGGCTATGCATTTATGTGAGGAGAAGCAAAGCCTGAAGTCCAGGCTAAACTCCCATCATATGCACATCACCACATTTTACCTTGGAGTGCTTTTCAGTCTGTTTTATCAGGAAAATTCACGGTCTGCTTTAGGCTTTCCTTGAAATGATTTCTGCTTTATTTGAGACAACAGGCACTATGACCTACGTTTGAAAATACAAATAAATAAGATAGAGGGGAGCTAGCAGCTCTCATCAGATCCACTGGTCAAAATCAGGAATGAAAATACCCCTGCACTCCAAGCAACTCCCATACCTTGGGGATTAGAAAAGAATTCTAGTGCTGCCAGGAACTGGAGTCTGCATTTGGTGAAAAGTCTGGCATTTCACAAGAAATTTCCTATGAAATATCAATTTCATTCTTTTATAATATCAATTCCAAAAAGATTTTTAATAAGAACTATCAAAACACCTAATTCCAGGAATGCTGAAAGATTCTAACAATACACATGAGTATTACTAGATGTATTATTGTATTTGTATTGTATTATTAAAAATTATATACCCAAAAATCAAATTAAAATCTCTCAGCTCACAAAAAAGAAGTAATTTTACAAAACAAAGAAACAAAATTTTGCAATATGATCTTTGATGTAAAAATTACATAAACTGAAATTCCACACAATGCTCACACATGTTACTGCCTTATTTGATGATAAAATGGTGGTAACAACAGCTATTTCATCTCATCCCCAAAGAAAAGGCTCTGAAGCTTAGACTATGCAGCAGCAACGGGAGGGTAAGTGCGTGTCCAGACTCCACCAGGACCTGGAGGCTCTGCCCTCTCTGCAGAGTGCAAGGCCAGGCAGAGATGTCAGAGCTATTTTGGGTACCAGAAGCCATACAAACATGTTAACTAGCTCTGTTGAAAAAGCTCCTTCACAATTAACTTGGGAATCCCTACAGACCAGATCTCTGTGCAACCGGCATGTCCTTAGTACAGCACCTCTCACTGCAGAAAACTCTCCTGAATATGGTCAGTGCATCCACTTTTATTCCTTAGCCACATGCTTTTTTAACCTGTGTCTTACAATGGCCCTGCTTTTACACATAACCAGTTCCCATCAACTCAATGACATTCAGAGCTCAGTGACCTTTTAGGGCTAAACTGTTTTTTTGGATAAGTAACTACTTAAACAGTACTGAAGCATTTCATAAATTCTTTGTACATTACCAAACTGCTTGTGCCAAAACATAATGCCATTGGGATAGAATCATAACTAAACATTTTCAGATTTTTAAGCAAATCACAATTCTTATATTTTACATTACAAAAGAAAATCCCTTAGAACCACCTGAATCCCAAAGGACACATTTCAGTTCAGTTCAAATAAGCTTTTAATTTATCTTAACACCTTTTACTGTTGTTCTGGAAACTGTCAACAGTCAAAATGTCATTCAACATGTTATTTCTATGATTCTGTTGATAATACTTTATCTACTGTAAACTGATAAGGCTTAGAGTGCAATTGTAAGTGCTGCAGGTGTAAATTTGTACTGATCAACACCCATTGATTCCTGCCAATGTGTCACTAGACTCCACTACAAATAATGTAAAACATCATACTCACTTTACGGAGGAATAAAAACGTGCAGAAAAGCAACCATCACCAAACAGTGGACATACTTTCAGCTCATATCCTCATTTAACTCTGTGGTAGCTTGTCTCTGTATGTCCCCAGAGCTGCTGGAGAGTATGACTAATCGTTTACATTTACAAATCCAATTCACCCCCTTGGATTAACAATAGCAAATCACCATCAACTACTTGTGCTAATAAAGGGGTCCCAAACACACAAACAAAATCTAGTGAAAGCAGCAGGTGTAATTTGAAAAGTGAGCAATGTAATGAGATTTGAAAGAATTTAATTGAAAAACTATGAGCAAAGAGTGAATTCAGGCAGAATCATTCAATTCATGTAGCCATGTGGAATAATTTGTCATTTACAACGGTCAAAACAAATATTGCTGCATAAATGACTTTTAGGAAGAGCCAGGCATTTTAGCAGCCTGTGAGGAATATGACAGGGTAGAGGTTGAAGGAAACTTGGAGGACAGTGCTGCCAGACAGAGTGGTCCAATAATTCCTGCATGTCACTCCAATCCATCACCAGCAGTTTATGAAGCTGGTCAGATGGCCACCTTCTGCTGTCAAACTGGAAAATAATTCACCAGTACAAGTTCACAAATCACCTTTTTCACAAGGAGCAGAAAGAACAAGGCAACCTCTCCAGCTAGCATACCTGTCCATGGAAAAGCACATCCCTGAAAGAAAGCTCCATCTGCCAGGGGAACACCTGGGCCACCTCATGAGATCAGGTCTTGGTCCTTTCTTGGGGGGGGCACACTTTCCCCAACCTCCAACGCACAACTGTTTACATCTTCTTCTAAGCCTGTTTTCTCACAAACCAATGTTCCAAAAGCAAAAGAGAGTGCTGAAACAGCAGGTAAACATAGCGGGTATTTTTCTCAACTACACTTTTTCATCCAAAAAGCTATTGAAACATTGCTATATATCAGACGGAGTGAAATGGCTGGTACAGCTGGGGAAAGCAGGAGGTTGCCTATATTGCCTTTCAAAAAAAATGTGACTTATTATGTTTGCATTTTTCTTTTTATCTGTTTTAATTGCTCTTCAATAAACACTAGCATTTAACAATACTAATTAAAAAGCTTATGATTTGTGATATTCTGAATATATGTAATTTAATTAAAAACTAATAAATTCTGATACTGTTGATTATCTGTAACTTCATATTAGAATGTTCATTTTTTCTATGTGGCTGCACTGTAATTTATTACCTAATTAAAAACTGAGTTTCTGTTACATTTTCTAGGGTTTAGAATCCTGGGTCACACTTGCTAATCTCACTTGTTTGTCCACAACAAAACTACCAAGAGGCAAGTGAAAATGTATGCATTTTTATTTATTTATTTTTACATAGACTGAAGGGTTGGATGTTACTTGCTAAGAGATAACTTTGTTGTCGCGTTCCTTCAGGAAAAAAGGCTGACAAGACTTGTTTCACATCTGTCTGCATAATATAACAAACCAATGAAGAACTAGTGATGAAAAAGCTGATTTGTTGACAATTATTGTTAAATGCACCCAAACACCAAGATTTTGGCACTGCTCATTAGCGCTGTATTGTAGCTCAGGATTTTGTCCCTATAAATACTTTGTGTCAAAATATTTTTCGAATATATTCTAGGCTGCAAGCCTGTTCCTTACAACCCCGAAGAGCTACAGCTTCTGAAGCCTTTTATCATTTTCATCACACTCGCCTGTACCTTAACCATCGAAGCTGTATGATAACATTGCCAGCCACGTACAGTACTCCATGTGTAGTCCAACTACCCCTCTCTACAAATGCCATTTTACCTGTGTGTTTTGTGCTCTGCTCATCTACTAACACAACTCAGATCTCTTTGTGTGGCCAGTGGCCAGGCATCGTGCTGGTGGCTTTCATTTTCCATCTATGACTTCAAAGATTTTTTCTTACAAATTATCTCATAGCAGCTAATATCATGACTTAGTCACAGGAAGAAGAAAGGGAATAGGAACTCCCCTTCTAACTGAGCCACTGAGATCTTCCGTTTGGATTTGCAGAAGCGAGAAAGCAAGACTGGATTTGAGGAAAGTGGTGTCTGAGAATTGGCACATGCAGCTCCCTTGCACAGCCACAGCCACCCACACAACTGCCCTGACACACTCTGGCACAGGAAATTAAGGCAGCACCTACCAAGTTCACTTAAACAATTGCTGGATAACTAATAAGAGAAGGGGTCTGCCCCTAATTAAAAGTCTCACCTAGTATCTACTCGAAATAAATGCTAAAGCAACACATACTTAGCTAAAGCTAAATATGAATATCAAATACACAGTCATTCTTCACTTAGTCCACCATTTCTCTCTTGGCTGCAAACAACTTTGACAGGGTGCCTTGTGGGATCACATCTGCAGTAAAGCTGCCACATTGGCCTTGGATATCATTAACTCTCCAGACTACCTTTTCCAGCAGCAAGTTAAAATGCTGCTTCTGGCTCCTGCATCTTCAACTTCTCCTGAACCTTTCCACTATTCCAACTTCTGCTACATCAGCACTGCATTTATCCTGATTTCAAGTTCCACTCTTTAGATGCCCATACTGCATTTACATATGAATACTATTCATTTCACATTGCCACTTCCATGGATACCATAATCTCCAAAAAGGACTAAAAAAACAGATTTGATGCAACTTTAAAAAAGGAAAGATCCTTGTCTTACAATCAAGAGATAAAGTAAATAACTTAATCAACTTAATTGGTATTTCAAGTATCATGTACTTTAGCAAATGCCTGAAAGACTACAAGGAATCTAACCCAACCCCTTCTCTCTCCATGGCAGTGCAGCTTCCTTGCTCCAGGGAGATCTGGAAGTTCCACTTCCAGAATAACCCTTTTATAATTTCGGGTTACCACAGCTGCTAGCAGCAGCCAACAGGGTCTTGCTGTTTAAAATCTGTGTTGTTACAGGAACTCAGGCACTTGCCAATAAATGCCAATTCAGGCATGTTAATAAGTAACAGCATTAGAAAGTTCCTGCAGAAGAAAACCGTTGGCAAAATCCTTTTCTCCACATCTGCATTGCAGGATAGCAGAGACAATTATACCACAGTTTTGCTGGTAAGCCTTCAGCAGTATTTGTCAACAATGATTTACAGAGACCAGTAGGTTCAGCAGTCTAAGACCTGATCCCACCCTAGCTCCTCCTGGTAGAGTACTTTGATGAGAACTGAATTTTCAGACAGGTGAATAATGTGGCCCAGTGCAACACCAATCCCATTACAAGAAAGACATTGGCATACCGAACAAGTCTGTGAAGGCCCACAAAGATCATTAGGGGGCTGGAGTGTTTATCTTACAAGGAGAGGCTGAGAGAGCGGGGGTAGATTGGTTTGGATGAAAGAAGACTCATGGAGATTTTATCCATGCATATAAACACCTGGTGGGAAGGCGTAAAGAAGATGGATCCAGACTATTCTCAGTGGTGCCCAGTGAAAGCCAAAGAGGCAATGGGCACACAAATGGAAATAAAAGAAATTATGTTTAAACATGAAAAAAATCTTTTTTATTGCGAGGGTGGTTGCACACTGTGGCAGCCATGCCTGGAGAGGTTGTGGAGTCTGTATTCTCAGAGATAGTCAAAACCCGACTGGGCACAGCCCTGGGCAGCCTGCTGTAGCTGATTCTCCTTGAGCTGGGGGTTGGATGGGATGATCTCCAGAGCTGCCTCCAACCTACATCTGCACTAGCTCAGGGAAAGCCAACTCTCAGGATGTGTGTCAGCAGCTACACCAGTATGTAGTTTTCTTGTTGCCTCCCATGAGACGTATTCTTCAATGAGGATGTCATGTACCTGCTCCCAGCTTGTGATCTGATCTGCCTCAGGACCCTCCACCCCACATAGCCAACCACACCACACAAGAAGTCCTCTGCTTTCTGTTGTATGAGTTATCTTTGACCTCTCCCCCATAAAGATCTAAAACGACACGCATTTAAAATTCACAAATTGAAAACAAAACAGACCCAGGAGAAAGAAACCTGGTGAAGCACCAAGCTGTAAGATATGGTTCTATCTATTATATTTGTAGTTCTAATCCATATTTACAGGTTATCATCTACATAAACTTATTGGCTTATTCCAGATAACATCAGATATGTCTCACAAACCCTTAAATCTGGAAAAGGTGTTTACTAACATTTTTGCTTTTATAAACTAAAGGAAATTGAATTTAATATGAATTTCACACCAAATTACAAGGGGAAATATCTCCTGGTTCTCAAGCATTTTGCAAAAAGGAGAACACTTGCATATTCCATATTTACATTTTTAATAATTCAGGTAATAAACATTTTAATAAACTTAACTATAATACATACTATAGTTAGTTTAGGACAAATTTATTAAATTGTAAAGTATGAATGTACCACACTGTTCAAATAACGAAGAGAACATGTGAGTTTTGGCAAGGTCATGATGAGAGGGAGAGTATAGAATACGTGTTATCTAAAGAATATCCATCATGGGGAATTGAATTAGACGCATCTCATTTTCACTTTGTCAAACTTAGTTCATTTTCTGGTTGAAGACCAGCATGCTACCGAGGATAGAAACTATCCGCAAGGCAGGTATTATATCTTCATTTGACAGGTCTGGGATCAGGTAGGTCAAATCAATACTTTAGAGATCTGCCCATGGTCAAAAATGGACAATAAGGAATCACGTGATATATGAACCTGGCACACAGGGAAAAGAACTCATTTAAATGGAACAATGATAAAAAAAGAAAAATTGATTTCACTCAAAACAAAGGGAAGAACTGTATTCCAAGAACATATTAGAAATATATGGACTAATTCAGTTTGATATGAGAAAGTAGAATTCTACTTATCAGTGCTTGAAGTAGGACCCCATTTTAATCAGTATGTCGAAACACAAACAGGAAAATACCTATTCATTTGTTTTTATGGTTTTGGGCAAAAGGCTGAAAAAACACCTCAACTGTTTTCAGACACTGAAGGCAAAATAATAATTATAGATGTCATACTGCACAGCGGAATGGAAAGGGATCAGGAATATATTGGTAGGCAATATTTTTTACATATTCATTTCTGGTACCTGACAAAAAGAGACAGAAAAATGCTGTTGACTAGTAAATTACTACACGGACTCAGAAACATACAGTGTATGACCTCCTGATAAGCAGATTATTTTTCCCCTGACAGTCCAATGTTCCTAACTTCATTCTTGGAAAAGGCTGTGCCATGGTCTTTACTGAAGACAAACCCTAGACTAGAGAACTTGATCATCACAAAGTAAGCCAAAGCTTAAAGATATAGAACAATAACTCAAAAAATATATTAATTACTCAAGATGTCTCTTTTGGCTGTGTTTCATTCTAGTACAAACCTCACCAAAAGCCTGTTTTGCAGCTTTAGTCAACCTTTCCTCTGTTTAACACTGAAGACAAAAATGGAGTCTGAATTACTTCCAGTGTATAGGGAAGACTTAGGTCCGCTCTGCCTTTTGCTTTTGCTACCAGTATTTCCAGGTTTTGTACGGACCAAAAGGTAGAAGTAGTCTTCTGTGGAATTTTATAAGATCTTGAAATAATTTGCTCTAGTTCGGGACTGCTCAGCTATTAGAATTTGGTTTGGACTTAATTTTATCGAATAGATTCACTGACATGTGAAAACCACTTTTTCTTATTATTTGAAATCTTTAATATTGGCATAGAACAAAGACTCTTACCAGTAACCTTCAATTCAACAGTTCTTCGTATAAGCTTGCCTTCAAACTTCAGTTCACAGGTATAATTTCCTCCATCCTCTTCCTGGACCTCTTGTATTAAGAGAGTATTTCCCTTCTGAATTACAATGCTTCTCCACATTTTTGGCTTACATTCCTGCAGAAAAAAAATCGATTGCCTAAATTACCCAGCTTGTATGACATAAGACAGTGTTGCCTGATCAGATTTTCAGTATTATACGTAAGTAAACAATCATCTCAATATATTTTGCAATTCAAATTCAAATATAATATCGAAAAGCACAGAGAGCTGAAACTGGAATTGATTTAGAGACAGAAATTAAACAGAAATGTTTTTAAGGTTCAGTAATTCCCACTGTATCACATGGGCCGTGTTTAATATGTGGTGCCCTGAAGCAATGGTTAAGTATCTTCTCTTTTTCATGATCAACAACTGCCAAGACCTCTGTTTTAGGATGGACCATTAAAATACATCTCTGTTTGAATGGAGTAAGGGCAACATCTGTTAAAGAGTTAGCCTGAAGGCAAGCTTTACACACAGTCTCAGGCTAGAACCATTTACCAACAGAAGAAAACCAAGAGAACAGCAGTTTTGTGAGCAAGAGAATTCAGGAAGCCTGGTTTCCTTATGGTCTTGTTTTTCATCACTGGCTTCTCTGGCACCTTATGAGCTCTGATTCAACCTTTTCCCATCACCGTGCTCTCTGTAGCATCACCCCATGTGCATTCTCTGATGGAGTGCTTGGTACTGATGGCCTGCAACTCTCACTGACTTCCCCAAGCAGACCGTAGCTGTTATTTGGCAGATTTAGGTTTATCACTATGAATTGTGGTCCTACTGGAACAGCATTTGAGTCCTTCTGTATAGTGTGTGATACAGTGCAAGAAGAGACTCTCTCCTTCCTAACATACTGTAGCTTTGCAGCCAGATCAGTCACCTTCCACACTAACGGTACTTATGATTGAATACCTCCTGGAATGCTCAGAACTAAAAGCATAGGCACAATCTGATCATTGTCTCTTTAAAATGGTACCTTAAGATTATATATTTATTGTCTCTCAATAACTTCAGCATCAAGCCTGTTCTGCTTTTCTCAATTCTCTAAACCACTCAGCACTCCTGACACCCTTGGAGGCTCTGCCTAATTCTGCACCCAGAGCACACAAAGCAACATAGAGCCCAAGTACCTTTACTGCCCCTCTGTTCCTTCTCTCAAGGTGGCAACACGGAATAGGCACTCAGTGTGCAGCCGACAATCTCACATCGGTTATACCAACTTCAGAGATTCATGTAAATAGCCCACACCTCTGCCCCATTTTCAGCTCGTCTGCAACAGCAGCGTCAGAAATACAGCAAACAAAACAGAACAAAGCTTTCTCTTAAGAAAACAGCCAAACAAGAAAATGCATTGTTACAGTGTGGTCAGATGTGGAATTCTGAAACTCTGCAACATTACTGCAGGTAACAGAGTGTTCGGGTTATCGTTCTGTCTCCAAAGTACTGTTGTAAGGAAAGTGTAATCCTGTCTTACATGTGAACTTTAGTTAGCACCGATGACAGAGAATGATCAGGATCCAGATCCTATCTGCCATGCTAAGAAGAATCAGAGCTTATTTTTGTTAGTAAAGCCTATCTGGATCCTGATTAGGAGAAGAATCAGAGCTTATTTTTGTTAGTAAATTACACTGACATCGCTTGAGACTCATGCAAGGGACAGATCTGAGCCAGAAAATGCCATTAAATCCTTTCTGATTTGCACTCAATTTTTAAGTCCTATTTAAAGGTGCATCAACCACCTACTTGGAGTAACTAGATCTGAACACTGGGCAAAGAATATGATTCAGTTCTATTCAATCCTAATTTAGGAGGAGTACAATTCCCAGAATACACAAAGTAAGTGTATTTCAGATATGCACCCTTTCAATGCAGCACTGAAAGACCCTATCATATGTTACCAGCTTTATATTCTCCATCTTATTTCTAAAAAAATGGGAGCAAAGAAATCGAAGTTATATTTTCATACACTTTATATTTTTATGTACTACGTGTTTGTAATAAGAAGGGCAACATCTTTACTGCTATAAAGATTAATTATTTAGCACAAACATTGTTTGTGCTATTGTGGTTTTACAGTGAGGAACTGTTCTTGTTGGAACTGTACCACTAATTTCCTAATTGTTTCTTTTTGTATCTACTTAGAACACTTCATATTACAAATGATTTATAACCCTTTCTTTCCTAAATTTTAGCTAATTAATTTTTCTTCTACTGATTATGCAGGCTTTCTAAACATATGTTGAAAAGGCCTGTTTTTTCTGCTTGTTATTCACAGAACAGTTCAATCCACAAAATTAAAAAAAAAAAGTAGACAAGCTGGAAAATTGTAACAATTTGTATTTTAAGCAACACAAATGGCCAAGAAACAAACCAATACAAAACAATCTAACTTGTCTTCATTTTGTAGAAACAATCTAGATTTTTTTTTGCTAGAGGTCTGCCAATTTCTCTTAAAAAAGTGCTCAGTTGTACAACTGTTGCTTGTTTAACCAATTAATTGCTCTTTTCTGCTTTTACACCATGTCTACCTGCTAGAAGAATCTGAAAGTTTATTTTTCTAATCTATTTATTCTCCTTAGACATCTTAAATATTTGTGGGTTTTTTTCCCCCAATAATTAAGTTCTGCAATATTAAGCTTCTTTTTCTCTTCCTTGAAATTTAAGTGGCAGCACCTCAACAACTCTATTTTTTGCAGGGTAGATAATAACTACCTGTCCTTCACCTGACATTTTGAGAGTTTACACAGCCCTTCATTCAACCCAGTAGTAGGAAACAGATGGCGGAAATGGATTAAGCCTCCACATTCGAGATGTAATATACTTTATACTTTGCCAGCTGATTTTTCATCAAACTGCTCTTACTGTTAAATCCCATTCGTTCAATCATGCCTTGACACATACGCTTATTTAAAAAAAAATCCTTACACTTCTTGTCAAAACATTTCTAAGAGGCGTAACAGGGCTGCGCGTATATCAACGGCATTAATTGTGGAAATCTTTAAAAATTAATGTTTCATGCAGTGTAATTCTAGCCAGAAGTGAAGCCCATACAACTCTTAAAAGAAATCCTCATAGCAAATGTTTTATTACTTACTGAGTGCATGCGGAAATCTATTCAGGCATAACTATTTTAAGACCATGTTTAAATTACAGTAAATTCCATGCAAATCGATGCAATTATTGGCTCAGATTTGTTAATCCCTCCACAAAACGAAGCCTTCTAGAAGACAAGGCAAGTCCTGCACATGGTGGGCTTGCACCATCACTGTCCTGTCTGATGATAGTTCATTGGTGACAAGTCCAAGCTCTCCAGCCACTGGTGAACTGTCAGGTTCTTCTGAACACAAGGATCTCTCTTTTCAGACAAAGGTAGCCTCGAGGGCTTCCTCATATTTATTTATCTACTGTTCTATTTTGGACAACTTATGCTCACCCCCTGGATGAAAAACTTTTCTAAATCTTTCAGCATAATGAACAGGAATTGCCTCCCTGTGCCTCTGGAGCAGATTTACACAAGAAGATGGCTGATTGATTACACCTTCATGGACACATCGAACTCAATCACAAAGGCAGAAGGGGGAAAAACTTGAGGATCCAGTGTGCTACAACTGGAAACAGATGCCGCCTTCAGAAAGTGAGAGTCTGATCCTAAAGTGGAATATCACTTTATACTATTCTTTGGGAGAAGAGACCTGCTTTTTGTTACACACATTGTCTCTCACAATATGATCTTAAATCCCAGATTGCAATTTGTAGGGGTTACCCCAGTATGCATCATATTATTTTGAAATGCAAGTAACTATGTATTTTCTAGAAACTAGACTTACGCTCTTCTGAATAGGCAGACTGCTATTAACAGTTAGTACCATAATACCCTCTGGAATATTTTTCCAAAACCCTATTTGAGGAATAAGTTTCAAGGGACAACCTGACATATATACCTTCTGCATAACATTAATATTGACATTTCACATTACTGAGCTTGCTGAGTCAGGCCAAGTGTTGTCTAGGAATTGAAATGATAAAACCTTATTGTTACTTATGGATAAAGACATATATGTAGAAATGTCTCTTTTCATTATCAAGCCAGACTAAAGGTTTTCAACTTTGTTTGTCTCACTGTTATCATCCAACCACATCAATTCTGTTTAATTTCACTATGGTGATGACTCATCAGTCAGCTGTCAGACTCCAGTGATGTCACACAAACTGTGTGTGCAACCCAGATAACATGTGTGGGTATATGGAACAAAGACCCTTCTGTTCCCTTTCTTGCTCAGCACAAAGTATTGTTGATGTGGGGTTGTACGTGCATCTTCCTTAGACTGATTTCTGCTCCGTGACAGCTGAAGATTATTCCTGCCAGACTATTTTTCCGGTGTTCTCTTGCCAAAAACCAAAAATAAGATCTTCAGTGACCGGGTGTTCAGTACCACCTAGGTAGACAGGGCAAGAAACAGCTTCTCTCTGGTACCCTCTTTCCTCCAAGATTTCAGATTTAACTGAATACGTATATTTTATGTATTAACAGCACTGTAGATATCCACCCATATGCTGAGAGAAACAGCTTCAATGGCTGAAAGAAAAACTTTGTTTATACTAACAGTGGGTTATGGTACCCATTTTGTTACTCTAAGATAGAACATGTGAGATTTCTGTAAAAAATAGAAATAGATGACAAGTTTTATAATTGCTCTTTTCTGATGCAACCTGCTAAGTAGAAAAAAAATCTGCAGCTCTGCACATATTACTTATTTCAAACAAAATAACTATATTTAAAGAATGTTATTAAGTTTGGCAAACCAAGCACTCAAAATTTAGCATTTAACTAGTTTGTGGTTTACCATCTTCATTACCTGAACCAAGTTTGTACTAAACTCATTCTGCCTTTATCCCTACAATCCAAACTCTATTTTCCATGGACCCCACTGAGAAAATCCTTTTGCCCAACTACTTCTTATTCCCTTTGACCCTCGGCTCTTCATTCTTCTCCATGGTTTCTTGCACCAACTTGTACCCGACAGCTTTTGATATGTCAGACTTCAGCCCAAGTCCAGACAATAGGTAAAATTTGCCAGACCTTCCTATGGTCTTGGTACCTAACGTCTGCATGATGACCACATTTTAGTCATTCTCCTTTTTTCTTGGGATGCTACAGAAACACATCACCAACACATCTGCTGCTGAACGTGGCGTGTGATACTTGACAGGCCTTGGACAAGGTACAGCCAGCCAAGTTACCTGCCAAGTAGTAAAAGTATCTAACAGACCTCAGTAAAATTACTCAATGAACCTCAGCAAAAGCAAAAGCATCTCTGTGAAATTACCCAGCAGCCTTTGGTAAAAACTAACAAGCCTTGGTGAAATTACCCAACAGACTTCATAAAAATTAATTGGGTAGAACTACTGAAGCTGGTGGCGCCGATACATACACCTTTGGCTCCATTGTAGATTGCTTCCCTTTATTTCTACTACAGTATTAGGTAGGGAGACATCCCACCAAGATGGAAACTGGTACAGACACACAGTGGTTTGGGAACGTGGTATTGCAGTTAGTGAAATTATATGACCTCCTGCACAGAACATCCTCATTGATGTTCATTTCTGCTGGACAATGACTATGCTGGGTAGTTTTGTCTGTACTTTAGTATTTCTTCTGTGATACTGGGCCAACATCCTCCTGACCAGCCACAAACCACTGCAGGCTCAGAGAAGGCCATCTCCACGCCTCAGACTGAAAACAGTGGAAGTTTTGTATAGTTTCAGCACAACAGCAATAAGACAGCAATAGTTACCTTGTACCACACCACATCTGGCTCTTGACCGGCTGTTTTGTAATCCTCAATATCAGGACAGGAGATTGTCTTTCTCTTAGTGACTTCTGATTTTTCCAGATATCTGATCTTGCTGTTGTAGCAAAGCCCAGATTCATTCTCAGCTACCGTCAAGGACATGGACACCTTCATACAATATGTCGAGTTTCTGCAGGGACAGAAAAATATTTTCACTTATCCTACCTCCTTTTTACCATGTTTGTTTTAGCAGAGTAAGTTTCTTTGTTAAGCTCTTATCTTCACAAACACTTTAGTGACGTTCAAATAGTAACTGTCACGCTGTGCATTTCCAACACAGAGGAATTACTAGAAAACATAAAGGCTCATTTCTGATTTACTATGAAGAACCCTGTAGAAATTCTGATGTCAAGTGATCTAACCCAGCACAGCAGCTCTTTCAAGTTTGCAAGTCTACAAACACAGGAACCTGTTGGCACATCAAATGTTGGTCAGGATGCACTGCTCCATTTCCCCTGTGTATCACACACACTCTCCTCTCCCTCTTTCTCTCCCACTTTTGGGAGATTTCACTCCAGTACGCAGTGCTATATATTTGAGAAGAGGATTATGTGCTGGATGTTAAAGCACATCATGCAGGAAGAATTCCTCCCCCTGAAGGAACTGCTATATAAAATCCTAGAGTATGTGACACTGTGGTGGATCGACCTGGACTGGCTGCCAGCTGCCTACCCAGCCACTCCCTCACTACCCCTCAACGGGATGGGAAGGAGAAAGTAAGATGAAAAAGCTCATGGGTTGAGATAAAGATGATGAGATCTCTTACCAATCACCATCAGGGGCAAAACAGAGTCAACTTGAAAAAAGAATTTTAATTAATTGCAAATGAAAATAGATTTGGATGGTGTGAAAAACAAAAAAGCTAACACACATTCCCTTCACCTCTTTTTTTTTTATTCCTCTACCTCCCCTGGCCTCGAGCAGACAGAGGGTGGAGATGGGGAGCTGTGGTGCCTCCATAAGAGCCCCTCTCTGCCTCCCCTTCCTCCTCGCACGTTCCCCTGCTCCAGCGGGGCCCTCCATGGCTGCCATTCCCATCAGGAAAACCAGCTCCCCGGGTCCCTCCATGGCCTCAGGGGAGTCTCTGTTTGAGGCCTGGAGTGGATCCTCCCTCCTTCTGCCCGGCCCTCAGTGTTTGGGACTGTTTCTCACACTTTTCTCCTCACCCCTTGCTGCCATTTTGTGTTTTCTCAAACAGACTTTCCCTGAGGTGCCGCCAGCCCGGCTGAGGGGCTCAGCTCTGCCCTGGGGCCGCTGGAACCCACTGGAACCCTCCATGTCCAGCACGGGGCAGCCCCTCAGCTCTCCTCAGAGGGACCCAACAGTTCTGGGCACCTGCACCCAGCACAGAGAGATGAGAAGTCAGACTGGTGGTTATAAGGACATATTTTGGCCTTAAAATCTTGAGAAAAGTAATCCCTTAGCACTTCAAACCATTGCCTGCTCTATCACCACAGAATCCTGACAGAGTTAAATCCAGGTGAGCGGTTTGCGAGCTACACCTAGTTTGTCTTAATATCAGGGTGGAATAAACACAACCAGCCCAGCTCCCCTGCCTCACAATCATGAAAGCAGGATTAAATTAAATGCCTTCAGACTTGCATCTTTAACAGAGCTATTAGACACACAGTAAAAAAGTCCCGAAGTGGTGTTTGTCGTGATGTTACCATGAAGAATTTGCACTTTGCACAGGATCGCCGCGACCCAGACTGTCAGCTTCTGCCCTTCATTAGGTGTGATGGCAAACAGAGTCCTTTAAAAGCAAACTACAAAGTAGAAGTGACAATATAATGAGGCTCGTCCTCCCATCAGGCATTGTTTTGTCATTTTAACTGACTGCACCACAACCAAAAAAAAAACTGCCTGGAGTAAAACTGACGTGTTGGGTGGTGGCGTCCATCAAAGGCAGCCACGGAGGGCTCTTGCAGGAGGTATGGCCACTTTGCCACTCAGGACAGTGCTGTTAATTTGAAAAAAAAAAAAAAAAAAAAAAATACAACACAGTCTGTAATAAATCTTTTCTTACGCAACACATCACCTGGACAAGCGAGCCTGTAGTTAGACAGAAAATAAAAAGGCCTACAGGGCCACTTCCTCACGGCACCAAGCCTCATGCTAAACAAGCGCTGACAAAACACTGTGGAAATGGCTCCTTCTCACAGGTGTGCCATGAGCAGGTACTTGCAGAAAAATGTATTTGCAAGGCAAATCAACAGGCAACCTTCAGAAACCTCCCGTTTTCAGCACCGTTAGTTTTACGCATTCAGCAGAACCACAGACTTCCCCCTTCCTTCTCCCTCCTCTTCAAAATGCCACCTGTACATTTATGTAATAAAATCTGTGGGTATTTTCTCCAGCCCTCCCCTCAGAGTGGAAAGGCTCATGCTGCACACTGCCATGATGTGTTTCAGTTGAGAGGCCACAAAAAAGTCTCATCCTCACAAACTGCAAAGAATATATTATTTTTCTTGAAACAGTAGTTCCCTGGACTGAAAAAATGCATCATTTCGGGTGGGGTTTTCAGAAATACTTCTATGATCAAGGGAACAAAAGTCAACTTCCTCCCAAACTACTTGCTTTTGAAAAGGGTTACCTTTTTTGTACGAAGAAAACAAAACATCTTTGGAAAGTTTCAACACTTCCTAACACAGCACTGAAAATCCAGAAAATATGGATACAACCGGTCAGTATAATCAACAGTAATTAATCAGTAATGATTATTTAACTTTCCTGAATGCCTATGAGTATTACTGAGTGCAAATAAGGTCACATTTGCTCACTAATAATGATCCAGGCTAATCAAGAATAAGGACTTTGAATAGCTGTCCATTATTTGGTGTTATTTAATACTGCTGTATTTTCTGCTAACAATCTTGCATTATTTAGATTGTATTTTGAACAGCGCTGGAGGCTACTTCTATTTAAACTGCTTCCTGGAACTACAACCTAAAAATGCAGTATTCTTTTCATTAGTTACAATTAGAATTGAGTAGAATTGAGAAAACTAAGTGCCTGGTGAGCGCTATCACTTTTGTTCACGTTCCATGACCGAGACAATAAATCTATTCAGGTTCATGATGAAGAAAGCCTTCACTAAGCCAACAGCAATAGACTTGAAAGCTTTATGAATACTTCTTCATCAGCCACTCATGTTAGTGCTACAGCTGGTAATTCAGAAAAGGGCAACTTCTGCAGGAATTCCAGGGAATGAAGCAGCAGCCTTCCTTTAATCTAGCCATGGAATCAACCATGCTCATTCTATGCAGGAATTAGTAGGTGAAACTGTTAATTTTCCTATAAAGAAAAAAAAAAACATTGTAATTTGAACTGTAATTGGCAGAACAACATGCATTTGGTTTCACTGGCACACAGGAATGCACTGTATTCCCACTCACGTCATGGGTGATGGCACCTCACCTACAGATGTCCCTCAGAGCCACTGTGCTAGGAGGGATCCATCGCTCCTTTACAATTGTTTTCGGGACCTCTGTGTATGGAGACTGACTAGCATGAATCCCACATTTGTTGCTTTTCCTCTTTTAAAAGCTAAACAGATGGCCTATGAATTATAAAAAGGAGGATCCACTTCTGCTTTCAGTACATGGTCATGTACCTTGGTAGGGGAGGTCAATGCCCTCAGCAGTTTGCAGACTGGCAGGAAAGGTTATATGACTGTATTTAATGAGGAAAGCTGGAACACAAGAAGCATAGGTAGCAGTAGCAAAGCTGGTAACCCAAGTTTTTCTGTCAGAATCGGTGGCTGAAAGGAATAAAAAGGAAGTATCTCCCAGGTGGATGAGGAAGATGCTGGAGGGCTTGTGGTGGTGCTCTTAGTAGTGTGAGGCCAGATAAGAAGAGTTTTATATAATAGAGACTACTGAAACCCAAATGAACCTAGCAGACTGCAGACACTCCACTTCCCATGCGTAAAGGAAACAAGCCCATGAGTCTGAGAGCAGGTCTTTTAATAATTTGTCTTTTCTGAAATGTTTCCAAACCACTCATTTTCCAGAGGAGTCAATTTCCAACGGATTCCATTTCTATAGGAGGTAGCAGTGGTCATATGGGGAACAGAAAGAGGGAAGAAAAGAAAGAATCATTCCATAGTACAAAGAATTAAAGTGTCTTATGTTTTCACAGTGAAACTAAGATTTGTAATTCCCTATTTCAAGGGAAAAAGGCCTTGTTATAAACTGGGCCTACTCTCTCAACTGGAAATGTGAAGAAGGGTTTAGCTTTGCCAGAGTTCACAAACCAGTTCCCTTTGTTCTGGTGGCAAGGCATTTCTAATCCCTAGGCCACCTGGAACTGGCTCTGAACCACAAACTGAAGCCAGTTTAGAATCCAATAGAAAACCTCAGGGAAAACCAAGGAAGTTTAAGAGATCTTAAAACAAAAGCAAACAAAACTGTGAGTTTGGCTTGACTTGGAAGCAAGGACAAGAGGGAGAAAGGAAGGATATAAAGAAATGGAGAAGAAAGACATTTGAAATTGAAGTGTCAATCCATAAATTATTTTTCAGCTTGTTTTGGATTCAAGACAATTTTGGATTTAATCAGCCCCAAGGTTGAATCCAAATTAGAGGAAATAATCTCAACTTTGGAAAAAAGTTTTTTGGCATTTGTGTTTCTGCTAAGTAAGGGTGGTTTGCTAAAAGAGTCAAGTAAAACAATTTGGTCTCTAGTATACACGGAACCTTCCCCTGTTTACCAATTTTCTTATAAAGGGGAAGGAAGTAGCAAAGTGTTTGAGTATTTTATATTTATTAGATTGAAAAAAATCCCTAAATTTGAACTGCATATTTTTACAAGAGGATTTGCAACTTTTTTCCTCCATGTTCATTTTTCATTAAGTTTTAGGGTTTTTATTACACTCTAAGACTAGGTCTTAGTGAACTAAGACTATGGTGCTAGATTCAAAAGCTGGCAAGTGTATTTATCAAAGCAGTGCTCAGGGCACAGCACAGCTCAGACAGATCTCTTCCAATGTACCTAAACCCTGGCATTTTCAATGGCGTTTTCATTGGCTCACTGAAATACTGGTTGTGGGACTGTATAGGTCAACCCTTACTTGCATCTTTGCTCATTCTGAGTTAAAGCAATAACAGCACCACCAACCATCTTTGTACATCTGAAGCTCCATAGAAATTAATACACTACCAGATCCACTACTAGCTGCTATAAGAGTGTGCTATGTTATCAGCTTTTAGACTTAACTGAGCATTTGATTATTTTCCTCTCTCTTCACGAGCATTTTATAAAATCATTCCTGTCTAAATTTCACACTTCACGTAATGGTTACCAGGCAGGTTCATTGGTTTCTGAACATGTTTTTTTAAGATCAATGAGGTCATGGTTTAGTGATCTGCTTAAAGAAAAATGAGTTATTTATTATTGGTTTTTTCATATCCCATAAATCTAACATCTTTCCTAAGAACAAATGGATTATTACTTTCTCTTCCAAGGTTTCATTCAAGTACTAACTTATTTCTCGCTGACACCCACTGCTACATGTCTGGAAAAGATCAAATTCCGGCTTATGGTGTAAATCACTCTCAGAGGTTACAAATGACAGATCCTTCGAAGTTTTTAGATTTTTTCTTCTTATCAGTTTGTCAAATGAGAAATAAATGCCCGAAGAGGAACATTCAACAGATAGCTGGCAGTGCTCTAGCTGCTCCCTGAACCACAGGCCAAGAGGTGCAGTGATTTTGTAGCTCGTGTGTGGTACATGGCCCTGGCACAACTCCAAACATTCCTGTCTTGTATTTTGCTTGCTCATTGCTTTTACAACTCCAATCCTAATACCAACTCCAATGCACGATAAAGTGAAATCCTAATCCCATGTTATCTCTCATTTAATGTCTGACTGGTTTTCAAGATCCTACTAGTAAAAGAAGACTACATCATGGAAGTGTGATCTCAGACAATGAAGTGCTAAAACAATACAATGTTAAAAATCCAATATTCTTGCATTATCTCTACTTCCTTGGATCCTCCAATGAGGACCTGCATTGTGAATCCAGATGGAGGTACCACTGAAGGACCCGTTCCCTTCAAGAAGAAAAAATTTGCGCTGAGCTAACCCATCAGTCTTTACGAATTTTTATTCTTTCTGTACTTCTTTTCTCCTAAGATTCAATCCCTACACAAGAGTCACTAGAAGCAAGATGACAATTTGAGCTTGACTAAAACATACTAGATGTCCCAGAGGCCCATGTTTTACAATGAAGAAAGCCTATACCCTCCCTATTCACAACAAATGACTTCTCAGCAAAGTCACTCAAAGGCAATTTTAAAAGGCTCACATTAATGACAGCTTGAAAAACAGATATCCAGGGATGTCTCTTCAACTTAACCATCAGGAACATAGTTGTCACCAGAGGCACTTAAAAGCAAGACCTGTACTCCTCACTGTGAGTTCAGCCCTGTTTAGGGAATTTTCAGGCTTCTTGGATACTGGGACAGAGAAGAAAAGATGGATGGATCTGGCACTTGGGTAGAGTTTCTCACAGTCAGGTCTCTCTCAGCAAAGCTTAGAGCCAAGTTTAATTTAAAGTTTGACTTCAGCTAATATCTTTATTAAGAGGGAAATGTGACACAAAAATGTCAGTATGTGCCTAATACAGGCGGTGATACAGCCTGGAACAGCAAGGCCATGATTTGAAATTTCAGGGATAATCTCGAGTACTATGATTCTTAAGCCTCTCTGAGAATAGTAAGTGACAGCCAGCCTGATTTGCACATGGTTAAGGGTCAGCAGGAGATATTTCTTCTCTGGTTGCCTTCCCACACACATGCACTGGTCCTGCTGGCCTCTGCATCGTGACAGAAGCAATTGAAAAACAAACAAACCAGCAGTCGGTCATTCTAACAGGGACTGCTCAGGCACAGAGGGAAAATCTAGCACTGAAATGGAATCACACGGCTCAACAGTGTTCCCTGTTTGTTTTTTTCTTAAAGTCTTCAAAAATGTTAGTTATTAGAATTCAATATATGAAAATATAAAACAGAATTACAGAAGAAATGCAGAAGCCAAAAGAACATCACACATAAGTTCATGAACTATCTGGTCTCTATCAGCTTCAGCACATCCTGTTCCAGCAGAAGAAATTCTGTAATTGGTTGGGTTTGCTCCCAGGGAAAATTTCTTCCTTGCCCTTAAGAATTTCACGGCAGCAAGTTGCCCTTAAGTTTGCTACTGCAAATGACTAAGCCCTTTTCATTTATTTCCTAATAATTTTCTATTAGAACTCTGGATATTACTGTTAAATTATACTGTCTTACTGAAAAGCCCCATTACGAATGACATAAATCTGAGGCACAGGGACAAGTGCTCCCAGGAAGGTTTTAAGAAATTCCCTTCTAGTAATTTTGTATTTGCATTAACCTGCTTCTGAGAGTACTGAACACTTTCCCCTTTCTTTCTTCCAACCTACACAGTAGGTGAATTAGTGTACCTACTCCTCTATGCTTTTTTTTATTAGACATCTAGCACACAAAACAAAAGTTGCATTCTGGATACCCAGCAGACTTGTCTGCATTGGTAAACCTCACTGATTTTGTTGCCTCTGGGAACAAAACCTGTGGAGCACATTCTTCTTCATGCATGCAAGTTCTATTTCTAGATGCAATGAGGAAAGGCAAGCCCCGCTCTGTTTGTATATGGGCAACTGAGCACATAAGCCACTGGATAAGTTATTATCTCATAGGGTACACAAGGAATATTATAACAAGGAATGATGAAGTGAAAGTCCTTTTACCAATTTGCAGGGAGAGCTGTTTGAGTCTTGCAGCTGAGTCCTCCTGGCTGTGTCTTCCCAAAGTGTTTGCCAGAAAAGAAGAAATTATCCTCCAGGATCACTTACCAAATACCCTATGGTTCTGTCACCTTGTACTTTGGGCATGATGGATTTCCTTAGGAAACCTTCCATTTGTCTGTCCACTCACAGGACATATACAGCACTGAGATACTATGGTTACAGCTGGCTTGATGTGGGTTTCACCAGGAGGGGTACCTGGGTAAGCACATTCTCCTCCAATATTATACAGAGAACAGAAGGGATATGAAAACTGCCTGATATGTTAGAGGGAAGATGGCTGAGGAGGGCTGAACAACACCTCAGCAACAGGTCTCCTGCATGCAAAGTTGACTGCTTAAGGAAGCAGTCACTTCACTTTGCATCCTTTCTCTCCACCAAGCAAGGTTTGAAGTCCACCAGGGAAGGCACTTCTTCCATAAGGAACCAGTGACAGTGAGCTGAAACGGTACTGATACACTGCAGCACATGGAGCCTTCGCTATGATAGTCTGTTGGGACTAGAAGGTAATGCCAGACATTTTAAAACTATCTAAAGACGGGATTTTATCATTAGAAAAACTGAAGGATACACAACATTCTCATTGTTGTGTGTGCTGCTGCAACAGGGATGTCACTGGATGCCCTCCAAGCACAGAGCAACATGGGCATTTCTGCTTGAAGCCCTGAATGTTCCTGCAGCTTCTCAGCAACAGTAAACACGAGCTTTCAGAAAGACAGGATAAGTATTTTCTCTTTTAAAGGTTTAGACAAGGAGGGTGAGCGAGTGGAAATATATATATCACCAGGGAAAAGAAACAAATCTTTGTTTTTCTGCAAGTATAAGTGTCAAAAGAACAGATAGAACTGATTTCTCTCAATAAAGACAATGCCATCAAAATGATTTGCAGGAGCACCACCAGTTTTTACACAATTTTAGATAGAAAAGTAGAAGAATTCTGATTCTACTTTCCCCTGCATTTTGATAATGCCAAAATATTATATCTCAGTAAGTTAAATTTTATTTCAGCATGAATCATACTGCCTTTATATTGTATGCGCTCTAACACTGTATTCAAGTATTGAATACCATATATCACAGGGATTTTGTTTATATAGAATCAGTCACTTTTAATGTGGGAAATGTCACACAGTTTTAATGCGTGACATTCAATGTTAGTGTCAAACAGAGCCTAGGAAGACTATGCAATGTTGAATCCATGGACTTGCTTGCAGTGTGAAATCTAGCTGGCTTCTACAGACATGCTGGGGACAGTGAAATGAAAGCAGGTCATGTACTGGTGTGCAAGTCTGAAAGGTAACTATGAGGTGTGTAATCCATCAGCTACCTAGATGCGTTCCTCTTGGACATTTGATAATTAAAGACTCTGGCCCACAAGGAAATATCATCCTTGGATCTTTTCAGAGTAAGTCTATGGGGAAAAAAAAGCACTTGCCAGTGAAGCATATGTAAGGAGGTATTCTATGACTAAACTGGAACTACTGCATTGTGTTCAAAGGGATTTGAGATACAAAATCACCTTTGTCATGAATAGTTGAGCACTGAATAAAGCCAAAGCACCTGACCATGTAACATTCTGTAATGAGAAGACATTGCCACCAACAAAACGAGTAACTGTATTAAAACACATATTGTAAGAACCATGAGAGATGGCTGCTGAGAAAGTGACCCTCCCCTTACACTTTTTCACATCATGATTTAGTCCAACTTTCCTGTTTGGTCTCTGTTTGGACCTGAAAAAAACTCTTCTTTCCTTTCGCATGGAAGTCAGACTTTCAGCACTCAGAAAGTGGTGCAACTTTTCCTGGGATGGAGGCTGCATATTGCAGTTGTGAGCATTTGAAACAAGTTCCTCAGCTCCTCCTAACACCCACTGAAGCGAGAGCACAAAGGTTATGCCACAAATGAAGTTTTACTGACAGCCCCTCCAGGCTGTCTAAATCTGATTTTGATTTGCTGGTCATGCGCTCCACAGACATTCAGAAGCCTGAAGGCTTAAAATCTACTATCAGTCTATTTTATTACTGCTCAGAAAGTAATATCTCAGTATTTCACCAATGGCTCGGCAAAGGCTTGATTCTTCTGTGCATGTCCATAGCAATGCTGCTCTCCATTAAGAACTGTGCAGATAGGGACAAAGTAAGGAAAAAAAGGATGTGCAGATTTCCTAACTTGATTTATTGGCAGTTCTCTGGCATGAAATGCTGGTATTAAAGATCTGCAGGCTTATTTCCTCATAGGTATTCAAGGCCCTCACTCCCTTGTTATTCTGCATCTTGTACAAAAATCGAGGCTTAGCTCTGTCAGCCAGTTTGGTGACCACAAACCTCCACCTCCTGCTTTCCCCGCACCCCCACAAGGCCCAGACTTTCTTCCCTCCTGATGCACATTATGGGAATTGAGTTGTTTTATTTCATCAACAGTTAACTAACAGCAAATACGCATTAATGTTTTACTGATCTGGCAAATGACTGTCTTACAGGCTCAGAACTTTAGGGCCACCCTATTCATATAGATCTATTTTAGTTTCCATGTCTGGCTTTGCTGCTCTCGTCTCTGAATCCTTCAGCGAAAATGCTTCGATCCAGACTGCTGATGCGAAAATCCCAGAACACCAAACCTCTGTAACAGAAATGCTGACAGCTTTATCTGAAAGAGCACTGGCGGGTGCTGGAGGATTAATGGCACATCCAGGACCTGAACTGCAAAGAGACCTCCAGAATGCAGCATTTCCGTATTGGGCAGTAAAGTCGTGATACGTCTGTCCCAGCATTTATCTGGGAACTGAGTGAAACACACGTCTATCCATCAGTCAGGATGACTTCTGGATGCCGCTGGATCTTGCTGTAACAATATCCCTAATTTGACACAGAAAAGGCACTTGTGAACTAAGCAGATCCTTGATTTCACATGGACCGAGTAACACAGCTCAGCTCCGCACTCTTTTAAAACTCCCTGCAGAATCAGGACCCTTTCATATGTGACAGCCATGCTTCACACTGGAGAAAAATACCACACTTTGGTTTGCATCTGAGTGTCAGTTCAATGTCAAAATGTATTTTGGAAAGAGAGAAATAAGTTTTAATGCAACAGTAATTCCCTCCTATTACACAAACACCCCCACATCTGCCTACGGAACAATGTATAACTGGTTAATAAAGGAGAAGGAGTATTTAAATTATGGTATTAGACCTCTTAAGTCTGGAGAAGTAATCTCTTTCATTAATGCTGCTCTAATGTTCCTTAATTTTATTCAGCATTACAGGTGCATTTACAAAACAGGCATTATGATTATTGAAGTGACAATTCTGCATGAGAAAGAATTCACTGACACATTTAATTTTTACCCATCTCCAAATCACTGTCATATCAGCCTATTGTTCACCTGCTCATACCCACTCTTTTTAAGCAGCTTCTGAAAAATTCCTTCCAATTGCTTCAAAGATACTCATGTCTCGATCCTCACAAGCACCAGAGACCAACCAGAAAATGCAGCTTCTTGAAAAGCAGGGGTTTTTTTAGAATTGTGACGAACCTTTTCAACAAACAGGAAATTCAGTGACATGTGCGATTGCCATTTTCCCTATTCTTTTTTTCTTATTTGCCATTTTGTTTTGACTGGGAAAAAAGTAACAAGCTGCGGGAGAGAAAATTAGCACAGCTCTCACTGATGTCTATGACACCCTTTATGTATGACTTCCTAAAAACCTTTGGTGTTCAATTGCCTTCTATCAGAGAAGACCTTCCCAGCTTGAGAGTATGCTTCCTTTCAAGCCATAAACTTCTTCTGGGACAGGGAGTTCTTGTCCCCAGTGAGCCTGAGCCCCACATCCAAGCATCTCACCCCCATGCGAGTGTTTTGCATAGGCAAGTACAAACTTCAGACAGAACGGTTCTAAGGCAAGAGACTTGAAGTGGTTGAACGCAGGACACACTGGCCACTCAGACACGCAAATGTGGGTTTTCACCCTTTGGGCAGCACAGGGAATTACACCAGGGCTTCCCACATCTCTGGTAAATGGCTAGAAAGACATTAATTTAGATTTTAATTGCTTCTGATTTTCTATTCGAGGACATACTTAACTTCTTTGTTAAGAAAAACTTCAAAAGCTTTACACTTGAAACAAAAGCATTTTCTTCCCCAATTTTTTTCATTCAGCTATCAAACCAGAAGACTCAATTATGCATGCAACCCTAAACCCAGTGTTGCACACTGACGGACAGTCACCTCTTCATTTCCACTGCACTTTCTCTCTACCAGTCTCTATTCATTCAGTCTATGAAAGAAGGCATTTGTAACAGAAATTGTTAATGTTCTTAGAAAATAAAATCATATTCTAGAATTACTGCTCTCATTTCTGTCCTCTTGATTCTCACAAAGCAGGTGATGCTGGTTAATGACTAAAACACAAACATCTGCTTATCCCCCTCCCACAAACACAAACATCTAAAACACAAACATCTGCTTATCCCCCTCCAAAAAAAAATGGATTAATAAAGCTGAAATTACACAGTTAATGGTGTGGATAGACTACCACAAAAGTGTGATCATATTTCAGAACATTACATCTAGCCCAATTTTAACAAAATTAAAATAAATTACTATTGCTATTTCCTCAGCTATTTTTAGTCACCTATGATTTCATAAACAATAACAGCAAGGATATATTACCAAATTTTTGGAAGAAAAAATTAATTCAGTAAAAGAATAAATATAGTCTTTCATGTGTAACCATTATATATAACATTCTGCACTGAGACGTAAACCTGCAAAAGCAAAAAGCATCTGTAATTATGTAAGAAAGTTCTAGCCACAGCAGGAAAACAGCATAACTGACAAGGAAGATCTTATTGCTGTGTGATGCCTTCCAAGACAAATGTCAAGTAGTTTTTATCTGAAAAATGAGGAGAACACATGGACTAAGAACTTGCCCTTTTGTTACCAAAACTACTTTGTCATGTAAATGAGCAAAGAATTTTGAAATTTTTGGGAAAAAACTATGCCCAACATTTATTTCCAAGATCAAGTAATCATTTTTCACATAGGATTTCCATTAAAATTTCCAGAGTATGAAACTAAAAACTTGATTACCACAACAGGGACTTCTTACGAAAAAAGTATAGCTCCCTTGAAACATGTAAGTCATTATCTTCCCATAACATTTCAAAATCACGGAGTTCACATTACTCCTAACCTGTGACAGAGCAGCTAATAAAACAACAATTAACTGCAAAGGCTGCAACACAAAATTAATAGTGAGTTTGGCCAGATGTACTGAACGTTGGTCCCCAGTACAAGCCACCATGTACCACAGCACAATCTTCTATTTTAGTAATGTTCTTCAGGATCAAAATGAACAGAGGCAGCTGAGACAAGGCGGCACGACTTAGCAGCAAGGGCAAGAGAGAAAATTTTGGGCTCTGAACAGTGCTGTTGTTTTGCTGCAAATATTTGATTTTAAATTCACCAAACTTGGGTATAATTTCATTATGGAATTGCAGACAAATATGAAGCAATCTTCATTCTCTGAAACCAAATAGTTTAAATGACATAAAGTATCTGTAAATTCCTTTTAATTCAAAACTGAATCATTTAAGAGATATTTATTCATTCATTCTTAAAGAGTCCTCCTTTTTTATCTTCTCAGTTTTAGGTACACAGCTGACATCAACATCCACATGACAAAAATCACAAGCTCCAGCACATGCTTAATTTAAGGCTCATCCAACAGTTCCAAAATACTTCTGAGACATGCATTTCAGTGCCTTACCAAACAAGGTCTGCTTAAATTTATGACAAATCATAACTGTATATCAAAATAAACATTTCTTCAAAACCAGACAGAATTGTAACTCCCCATGGCCTAACCCCATCAGAATAATTCAAACTGTGTCTAACTCTTGAGTAACTCAGAGGATTTGAAAAAGAGTGTTACTTAACCGAAACACTTCATGATTTAAGAAGTATCGAGTTCTGAAGGTTTATGGCAAATTGAGAATTTGCAAATGTTGGAATGAAAAAAAAAAGTAATTAAATGAAAGCACATGTTTAATTACAGCTATTGGAAGAGGTAACTATAATTACTAGGGAAACTAATTTTGAGACAAAGCATTATGTGACATATATAACTATGAGAATAAAAATAATGAGTATATATTAACTGGAAGAATATCTCAATCCTGAGAGCTAAATTTCAACATTTCTTTTTTAACCAAGACAATCTATACATTCTTAGTTAGACTTTAACACAATACCCACCTTAGAACACATGTGTAGAAACCACTGTCTCGCAACTCAACCGAGTGAAACCATATTGAATCTTCATCCTTGCTCATCCTAACTTCAGAAAATATAATGGGTTCTTCTAAATCTCCTTTGTTTTTGTACCACATAAGCCTAAGCCCCGTGCTTTGGGCCATGCTATAATTAGTTCTGATATAGCTGTAGAAAAGGGCACATTTCACTCGGACTGGTTCACCTGCCAAAGCCATGTATGTCTTGAGATCCACTGACCAGTCAATGCAACCATCAACTGAAAGCAAAACAATAATAAAGAAATATTAGACACAGAAATATTTTTTCAAGATAGTGAAAGGCAGCTTGTGAAATACAATGCAACTAATTAAAAGAAAAGAACCTTTGGTTTATAGCGATGTGAAAAACCCGAAGCAGCTACTGGCAATTAAAAGGTTTCATACACCTTTTTTAATTACAAGTAATTACGAATGTGCAGGCAACAAACAGCCCACATTGGGCTGTCTCAATTCCATTTCTTTAGAGTATCATTACTTTCATCCTCAAAAAAAAAAATTCTTTAATAAATAAAACAAGTGTTTTCACCTTAACTACTTGCCCCAATAAGCCAGCTTTGAATTTTTTAATTCTTTCTAGGAGGAAAATGTAAACTGGCATCTGATACCAATCCTATTACTTAAAACTTTTCAGTTCACCTCTGCTAATTATGTTACATGGGAAAAAACCCAAACAACTAACAGATGTGATATTTATCATTTTCTTTCCAAGGCAGTTTCTGACAGCTTTTTTTTTCCCCTACAGCCTACTCGAACTGTAGAGATATGTATTATATACAACAGGATACAATTACAACATGCTACCTATGCAATCAAGCTTAATACAGGAATTGCACAAACATGAAAAGGCATCTTTTGATGTTCTGTTCAGCAAAAACTTTTGAAACAGTTTTCTTTATACTTCACTTTAAAAATTAACTTGTCAGCCACTTTAATAAAAGATTACTTCTCCCTACAATTTTTTCTCCCATTATTTTAAATCATCTTAGTTACAATATAATCCTAGAACATGCATCCATATCAACATGTAACTCCCCCTCACATCAGAGACTTTTTAATTGAATCTTTTATTGCTGGAAAAACTGTAAGTTTGAAAGTCAACTGAGAATATAGCCAAAGAAAAAGACTGCAAAAGCAGATAATCAATAGGTAAATACACTACCTAATATTAATACAATTAATGAAATGGATAGGTTTTAGAATTTATTGATCATATCCAGCTACATGTAAGTAGAATATCTCTACAACTACCTGAAATTCATCCAAATAAGGTTCAAGTTGCCTCTTCTGCATTTACAGAGTCAAATCTCAAACTGAGTATGAGATATTCTCAAACACTCGTCATTTCATACACATCTTCTATAGCACTCATTCATTAAGTGATTTTTTTTATTTACTTCTTAAACAAAGGTAGTGAGCCAAAACTTCTACACGTGGTGGAATATCAGACCTAGTCCTTTTTTCTCCATGGCTTTTACTGCCTTTAAATTACGTCTACTGTTTTTTCAGGCTTCTCTTGAATCCTTCAAAACTAACCATTACAAATGGAACGTTTTAATTTCCCCATTGCAGTAAGTCAGCCTTAATTGTACTGTGACCACACGAACCATGCAACTGAACCATATTTTAAACCTGTTGACACTTGACCACTTTCATACATTTTTAATACATAAACTTCCACGTAACATCTTGTAAAACAAACTAACATGGGCTCAAGAAGGAAGGGAAACCCATTACTCAAAAGTATTCTTTTAATGTACCTACTGTCATGAGGGTACTGACAGGTGAAGGGAAGATGGTACAATACCTTCACCCCAGGCAGTACGGATCCGGGTACCTGCTCCTGCCACCCACCCCACAGGCAGATGGAAACGCAGCAGCTGGTTGTGCCAACAAACTTCTCACTTCAACAAAAGAAGCCCCCAAACCAAAACATTCACCTGAAGTTAGGTACACACAGTTTCAGTTAAATTTTCATTTCCACACTCATTTTGCTGAAAACATCCTGCTGATTTAAATGAAAATTCATAGCTTCTTGGTCTCAACAGCTACAGTTATGACATAAAATGAAAGGCCAGTAGCAATTTACTGACTTTCCTTTTCTCCACTGCTGCAGCATCACATCTTCCTGTGTTCTCCCTCTCACAGTTTAATGCCACACAGAACAGGACAAGTTTGGATAACCATTACAAAAATCATGTACTGAAGTATTTGTTCTCAGTGCATCCCCTCCAGGTTTGTAACATCCTTCACCATGACCAGAGCCGCACGCTGCGACTCAAACATTCTCTTCCCAGGACCCCAGGAAACACTGCATTCTCCTCTCTCTGCGATGGTGTGACGCAGACACAGGCAGCAGCAGAGCTGGAAAAAGAACCCAAGTCTCCCAAACCCATCCAATCAATTTCTACATTAAAACCTGGTTCTGACACCATGCATTATTTTATATAGGTGGCTTTGAAAGCTTTTACATCAAGTGGGTATCAATGTACTCCATACAGAGCTTCCTCACAAAAGTTCTGTGCTTTTTTTTAAGCCCTGCTCTTTAGGCTGGTGTGAGCTTACAATTAAAGATGAGGTGCAGAGCTCACAGCCGCCGTCTCTCAGCAAGGGATGTGAACAGCAATGCTGAGCTCTCCAGATGGCTCATCCCTCTTCTCCAGGCCATACACGCCTTCTCAAAGGCACCCCTCCTCCTGGGCTCTGGCAAAGTCACAAAAGTCTAAGTAGGGGCATAAAGCTGAAATTAATAGGGGTGCCCAGAATTGGATTTAGATCCAAACTAATTCAGACGATCTAATTAATTCTGTCAATCTTCTGTCAATCTAATCCTGTTATGTCGTCTAATGCTTTTGAACCTGTGCTCGTTCAGCACAGTTAAACCACAGTAAAGAATAACTGACATTCAGACACATGTGGAAAGCTTGTGGGTCAAGCAGAAAGGTGCCAGTTTTCTAGTTACTTCACAGAGCAGAGCCACAATTAGGAAGAGTTATGGAGTCAGGTACTGACCCAATATGGAAATCCAGCTTTGGAAGCTGAAAATGCTTCTGCTTCCAATAACATTTCTCCCACATCCACACTAAACAACTCGTCAAGGCACAGCTCAAACGAACACTAACCATCCTTCAGCGTCATTCAATCTGCCTCATCTTCCACTTTCATTTGAAAATGTCTTTTCTAGTATGCACTTCTCTACTATTTTATTATCAAAATTACAACCCTGGAACATATAAAGCACAGCGGAACAGATGAAAGACATTTGGATGGTAATTTACAGCCGGGTCATTCGGGTGGCTAAAATCCATCTCCAGCTGCCCCCACTGGAGAGTGGGACCGCGTGGCCGGCGCACGGCTGGGCACTGCCAGCGCTCCGGTGGAGCCACCGGCCACGGTGACCTGACCCCAGCCCAGCGCCTGCATCTCCGAAACAGAAAAGAAAGAAAAAGGAGATTTACACCAGAGACCTTTTTCCCATTATTTTTCCCATTATCAGTATCCGAACGGAAGGATTTCGGCAGCCAGCGGCGAGGCTGAGCCCGAGGCAGGCGGCGCAGGGGAGGGGGAAGGTGCGGGCAGGCTGCCTGCCCACCGCCCCTGCCTGCCCCCCAGCACCCCAGGAGGTGGTAATTATGGAGAGGAGAACACACAGGGAACGGAGTAACCATTCATTATAGGGTTGATGACATCTGCGGAGGGGAGAAGCCTCACAGAGCGCCTTGACTAAATCTTAATTATTGAAGAAAAACTAATCAAACAGGAGATTATTTGTCCCCCTTGCTCTTTTTTTTTTCTTGTTAAATACACAGTCAAGGATGTCTCCTCTCATGAAGCTGCAGAGGCTAAAATCTAGGTCAGGCTCCCCGTGCTCACGTGGAAGCTGGAATTTTTCCTCTTGCCGCGCTGTCAGTCACTGGAGCGTGAGCTCCGTCAGATTCGTTCCGAGTATTCTCCAAGCTGTCAGGGCAAATGACTGGAGCTGCTGAGGTGGAGTTTAGCACTCCATTATCCAGAACAAAGTTTGCCGTAATTTTTGTTGGGCTGGCTCTCAATGCGTAATATAATCAGGGTGGTAAGAAGAGAAAAATAATGGCATCAGAGAGAGGCACTTATTATATAATAAATGTATATACATCTTTTGTCTGCTACCCAATAATCTGCTGATCCTTAATAAGTGCCTGACTGAAAGCCCATTCAAATTAAATCCCATCTATTGTGGGCGTATTTTACACACCTTCAGTAAAGACCATTATTTGAAATATTTTCTAAAATTTGGAGCATTGAGAGGATATAGAAAACATTGTCCTAATTTTAGCCCAGCTTCCTAAGGAAAAGAGGTTTGCCCATCTATCTGTGAGTGCCCCCATCCCATTAGCATAACTTCTGACCCAAGTGACTGAATTCAATCCTATTTCGTAGAACGTGACAGCGCTGAGGTACACAAGAGCCCTACATGGGTCCCGATGTGTCCCCCCGGGCAGGGAAACACAGCAGCAATTAATGATGGTGGCGTCCCACTGGGCCCATCCCAGTTATCTATCCAGGGAAATGCAACCTGAGGAGATGGTGAATTAAAAATGAAGGTTTCAAAATTATTAAGCAAATTGTAGATTAAGTTGGCTGACAATAAGCTCCATACTTTTATGTTAGCAATCACCCATAGTGTGTACTGCATCTCCTTCCCCAACATTTCCTGGTAATTTCCCATTATTCTTATTTTAAATAAATCTAGTTGTCTAGGGAGTCTAGATGCATTTTAACATGAACCATAATAATTTATGAGCAATTATAGAAGAGCATGTACATAGTCTCCGAGTAATTTGTCTTTCTGCTTGCTGTCATCTAAATAATTTTTTGCATTGCGAATCTGCCTGTAATAATTTTTGTAGGGATCTGTCACCTACAGCAATTTATATCATGGCATTGTTAAACATGTTTGCCTACCTTGTTACCTGAAAACCTCATTTTAAATTGAAATCATCGACAAATAAATAATTAAAAAATAATATACTAGCTAATGTATTAAGTTCATTGCTTCACAAAGCAAGCAATGCTTGTGACTGTAAATACATAGTCAGAAGGGAAAAAAAACCAAAAACCAGCCATTCCTCTGATACAGGTGTTATTTTTTTACTTATATACTAGCCATAGAACAGCAGAGCCCAGCAACTGATATCCATCATGCTCGGGGTTTGCAGACACATAGCAACAATAGACATACTCCATTATGGAAGCTGAAAAAGGGATGCAAATATTTAGACTTTTAAAGGGGAGAAATCAGTTACAGCCCATGAGGTTCAGGCAACTGAAAAACTGGTATTTTCAGATTTTGATTCTGGTGAAAAGGCAACACCCTACATTTGAGCAAACACAGCAATGTTTTTAATAGCTTTGGCTGGATGTGATCTTCACAAAGGGTCAGGGTGTTAGATCAGGCTCACCATAAATAATTGGTTTCACATCTCTGGCTTTCCGGCTGTGCCGTGCTAATTCTGCTATGGTGCTTGCAGACCTCAACCAGCATCTCACTGCAGCCCAGTGCTGCCATATGAGACCTGTCCATCAGCTGAGACCAGCGCATGGTCCCCTCCACCCTGCCTCCTCCCAGAGCCCTTCCCTGCTCCTCACACCATGAGCTGAGTCTGGGAGCTGAGCCACCTAAAAACTGACAGCAAAACTCATCCCCCCATATCTGTGATTCTTCAGAGAACACATTTCAAACAAAATAATCTATTGACCACTCTGGGCACTCTTCAAAATCATGGCAGTCACCTCCAAAGTAAGGCAAGATTTTTGCTTGTAGAGTTCCCTCATCTTAGTTGACCTACCGAACTGAACGGTCAAAGGACACTCTCATATCAATTAACAAAAACCCAGTTTACTGAAAGACATCTGAGCTGGTATCTCTGACATGGAGAGCAAGTTACCCAGTTTTGCAGGGGAGAAGGAGAAGCCTACACCAATGGTACTTCAGAGGAGGGTGGACTTCTCCAGCAGCAGGGGAGCCAATCTCAAATCCCAGCCAGGGAGGAAAGAAGAAAGTTCAGGTAAGGTGTCTGTGACGTTTCTTTTCTATGAGTTACAGTTTCACCCCTCTTTATGTCGAGTGAACACTAGTTTTTGACTCTGACTAAGCTCACATTTTAGACTGCGTTTTAGAAATAAAATGAAATCATTATCCCTGAGGGGATAAAACAATATCTGTTAGAGATTGAGACCACATAGAAAAACACCTTAGATTTTGAGGAAAAAACCCCGAGTTTATCATGTTTCAACATGGGTGAATTTTGAAAATGTTTCTCCTGTTAACAACTTTAAATAATTCATTTCTATCACAGTCACATTTAGATCAGCAATCATCAACCAAGACTAGTTCGCTGTAGAAACACAACATCTAAGAAGAGGATCACTCACTTTGTGGTTTCTCTACTCTGATCTCCATTTTCTGAATGTTTTCTAGCAAGATTTAGGCCATTCAAATAACTGGCAAAAACATTTGGGACTTTCAAGGCATGTAAAAGCGCAAATACTCCAAAATTCCTAAATCAAATAATGATGAGTGCAAAAAAAACTTCATTAGATTTAGCAACACACAAATATTTCCCCAAATCTGGCTCATAAATAGGGAAAAATGCATTTACTTATCCTTATATATTGGCTGAATATTTTCCAAATATTGATCAAAGCTTCAAATTTCTGTAAGATGAGCTAAAAGGTTTTCAAGAGTTCATTCTTTTTGACCAGCTTTTCCTACAAGCCACAGCTAAACAACCCAACTGAAATGTCAAATATTCCAGCTGAACACTCAAAATTTCCTTTGAGGTCAAACAAACTCCAGATATATACTGCCAGAGGTCCAAATAACAACGGAGTGCTCTGTCCTGACTTACATATGCATGTGGAGCCAGAAGCACTTTAGCCTTACACTGAAAATGCAAAAGCAAAAACATACGAGTAGATCACCAATCTGTAAAATTGTCTAGGGAGAGAAAAAACCAGCTTGGACCCTGAACAAATTCTCAGCTTCCAGGAGTGATGGCTTATTAATGTGGTCAAGACTTAGAAACTATAGTTGAAGAACAAAAATGGTAAAGTAGTGTCAGTAGAAGTTATTGGAGAGGGGCATTTCATCCGTAGCACTTGTCAGAGCCAGCTTTTCAGGTGGCACCTTATCACAGGGATTTTCGGGAATGTTTGCTGATGGAGAGAAGAGCAAATCACAGCTGGCAGGTTAGATTTTGCTGGAGACAGGGAGCTCTGAAACACATTCTGTGCCGGAAAGGAAATATCTGGTCTCGTCATGTTCTTTGCTACCTCTTCCAAGTCAGATGTTGCTGGAGACAGATGGACATGAACCGAGGTGCCCTTCCAAAGCTGTGCTCTTCGCTTGGAGCAGATTGCTCTGCTGAGCACAGAGAAAGAGAAGAGGAGGGCACTAAAGCAACTGTTTAAAATGCAGCATATTTACCCTAAAAATGAGTGTTTAGTGACCTTGATCTCCTAATCACTTCAATATCTGGCGGGTTTTTAAAGAGTCTGTGTTGAAGTAAACAGTACAGAAATTGGAACTTATAAAGTGGTTAGGTTTTAAATATTCAGTGTAATGCCTTGATTCTCCTTGGCTGTCACCACGTTAGAAAACAATGTAAAAGGCACCTTGAAAATCAACAGCAGTAGATCCAGGACATGAACAACAAAGGAATGATACTTCATGGTTTTATGCTTTTGTATATTTTGTGAAGTCCCAGAGACGGGTTCAAGGACTGTGCCCCAGCCTGCCCTCCCTTCTCAGCCCCTCCTGCACCCCCTGGACCCTGCCCTTCCCACTGCGGTTCTCCTCCCGCACCGGGGCAGGCAGATTTGGAAGAGTTGTGGAAATGTTCATTTACAGAGCTCCTGCCTCTGCCCAGCCTCTGTCTTTGCTACCAGAGAAGTAAAGTCAAGTGGGTCATCTGCACTGAACAAGTTATCCGAACAATTAAATCTCTTCTCTGGTTTGTGGACCCATAAATGAATTCCCTTTTCTTCAAAGTCAGCCATGAAATAACACCATTAAATCAGCACAACTCCCTTTTTTCTTTATTGCACTAGCAAGGCAACATTAAACAAAATGTATGCTGCTCTGACTTGGAGTGGCGAGATCAGTTATGTGACATTACATCTGCTTCTTGGACTGAACAAGTAACAAAGCTTTCCCGTTAAATACTAACATTTAAATTCCATAAACAACTGAGGCAAACACAGGCAAGAACTCAATAAAAACTGTAAATCAGCTGTTCACCCAGCGCTGAAACCCATCTGAACACCAATATTTTCTTTCACATAATGCTGACAAAATCTAGTAAATAAAAATATTACCATTTTCTAAGGTCCAGGAAGGGGAAAAAAACACTTTTTCTAACATCTTCCACAATGAACACTGCTGTTTTGATTAGCTCTTTGGATTCCTGAGGAAGTCAATGAATGATGGAAAAGCACTAAGAGAGATTTCCCAGCATCTCTGACACTTCTTTGGTGCACAAAACTACCTTTGGACAAATTAGATCAAAAAAGAAAACAAAAAGAATCAATATCTAAGAAAAGGGAGAATAATAACCAATTTAAGTAATGAGTAAAACAGATTGGAATTATTCCATCGTGTCTATAAATAAAAATTTTATCCTAAGATGATTTCAGGAGCAACACACTGGAAAGATGTGTTATACCTGAAGGTATATGCAATTAATATTTCAAGTGGTGTTGACTATACATGAGCTCTTTAAGGACACTCTTCGAGACAGTTTTAATATTCTCCAGCTAACCACATTAACCCACGGAGACTTTCACACACTTCTGTTTTCAAGTCTTTAGCACCGTGCAAACTTTGGGAACAAAGCTGAATTCATTTCAATAATTGATGATTCTCTTTTCATTAGTCCCTTTGAATAAAGTTACTGAAGGTAAAGTAAATGGAAACTAGATCCTAGATCAGGTAGTTGCAGTCTCAAGTAATCACACAATTAGGAAACTCTATATCTACCGCTTGTTATTCCCAGGAGGGAATTGTAGGAAAGAGCTGTGAATAATAAGAATTTAAAATTAAAGAGAATGAAACTCTGTTATCTTCCTGGTCCCTGTGGGGCAGAGAGACTGGTGTACATGCACAAGATCATTTTATTTTTCATCTGTTTTTCAAGCATGTGGACAGTTTGAGTTGGATTATCTGCTTTGAGGGCACAATCCTCTTGAGTTTGGATTAGGTTAGGAAGACAGATTCCCTGTTGAATACACTGCACTGAATTAATTTCCTCTGCTGTCTGCAGAGAGGAATCCTTGAGTGACACAAGTTTGCTGTAAGGGCTCTTACTACATCTCACTCATGGCAGAGGAAGACTGGTCAACAGGAGGAGAGAGCGAGGAGACTATGAGAAGAGCCCAGGGATAGTATCACACCACAAGATGAAAGCAGGACTCGGTTGCTCCTGCAGATGAGCTACACGGTATTTGTGTAAGGTATAAGCAATTATTCACTGGGGCCCCCTCAACAGGGGCATTTCTGGGAGTCCAAATTCTCCATTTACCATGGGCAACTCATGCCTGCCCAATGCACATGCCTTGCCTGCACAGCCAACTGTGCCACCATGCAAGGCCTTTGAGCCGAAGTCCAGACTCTGAACCTCTGCAAGCCTCTTCCAACCTACCCAACCTGAATGGTTTCATCCTACCACCAACACAGCTCTTGCTGGCCACAATTTGCAGACACATAAAGAGAGCCTTTCGCATGAATGCCCATATCTGGGTGTGCACGGTCTCCACCTTACTCATTACTCATTTATTTTCTAGCTTACAAAGATGCAGTCAGTCCATCAGAGGATTACGAAATGCTTTACTTAAAGCTAGCTCCTTACCATAAACACACTAGGTAGAATCAATGTTCTGGCCCCTGGACATTTTTAATCTACCTGATGAGTACATTGCAATGTTAAAAAAGAAAAGAGAGAATGGACAACTTTAAATCAGGACATGCTCATGAATAGAAAGGAACAAGTCAAGTTCATCTGAATTTACTTGCAATAAATAACCAGCTTTGGTCATTTGCTTTGTCTCTACACATTTACCTTTGCACATCTAGACACACTTACCATTTTACAATTGTTATGCCATTCCTTCTGTTATCCAGCACAGATAATCTCAGTGAGCCAATTACCATTTCCACATACATGACAGGTGGACCTCTGTTTGAAAAGGTTGTGACCCAGGCTCTAACCTAGGTCGTAATTCCTCCTCTCATTTTAATTCATTAGCTGCACGTATGCAGCAGAATTTAAATAGAAAACTTTCCTGACTGCAGAACACACCGAATTTCATTTCAGTAAAATGAATAGTCACAAATCAAAACAATATTTGCTTTTATAGGACAACCATGAATGGAATTGTTAGAGTGTTATTTGACTAAAATATGTCTGTAACTGATGAATTATGAAATGCTTTCAAAACAAGACATTTTTAAACAGTAAATGTTGTTCTCAAGACTTTTGTTTCTGTTTAAAATAAACAAACATAGAGTTATCCTTATTGCAAGCTATTATAATTACACGTAAGAAAAAAAAAAAGAAGGATGATTGAAAAATGAACTATTACAAGAGCTACCTGTGTTACAGCTGTGCCTCTCTAGCAGGAATGCAGTGCTGTGCTCCGTAACACTCCCTTTGTTTAGGTGCACCTTTACCATTTACACATACAGTTTCTAAAAGCTGTCTGGTGCAACACCCTGCAACACCACATCCACCGGCAGCTCCGCACACCCCAGTAATCTGTCTCTAGTGAAAACAAGGGCCACATTTGTGGGACCACATTTGTGGGACCACGTGCACTTCCATTTCTCAAACGCAGACTATGAAAAGGGGGCCGTGATGGCAGCATCCCCATCTGCCACATCCTCCAAAACCCCAGCTCCATTCCAGATGAGCTGTGAGCGGCGGCACCTGAGCAGGTCCTGTCACCAGCACCATGACTCCTCTCCGTCCACCCTCCATCCCCTGTTCCTGGGGCCTCGCTCCTCCCCAGCCCCAGCTCTAGGGATGGTCCCTCTGTAGGGGTGAGCGGCCACTCCGTCATGACCAGGGCTGCAGCTCCCCACATGGGCATATTCCCAGGGACTTCATCTGTTTTCCAGTCATTTTCCCAAGTCCTGACTCAGACCAGGGCCAATGGCCAACTGAAACCCCACAGAAACTGGCACTGCTTTGAGCTGACTCAGAACAACAACTATTTATCTTATAAATAAGAGCCATCATAAAGCAGACAGACCCCAAACCAGCCCAGTTTACAGCCTTTTTCCTCAAACTGCCCTGTAACCTCATGAGCCAAAACCAAATCTGGCAGCAGGAGCATTTCATTTATTGGTAAGCAAAAGTGACTAACTGCAAATACTTCATTACTAATACATTATTTGCTCAGAATGGCACAAAACAAACAGGTCTGTGTTTTATTCATGGGCCTCCTGTCATTATCAACGGCCTCAACTCACTGCAAAACACGCAGCTGCCACGTGTTCCACCAAGCAGAGCCCAGGAGGGGATGGGAAGAAGGAGAGATGTTCGAGCTCTGGGCTGAGCCCGGGCAAAGATGGGAATTGGGACCTGGGATGCGGGAGGGGGGCCCTTGGCACCTGAGACCTTTCTTTGGATGTCACCATGTCCTCCAGCTGAGACACCATCCAGCAGCTTCACCATCCATCAGCTCATCATTATTAAATCATCACAGCTCAACGTTAAAAGATAACTGAAAAATCATCATAAAAGCCACCACCTAAGCTACTCGTAAGCCAGGATAATTACATTACTGGAGTAATTTTTCTAGTTTATGTCTCACCAGTTGTACTGACTGGTTACTCAACACTCAGCAGCAATGTGGAGACTGCCCATTTTCTATCATGATCTTGCTCACTCCCAGATTCTGGACGTAACCCCCAGCCATCATTTACTTTCCCTGCCTTGGGAACTGACTGCCATAACAGTTTGAGGACAAGTGCTTAAGTAATATTTTAAAATGATTAATACAACAAAGCGTTGAGGTGGCTACACCTGGATTGGCTTCTGTAGGGACTACCCCAAAGAAAACAACTATGTTTTCCACTTAGGAAACCATGTTTTAAAATATAGAAAATCAGTACTTAAATTCTTAGAACAGAAAAAAGGCGCAATGATTAGGGAAGACAGGACAGAAATAGGAAGCCAGGTACCTTTTTCTTCCATCCATCTTCTTCACAAAGAGAGTGCTCTTTTCCAAGCCTGGCTGCAGTTATGTCAATGAGTTTGAGTGGCTCCAACTGTTCAGTGCCCCGGGGACTCCAGTCTCTGCTCGGGGCAGGCAGGGTGTCCCTGCTCCTCTCGGCAGGCGTGGGGAGCCTCCTGCCTCCCAGCTCAAGGCTGGGGCTCTCCTGCCCCCAACTTCCCCAACCTTCTCTCACCACCCCTACTAAATGGAAGTTGAATTCAGCAAGTAGCATTCAGTGGGGAAGCTGGGGACTGGGGGAGGATTTATTTGGACAAACAGTGCTGTGAGTGGATGGATTCACAATTTAAAATGTTCTATTTAATTCAACTTAGTCTATTTTACTGGGGTTTTTTGACTTTATTATTTTTTCAGTTCACAATGACAGATTTTTCAGTTCAGATGACAGAACTTGTCATCTGTCCAGGTCTACATCTGAAGGAAGAGGAAAGCGACTGTACCCAGCCGGAGGGGAAAAAGCACACAGGAGACATGTGACTGCAGGGCAGGGATTTTGGGCTACAGACAGGGAAGTGAAGTGAGGTCTCTGACAGTATAACACGTGTTCCCCGTGCACAAATAAAGCACTTTGAATTGGCTCTCATCAAGGTTAAAGCAGAACTGGATGGCAACAAAGCCTTGTTTTCATAAGATACAAGGTCCAGCCTTAGAGGTGTTGATGGTGTTTGGCTCCCATGGAGGTCAGTGCACCCTAAGCAACCTCTGCATTGCGTGCCGATACCCCTGGGAGCACATCCCTACAGTAAAACCTCTTTGTGAAAGGGGAAGGAGGGTAAAACAGAGAGAGAGTGGGTTAGAACCAGGGGTATGAATCAGAAATAAAGAGATGCAGACATCATGCAAACTATGTTAAGGAAACTCCTGATAAAGAGAAGTTCTTCAAAGTTGAAGCTCCCGTTGCATTTCTGTTAAAAATGAGTATCACAAATGCAATCACATTTTTTCATGTGTCACTTGTGAAATAAATGATATTTCACTGTGAGGTTGACAGTGTAAGAAATTAAATTAGAGTGATTTGCATATTAAAGACATTATTATGTCTTCATTGTAAATATTTCCATCATGATGACTTTGAACAGAATCTTTGCAAACAGAAATATAAATATTCTAATACCAGATTTCACATAATCTGAAATCATGCTGTGTCAAGTTGTCAATTTTTTAAATTCTCCTAAGTGATTACAAATCCCATTTTTAATCTCTCTAAAGACTCATCTGATTTTATGTAAGTGAAAATAACCACTGCTTGTGATGTGTTAATTTTGATGTGTAGTGAATAACATGGTGCTAAAACCCTTCCAGCCAACCACTATTTTGAACCATTGTGCTAAATTTTCAATCTCCAGGCTGCCCAGGGCTATAGAAACCTTTACAATGCCATTTTTTGCTATTGTTTAATACTAAATGTTCCAAAATACATCATCATAATGATGAGAATTGGATTTTTTTTCCTCTTCCCTGGGACTGATCAGTGTGTCTTCAGTAAGAAAGATAAACCAATACAACCTCATTAATGAGCTACAAACTTGAGATAACAAAACTGAACGCTAATAGTGGCCTCCTGTTAGAAAAGGCAAATCTACTCAGCAGGCATAAAGGACACTGCACTTCTTTGCTTCCACTCCCATATATTCAAAAACAGTCCTGGCACTCTATAGAGCACAGATAACACGCTCGAAGGATGGGAGGAATGACAGCAGTGTCCCACTAGACCCAAACCAACAGAGGTACAAACACAGGCATGGACAGAGGGGACTGGGGCTACAACTCTCAAGAATATGTCTCAAGAATATGCACAAACTTTCACTTCACACTCATGTACCTAAATCGAAAGAATAAGGTGCAGGAAAAAGTGACTTTCAACCTGTTTTTGCAAACTCTACATTCATTAGGAAGGGATTTCTCAAACGCATCGCCAAACTTTGTGCTGGGAAGGCCGTTTACTTCTAAATGACAAGTACAGGCTGCATGCAAAATATTCTGAATTTTTTGGTTCTCTAAATTACTCTTAACCCAACATTATTCCTGCCTACCTTGGGTTTTTAATGGAATTACACGTAGCCTGCAGCTTCAAATCTAAATGAAAAATGTAGCTCAAATTGAACCTTAGGAAAAAAAAGGCAAAAGTTAATGAGATTTAAATTAGTAACAGCCAAAGCTTTCCCTTAAAGAAAACATTATCGATTTTAAAGAGGTACCTAATGAAAAAGAATGGCACTCATTTAGACTTTGCATGAGCTACATTAGAGATTCATTTATAATAATAAATAAGGATGTGCTTTACAGTGCAATGAATCAGCAAAATTTATGTACATATTTTTATGAGTTAACTACACATTCCTTAAGCCTTTAATCACAGTTTTGGGTGAATTGTTTATGGTAGTAAAGAAATTACAGTTTCTAAGTCCCAGACCATCAAAGATAATTAAGTATCCATTCCCTATAAGAGTTAAACACCTACACAACTCTGTCTGGGGTTTATAATCTATTCTTCATTTGTAAAATGGAAATGGATACTATTTCCCTTTATTCTTTATTAAACAATGTTTCTATTTTAAGTTCAAGTAACTAATTATTGGAAAAAATCTCCTCCTTTGAATTCCTTCAGTTTTTATACAGTAAGTACAAAAAATGAGTATTGCTGGGAGAGGGTATATATATATGCATTCCTTGTAAATTCCTTAAATAGGTAGGGAATTTGTCAAGCTGCTGATTTTTCACATATATTTTCATTCAAATACAATTTTATACAATCACAAGATGCTTCATCATATCAGTACAGTTCAGGAACATAATATATGATCCTATGACATTTAAATATAGAACACCAGCGACCGTGCACAGGTAATTACCTGGTTGCATTTCACCAGCTTACCATATCTAGTTAATTCTCTGAGAACTGCTAAGGAAACAGATTAAATTCAAGGTCCTCCTAACAAGTTTCAAATTAATTTTAAAACTGAAGTACTTATACAAAATCAAGCATGCCTGGACCCAGTCCAAACAGAATTTCACCTCATAATTAATTAAAGCTCCAGACAAAACCCATCAGAACAAAAGGAACATTAAGTTCATTTGCTGACATACCTGAAAGTGCTAAAATTTTAAACTGCATAAGTGGTCAAATTCCCTCTATCTCAGTTGCCAAAACCAAGCCCCCAGCCTGGTTCTCCAGCTCCCACCCTGGTAGGTATCTGCTCGGATTCACTGCCCAAGCCATAGAGCTGCTTAGAAGGACCTCAAAGGGCTGTCATGGATCTACATGTTGGCAGACTGACCGTCACGTAGTATTGATGACAAAAGGTAGTGTGTAACTCCTCACAAACTGTAGACGAAATTTCTCCCATGTACAGCAAAACCAGGAAGGTAACTACAGTTCTCTCAATAAGGCAAGCAATACGTTCTTACATCTCAAAATAAGCTTGTGTATGCCAAGATAATGAAGAACATGTAAAGGTCCCCCATATGCAACCCTAGTGCAGCACTGTTTGTGCAATGCAGTTCACCAAAACATCATTTCACAGGGGAGAAAATACTTGTCAAAGCACGTCTAAATTGCTGGATGTCATTTTTGCTTTGTTAAAGCAAAAGATAAATTTGCAAGAGATGCATTTATTTTTAATAAAAAATATTCATACACATTAATTTCGCCTGCCACAAGACTGTGCCTCGAAGAGATTCTTTAAAGTGACTCAATAAAACTTAACCTGTTTCACAGAACTAAGAATTACAGCTGCCTATTTGTGAGCTGATTTACAGATCCCTGGCAGACCTCCTCCCCTACCTTCAACATCCTGCCTTTGCTCTTCTGTTCACGTGATTTTGGTCATGGTATCCACATTATCATGACAATTCAGAGCAGTAAAACAGCTTTGAACTGAGTCCTACTGTTGTCCTCCCTTACCTCTCTCAGTTCAATCCACAAAGTGGTTTTTGGTGTCTAGAAACTACATTTTATCAGAAGGATATTACCTCAGAGGCTCTGCTGCAGGTACACACACACAAGCACTCCCACCCCGAATGGAGACAAACAGCTCCAGGTCAATGGCTGGTCTTCAGATCACTCCAAAGTAGACACAAGGTTGGGAGACATTCAATCCCAGCGATCAGCAGAACCTCAGGATTCAATATGATTGAATCGAACCTCCACAAACCATGTAACATTTAGACGTGGACGCTTCTTTCTGAAATCCTTTCCTCTAATGATCTGCTCTTGCTGCCACCAAATTACATGCTAACAGAGATGGAGCCCAGGGTGCCTGAAGATGGGACTTTCTATTCATTTTGAAAGTGATATATTTCAGACTTCATGCATTAGAAGAAGAGCTCCCAGAGACAAGGCAACTCTCAAATATGCAATCTTCAGGAAGAACTTTTGGTGGAGAGAATGAAATTGCAATTAAAGTACAGTACGTTGGTTTTCCTTTCTTTAATTATAAAGTAAATTAATATTCATGAGTATTGTGTTTGTTTTTAACCGTGATGTTCCCTAAGGCATAACAAAAAAAAAATTTGAAACTGCAGGAATTGCATCTCTGAATGGATCTTAAGGGAAATAATGAATAAAATATACACTATCATTGCTTGTTTCTCTAAACTATATATTCTAGCAATGTTCAATAAAATTCCTTGAAGATCAATCTAAGCCAGTCATTTCTACCCCATGCAAATGTGACCAGAGTACATTGTACATCAGCGAGATGCACCACAGAAGAAACATGATGGCTCAGTAGAGCGCACGGATGGGAACAGGCACTTCTGTAACCCCAGCTCTGTTTTACATTTTAAGCCAAAGGGACTAAGAATTACCAGTGGACAGAGGGCATCAGCTGGCAGTTGAAACAGTCCTAAATTGAAGAATAACCTGAGCTAGATCTGAGGGAAGCAATAAACAGCTGTTACTCACCCTGCTGCCATAGTGACTTTCACATCAAAATAAACCTAAATGTTTAAATGTTTCTCTTGCTTTTATTTGATTCGACTTTATACCACACTGTTTCTTTTCAGTCCTTTCATAGCTGATGCAGGAGTCACCTTCTGACAAGTTATGGACCACAGCTCAAGAAATCCTAATGTAAAGCCCACTTCCCAGTCTGTACACAGCCCAGCCTCTTTTGGCAACGTGGAGCCTTGTACTTCTTGTTATCAACCTCCAGATTTTCATTGCCACTGCTTACGGTCAATGAAGAAAGCTTAGTACATCACCTCTGACTTCCAAACCTTTCATAACTGACAGGCTTCCACAAGCTATTTTTTTTTCTTTTTCTTTCTTGTGTTTCCTCCAGGTTGGCATTTTTTGCATTGATTCAACCCACAGTTTAACTAGGCTCATATGCACTCTGTACACCAATAAAAACTTCAAAACTTGGACTTTTGAAGTTTGCCTTCCTCCCCAAGAGCCTTCAGATGAATTTTTGCTCTGTTTTAAACACCTAGTGGGAATTTCTACAAGCACCTTGCCCTTTCCTTTCTGCCTGCAGGAGGATTGCTGCTTTCATTGCAGGGAGACAACAACTAAAAATATTCTGGCCATACATACTCAAGCTTCCCTAGTGGAATGGTGTACAAGAGAGATGGTATTTATTTGAGGATGGAAAATACGGTGCTCACAAGGAGATGGCTGAATCATTCAACCATTCGTTATGTCTGTAACTTTACCAAGTCTCTACTAAGCTTTGACAAAAGTTTCATAGTCAGACGGGACCAAGTGTTGTGCTCTTTAAGCCTCAAGCTCCAAATGAAAGAAGACCTCCAACACAAAGTCTCTGAAGATAATTTCTTCCAGCTTTGCCAAGGCCAGGCTTTCTCCAGTCTTACATCCCCCAGAATGGTGAAGGCTATCTTAGGACAGCCTTCTTGAGGAGACAAAGTCTCCCCGCCATTCAGAGGCAAGGTTAGTATGCTAACAAAATACCTTCACCATTAAAGATACAGTTTCAACTCTGATTTTCTTTTGTTAGAAAAAATTATCTGCACAGACTTTGTCAAAAGAGCTTTGTTAACACTAACACAAGCAAAACAACTATGCTAATACGACATTTTCCATCCACTTGTTCTGTACTTTTATGCCACTTAGCAATGAACTATGGCAATTCCCTCACAACCCCTAATATTTGGCCATCAAGTATGTGGAAGGCCACATTTTTATTACTTTTACTGTGCTAATTTATTGTCATCTATTACTTACGTAGAGTACACCTGCACTTTAAACCTGACTAAATGCATCATCTGGCCAATAGCCTTGTTGACACAATGTTGGTTTATTAAAATGGTTATACTAGTAAACTATTAGACTAGGGAAAAAAAAAAAAAAACATTTGGGGAAAAACAATTTCTATGCATACAACATTGTGCTTTCACACTAAATATGCCCTGGCAGGCATTTGAGCACGCAAAGCAGCTCCTTCTCTCACTCCTAGTCTCAGTTTAGAAACCTGAATGAAGCTGGAAAGGGAAAGTCCTGGGGAACTCTAGCGATTAAAGAAATAATATATTGCTGTGATGCTGGAACCTCATTTAGAAAGGGGACAAAATGGCCATCCTTTCTTAAATAGCATTTTTAAAATGTACAGGAGTTTTCAAAAAGCCTCAATTCTGCAATTCAAGCATGCAAGTAAACTGGTATTTGTACGGCCACCAAGGCTTAGCCACACAGCACTGGGTCATCTCCTCTGTGTGATTATTATGCACGTTCACCACTTAATGTGCTGAATAAAAATCACAGGACATGCCTAGATGTTTATCAAGCAGATAAAAATAGGCTTATCCCCAGGAATACACAAGCTTGATAAGAAAAGTAGATAAAAGGCAATAATAATTATCCCCATTTCCTAAAGAAAATAGAAATATTGAAGCTCCAAGGCAAGAAAACATTATGATACACAGTAACTCATTAAAAAAGACACTGTTCAGGCAGTTCCTGATGAAGGTAATGGTAGCGAAGGGATCTGAACATCAATCCGCAGTCCACAGCTATCCCTGCATGAGCATCCTGCTCATGGCTCGCTCAGTCTCCAGGTTAAGAAATAATAATCAGAATTGAACCTACCCCAAAAGCATCAGTCTTCCCCATTATTTTCACCTCAGAGTTTGACGTCTGAGTCCACGAACAGAGGTCACAATTTAGACTCACACAAGACATCTCTGCTAAACCCTGAGCACTGAAGGACCCCTAAAATTGTGAGAATCCATTGCTAGAGCCCTCCTCGGAGGAGCTGTGTGCACCTCACACTGCTCATGGGCACCTCTCCTCAGCAGCATCCCACACACACCACCCTCAAGCTCTCTGAAGTCGTGGGTTTGCTACATGATGCACTTGCAACGATGCCTTAAAGGCTTGGGTGAGTGGTTTTTTTTTTCCATCTTGACTCCCCACTTTTTCCCCTCCAGTTTTTCCCTTTCAGTCAATGAACTTTCTAGTTGAACTTTCAACACCCCAGTCTGCTTCTGGAGACAGCTGGCTATACAAGTCTGCCTATTTATAACTACTTTTAAAATACAGATGAAGAGAGAGGCATTTAGATTCAGAGGCTGGCTAAGGACTTAAAGCGCACTGTTTAAAAAAAACACAAAACCAAGAAGCTATAGCTAACCACCTCTGCATTATTTATCTATTTGATTTCCTTAACACCTATTGTGATTTCTGAATTTAGTTTATATAAGCCTGTCCCTGATTGTAGTCAAAACAACATTATTTTCTCCCTAAAGAGGCCTGGTGCTGCCTTTCTTGAGTTGTAAATTCCTTTCCACAATACCTGCCCAAACAGCTCAGCGTGGAGATGCTGAGCAGTTCTGTTTCTGAGGAGATGAGGTGAGGACCGCATGGGAAGTGATATGACTCAAATACATGGCTCCAAACCATTCTGCAATGGACAGATGTCCATAACATCATCACCAGAAGAGTCATGATGCTGCAGGCTGGACTGCAGCTTCAAGGGCGAGCCAGCCCATGCAGAGACAACAGCGCTGTCACCCACGCGTGAGCCAGCGAGGAATGTTTAGTGCCATATGGCTGCACCACGTGGAGAGTGATGCTCATTAAGGCGACAGTGTGGCACTTGCTTTTATTTTCTGAACAGACAGAGCCCTAAAATCTCCAGGCTGTCAGTTCAGTAGGAAAGAAGGAACTTAGTTATTTGACCAATTTCTTCACACTATGTTTTTTACCTGTATATCAATGTTTTCATCCCCAAATCACATCAAAGGCCAAGCATCACTGTCTGTCCCTTAAAAAAATAGTAACTGGATTCCACCTGCACTTGCAGGGCATCGTATCCACTAAGTTAGAACTCAAAAAAAGTTTTTTACAAGTGCTATAAAAGATCCTTCACGCTCCAGTGGAAAATCACTGATCTACATATTTCATGCAGCTAGTGGGTGAGCCAGCTGTGGTGCAAACCTTCCACGGAGCCGGGACGCTTTGCAGGACTCCAGACAACTGTTCATAGACCCCACAGAGTCGAGTTTATGGTTCAGGGCAAAGGTTGCCAAAAATTTTACTTGTGGCCACAATGAATGGGTGGCTTCTTCCAAACCAGCTGCTGTACCTCAGCATTTATCACGGAGGAGTTCAAGAACTGCCAGCCAGGTTCTTCACATTTCACAGCAGGCTATTTGCAAAACTTCGCTTTCATTTGGGAGCAGGAGGAAACCTAATAAGTGTCACCAATTGCCTCACTGTCCTACCAGGACGCAGCCCCAGCGAGCGTGAAGCGGTGGCTTGTCTCGGCTGTCAGCAGCTCCTGGCCATGCCCTGCAGGTTTGCCACTGCCCCCCACAGCTTGTCTCTCCGACCCGCGCTGCCCTCGCCTCTGCTTCAGAGCAGGCAGGGGAAAAAATAAGCACTTCGTAAAAGGAAATGTATACCTGAAGTGATTCATGACCCTGATTAAAGCTTAATTGCCTTTTTTCACCTTGGCTCAGTTAAAGTATAAGACAGCAGTCACGCAGTGCCAGGAGAAAAAGGACACATAAAAGCCAGACTCCAGAATGTTATGGTAACTGGCAAGATCTCTACTTTTACTCCTATTTTCCCCACTTTTTTTTCTCTTACGTCCTTCAAGAAGTACCTAAAAGCAGCGACTGGGACATCATTCCTTCCCAGGACAGGCAGCCGAGGGGCAGGGAGCCCGGGCAAGTTCCTTCTGCAACAGGTTTGGCTGGGGGCAACGTCAATCTCCAAGCTGTGCAGATGGTGAACCCCACCTGGCAGAGTGCTGGCCGTGCTGTGCCCACCACCACAGCGGGGCACTGGGCGGCCAAAAATACTCCTCTGGAGGACCCAGTCTCCCCAAAGGCACCTCAGAGGCTTTGTGCTGGCAAAGGGAAACATCAGTGCAGACAACCCTCTCTTTAATTGCTGCCTTTGCAGCAGCAGAGTGCAGGTATGAGTAGGAGGGCACTCAGCAAACCTCAAAGCAGCATCACCACTACAAACACACGCTGCCTCGTAGCCAAGCCCCCCGGGTCCTGCTGCAGGGCCCCGGCAGCCTGTGGGCAAGCACAGCAGCAAGGAGACCGCATGCCCCCGAGCAATGTCCCAAGGGAAGGAGCGTTCCCAAGGGAAACGTACAGATACTGAGCGTTATAAGAGAGCACCAGATTGCACACACATGCTTTTCAGACCTGCACTGCAAGCTGTTCAACCTGCCGCAGCTCTGGCTCAAGATGCCCGTGCTGCGCTTACAAAGAGCCGTGCTGGGAGTGCTGCCAAGGCACCGGGCTGCAGCGGGGCTGGCACCGTCTACACCTCCTCCCCGCACACCCTGCTCAGCAAGCGGGAAGGCTGAGGATCCCCCTTCCCAGACACAGAGCAATCTCCTCGCGTGGGCCTGATGATTCACAGCTCGAGCCCCATGCAAGGCTGGTCTTGCGTCGCGGCGCTGACCCGTGAGCAGCCAGTGGTTACACAGGCTCCTGCTGCTCACCCGAGCGGAGAAAAGCCTCCGGGGACTCTGCTCACTAACCTCTCGCAGCAGCCATCACACAGTCCCTCCACACACTCTGATCAATATTTAAATGACAGTGACAGCATTAGGAGGCCCTCCCCCACGCACTGATACGGTGCCTCCAGCCATCCCATCTGGCCGAGGTCTGAAAGAGAAAGAAAAGATGAGCCTTGTACTGTATCTTGAAGGTCAATAGGTTCAGGAACGTTGGAAAGTTTAACTAAGGCTTTGTGGCAGGTCATCTCGCTATTTCCTGATGTGGAAACAATTTTATTTAATACTTCATTGAAATAACAGACCGTTGCGTAATCCCCCCGACAACAGTCTGCAGCACAAACCTGACGCCCCAGACAGGTAAAGCTCCGCCACGCAGTGCAATTAGCAGACTGTGAATTAAAAGCTCTGAAACGTCCACCCAAAGCTGAAACACCCATCCCTTCCTTTTCCATGTCAACGCTGAAGCAAAGCAGGCGGACGCTGCCCCGAGGTGCTGCCTGCTGCCCTGCCACTGCCAGCCCGTGGCCACTCAGGCCTGCAGTCTCCCCCAGAAAGCCTCAGCTGGTCACCCCAGGCATCCCCCGGGCTCGTTCCCGGTCACACCGCTTCACAGGGGGTACTGAAAATGAGCATGATGTTACCGATGATGCTGCTTCCACCGTGAGGCAAAACATGGCTTTTCCAAGAGCAGAGGTGGGAAATTGTGTCATGATAAAATGTTATGCAAGCTGCTCCGGGACACCGCGGCTCCAAGGCTCCCCGTTTGGGGTAAAGTCCCTTTCCCTCTCAACACACAACAAAAGGCAGCATTAAACACATACCCTGCTCTGCCCATCACTCCCTCACTGCAGGAGTGCCGCACCTCCCCACATCCCTTGAGCCTGTGATGCCTGGCATGCCCGCAAGTGGAAAGGATTATGCCATTCCGATACTTTAAAAAGGCACATACCAGGAGGTTCCTCACTCCTAATTCTGATTTTCTTGCTGGTCCTCATTAACTGTCTTCTAATTTTCCTGATTTCTGAGGTAGCACTTGCTTACTCACCTCTGCAAGAATCAGACCATTTGGGCAAAAGAGAAGGTCACTGCTGTGCACTGGGGAGAGAACAGACCCTGGGATACAGCAGGTGATGTCTATTCGTTCACCTTTCAGAAGAGGGGGCAGGAAAAGCAGAGACAACACAAGAGAAAAATGTTTCCCAAACACAGTTTTGTCCAATAAATCACACCAGGAGTTAAAAAAGAAAAAAAAAAAGTGACTACGCTGCCTTCAAATTTCATTGCCGGAATTTCACCTTGCAACTGCTTTCAGCTTGAACAAAGCCCTTGGTAAGACCCCATGGAATGTGGTGACTTGAAACATCCAACGTCGAGCTGCTAAAGACTTCAGAAAAATTCCTCTCCAAGATGCCAACAGCAGCGGCAGGCAGGGAAAAGCACAACTCCCTGCAGCTGTCCTGGGACACCAGCCCTACAGCCAGCTGTACTCCTTCTCTCCAGCAAAACCACTGGGGCTGGGCTACAGCACAGATGGCAAAGTCAAAGAGATGCTAAAAAGCAGCAGCGATGGGAACGGAGGGAAGGAGACTTCAGGAAGGCTCAGATTAAAGACTCGACTTCTGTTTTAAAGAAGAATTTGGAGTAAATTTGAAATTTGAAGTAAAGGTGCCAAAAATCTGTGGATGACTCAGTCTGTTTCTCAGAGAATGGCTGCTTACCGGGGTTCTCTGTCCACCAGACACAGAGGTAGAACCCATCAGCCAGACGGGCAATACGCAATTAACTGAGAGTATTCTCAACCACATTAATATTTTTATACTCTTCTGATCAAATAGAGTCAGAAATTAGATTTTTCCATCACAGTATTCAACTACTATTTTTCTTATTCCAGGCTAGCAGAAAGTATGTACGAGGAAGTGCATTACCTTTGTCTATCTTGATCAGTTTTCACTGACCGCAAAGAAGTACGAGTTTGGTAATTCTTTCCTTTTTAATGGGAAGGCTGGAACTGGAGCCAGTCACTAACTACAGAGCAAGATCCACATGTTTAAGGTGGATGGCTCTAGCTTTAAAGAACTGGAGGGCGAGCAGTTCATGGGAAACACTGTAGAATCCCGTGAGCTCGAGGCAGCATTGCCAGATATGAAGCCCAGATATGGATCTAAATGTCTCCAAAGATCAGATGTTTGCCTCCAGCTTTAATGCATGGGGTGAGTTTCGAGGTTCCCAGCAGTATAACTATGCAGATGGAACTATTTTTTCCTAATCAGAAAGTCTAACAGCAGCTTGCCACTGGCAAGCAGGTCTTGCTATCCTTCTGTAGGAACAGATTATGACCTTCCCGATACCGCACCGATTCCAGCATCACCATTTTTCACACTTCCCTGTCACAACAAAAAAACATGCCCACATTATCTGTATACAGACACTCGTGGGAGCAAGCATTAAGCAGACTTTCACAAGGTAACTCAGATTCAAACAGATGGACAGACCCTGGTTTTTAAGCTGCACCATTCCACGGGGTTTCCTTTAGCCAATTTGATCACCTCTGAGGAAAGGAAGCTTTACACCTGATGCATCTGTGCTGAAAGACCCCCTGCCTTTAAAATGACTTTTCTGAGTGTTATTGGAAACAACAACATTAAGATAATGGCAAGACTGGCAGTGAGAAACTCACAGGGGATGCAAAATAAATGAAATCAATTAGTATTATAAATACAGGCTGAGTTTCACATGTCTCAAATGTCAATTATTCATATTGAACTTCTGAGACTTTATTATTAGCAGGTTTGTTTTGGCAAAAGCTATAAAAAAATTAACAAAAAAACCCAACAGTGCTATTTTAAACTTGTGCCATCACACTGCAGTTTACATAGCTGCAAATAAAATGGAAGAATATTTTTATGAGCCATCAAATGGCTCAGCTAATACCAAGAGGCATTTACTGAAACAAAAATTTTGAACAAGCCTGCTTCACAGCAAGCCCAATTTTGATTTTTCCAATTAAATGAAGAACAATCTGTACCCGTATATGAAAGTGTGTAGGAGCTCTGCTTAAGTATCAGCTCTGGTGGATGTACATTAACTGAACGTGTCGGGTTTGAGGTCAGCTGTCATTCTTTCCCAATTGCTCCCTGAGCAGATCACAGAGCAGATGGAAAAGGCCAGTTTGACACGACTCTTTGGCTTAATTATAGCATTACTAAGACAGCATATGGAGTTGGTATGTACTGTAAAATTTTATCCAATAACTTTATTTCTCATCAATTCAGTGATCTGCTTCATTTGCTTTTATTCGCTCTTCAGTACGTACATTGACTGCAATTGAATTATTTTTACCTGTGCATTACTAGGTCACGCTTTTGTAGCAAGCACAAGAGCTGTAAATCCACATTAATGTTCAAAGAATCACAGAATTTAAATTCTATATCAAGTACAAGATCCTTTCCAAAAACATCAGCATTTAAATTGATTCACTGTTTTCAGTGCTAATTGTGTCAGATCCCTCGAGTTATGCTGTGGTTGCTCAGACACAAGCAATGCCAGACTGGTCTAGTGACAAAAAGGCTTTGTATTACACAAGCTAACACCCCCCAAAGAATCATCTCATGGCATATGCCTACTCATATGCACAACGCACCCACAGCACAGTGCTACGCAGAGATAGCAAAAATAGGTCCAGTACAAAGAGCAAAACCCATACAATCCCTAACACACTACCTGGAAGCACGGGCAGTGTAGCATCTTAGCATATCACTCATCCATCTCAATGTCCTTGGTTCACAGAAATCACTGCAACTGTTCAAATCTGTGAAGTAACCACCTATCAACAAGACATTTAAATCCTTAACACTGATCTTCTGCTGGAAATTTTTTAAGAAAGGTGAAAACCAAGTAAAATTGAAAACTGTTGTTCTCTCCATAGTGCAGTTACGCAGGTTTTATAACTGTTACCTATGTCAACAGTTCATTTGCAACACGGATAAACTCTTCAAGGTTCAGACAGGATATCAGTGTATGTTGTAGGTGCTGACATGATATAATAAGAGAACCACCTGCCATCGTGGAAAGGCACACTTTAACGGGATTGCAACTATCACTAGTTTTCCTCCAAGGTCTATTATCGCACAGAGGGTGCTTTGCAGCACCGGCCTGTACAGAATCCTGTATCACTGACAAATGTATCAAAACCAGGAAGCAGGAAAATCCAGCTACTACTTCATTATTTCAATATTCTTTGCCTGTTTTCTTAAAAGGAGGAAATAGGAAAAGGACAGGGCTGTCAAATTGTGAGAGAAAGTAGTTCACTTCCACTGCTCTCTTTCTAAACAGTTCAGCTTTTTCCTGCTGGGCAGGAATAGAAGGGGGCAGCTGTTTGAAATTAGGAAGGGGAAAAAAACCCCACAACAATAACAAAGAAAACTGTTGGGTTTCTACGATTTCTAAATAGAGCTTTCAGGAAAAAGCTTCATTTTGAAATTTCATCATGAAATTAAAAGGAAAGCAAAGATTTTCTTGTAAAAGTGTCACCTCTGAAAACCAATTTTCAAACAAGATGATGTCATTTTGAATCACCTCTCAGCTCTTAGCTGTAATACAAAAGACTCCTAATGCAGCAACTTGCCCTGACAAAGAAGACTGTCAAACCTCCCATTGAGAACCTCTTCCCAAAGCTGACTTAGGACCCCCATAACATCTTTGACACCTTTTGTTATTCACTTCAACTGTTTTAAAGACAAAGCCAACTCCAATTAAAAAATAAGCGTCGAAAAAGACAAAAGAACATAGCACCAAAAGGTTTTGAAAAATTCTCACTGTCTAAACCATTAAAACGCCTGATTTAAGAGGCTGGTTTCTCACACTGCCACATTAACAAATGATCACCATCAACCTGCAGTTTAACTACCTACATTTATAATCTTAGTGAAAATAGATGGATGGTGGCTAATGGCTCTTCATTTGTTTCCTGGGCAAGAAACAGACCCTGTTTTGCCAATCTGGCAAGGAGATACAAGCTCTCTGAGGTGCCACAGAGTCCGTCTGCAGATGCTCTCCATTCCTTCTCAGTGTTTTCAGTGCACCTCACCCCTAGGACCCACTGCACACCAGACAGTGTTTGGCAAGCGATGGGATCTGAATGTGCAGCAGGGCTGTGCTTGCTGTGAAGAGCAACCAGGGTCAAGTACCACTGACAGAAGGATATCAAACAGGGAAAGAAAATGAGGAACGAGTGCGGAGAAATAAAAAGGAATCAAATGAGTAGTTATGGATGCTCCTCACAAGGCATTCTCTCTGCCTCACTTGATTCATGCTGCACTCACCCTCAAACGCATATAAGCCTGCAATTTAATATTTTGTCCAACCCCAGCAAGAATAAAATAAATTCCTTCTGTATCATTGTAATTCAGAAACCAGAGACATTCCCTCTTTATTTTTTTTAACAAAGCAAAGGTCGATTTTGGCTGTTCCCTCTGTATCTACTCTGGTATCCATGGAATCCATGCATAATGCTGGAATTACTGTACCACACAAAGAAAGCTGCAATTCTGCCTTAAACATGCGATGACCAAAGCTAACAGTTGCTTGTGGCAATCACAAACACCATGACCCCTGACTTTAGCTACGTTTTTAACATCCAGTATTTAATATTATAAAATTACTTTACTCTGTAATGCTCACTGACAAAAAAAAATGCAATGTTCATGTGAGGGTTATCAATGTTTCATATACAAAACTTAGAAGGTTTCTCATTCACATTTGTCTTGGAATAATTTTAATCATCCTGTTTCTACCCAAATGGCTTTGCACAGTGAAGTGCATATCTGAAAGACAAATAACAGCCACACATTAACGAAACACAACAGCAGTAAACCTTCAGTGAGCTGCAAGTACCACAAATTACAAATTACACCTTCCAGAAGTGATCCCCCACACCATTACTCCCCAAGGGCAAATGGAAACTTGAAAGAGGTCTCCTAAGAGGTGCTTTTACAATCACAGCACAAAAGCACAGGTGAAAGGCAATTTTTCCCCTAGGTGCATCTCCCAAGAAAAAATAATTCCCCCTTCATCTTGGGAACACAGAAGAGACTTTCAGATAACCTAAAATAGAAATTATTTCAGACTATTTAAGAAAGAAAAATACATTGCTTCTACCAGACATCTAGCTGTTACGATTAGAAGCCAGCAGCGTTTTCACTACAACGAACTTTCAAGGCAAAAGTAGAATGTTTCAACTTGACAAATACAAAAAAACATAGAGGAAAAAAATGCCCACCTAGGTTTTAAATGATGCTTTAGATAACTCAGTTTGACACTTGAAAATACAGAATTTAGCTTGTGCTGCATCCTTCACAACAAGGAAGATGGGCTGCAAAGGATATGAAAGATGAGGTTATCTGCTCTGCTACTACAGGCAGGACCTTGGTCCTGTTACCTCCTTACATCCAGCCTGAAGTAAATTGTCCTACAAGAACTTGGTTATTGCCTTTGTATTATACAAAAGGCAAAATCGACCCTTATCTCTCAACAGAAGTATTTACACAAGAACTCGGGTCTCCAAACCAGGCCACTTTGTTTTGTGTGGTGCAGCAGAGAGTGCAGTCCCTGGCAGTGCTCCACAGGTGAGCTCAGGGTGCCTGCTCTGCTGCAGGGTTGACTCACGGGGGTGACCTGGGCAGCAGTGACTGATGTAGCCAGGCAAAAACAACCTCTGATGCCCAAGGTCCACCTCATGGATGCAAGAATAAAGATGTTGCAACTCAGATTCTATATGGGTGAAGACTGTGCAAAAAAGACAGGGGAAAGATGCCAATGAGATGGTATGACCGAACATGCAACCGATGGAGTCCCAATTCTCCACTGAATCATCAAATGCAATATTCCTGAAGTGTCTAACTAGAACATTTTCAATGCCTACTTAAAAAGTAAATACATAAACAAACAAAAAAACATCAAGATGGGTTTAATTGACCTATAACAGAAGAGACACTTTGTTCAGGTAACAAATTCCCAAAGTAATATCCTCAGCTTAGAAAACTGCACACCGTTCAGTAAAACCCAAAGGTTCCTTTTAATGAAAAAAAATGTGTAGTCAATAGCATCACCTTAAAAGAGTCTTTTCTGGAGTGGAACATTAAACAAAAAAGAAACTTTGGTCATCTCCAGCATTTGTCACAGAATTCATTTAAACATAATTAATGGTTTTCCCGTAGGCAGAGATTTCTGCAGGTATACTGTCAACAGACTAATTTAAAACTGCTCCAGACTCTGAGGAAAACCGAATTCCTGGGGAAAATGCAAAAAGAATTCTGTAACTGCAGCATTATCATGCATAAAGGAAAGTTCATGTATATAATAACTGTATTTCAGATATTCCTGTCTTATCATAAACTCTGGCTCACGGGCACTGTAACGCTACAAAGTGGCATCAGAAGCAGCAACCGAGCTGCAAGCTCCTGGGGAATTCAGAGAAACAGTTTTCTAAAACTATGTCCTCCTCTTTAGATATGACATGATATTCTTAGAGACTACCCACAAATCTATGCAACTGGGAAAGTTATGAGCAGAGAAGCAGGACGAATAAATAAAATAACTCTCTTCAACTTCTTACATCTTTTCAGCAGAGATGAAAACCTTTCCAGTCTAAATTTATCAGGAAAACATGCAGTTTCTTTTGAAAAGTCATTAGGATAAAAATTAATTGCTGGATCTTAGTCCAGTCTCCACTTGTGAACAGGAATACTCTAAATAGTACAACAGAATTACTGCCAGTTAAAGCAAGAATTCAAATGTTAAACCTATCTCAAATACAGGCTCAGCTCCTCGCTCAGAGTGACTTGACCTGATTAAGGACACGCATGTGAACACAGAGATGCCATCAACTCACCTCATTCTGCATCCATTGAACAAACAGTTAATAAATTCTCCAGCTGCTCTTCAGAAAAAATATCATAGTCAAAGCCTCCTAGTGAAAAACATAAGTATCTAGATAACTTATTTAAATGTCAATCATCAACTCCCTCACTGAATTTTCCACTCAACTCCCATGGAAGGTGAGGGTGGTTTGCTATTGCCACCAAGACAAGGTCTTGCCCAGGTCGAAGACACTTTGGAATTGTCATCCCATGCTCTTAGCTCTCTGTGTGGGTCATGCAGAAGACAAGCACGTTATTGACATTGGCTCAGTATTAGCAAAAACCCTTCACAGCTAGAAAAAGTTTATTAGGAGAAAATCACCACAAATACGTTCTCATTACATGAATCTTTTGGATAAATTTGATTTTCCCCATTTTTACATTATGCAAATTATAATCTATGCAAATCTTAAACCACGGTAACCTAAGATGAATAATAATTTAGACTCCTAATTAAATCTCCTAATTAAAATTACATGTCATCTGATTTCTGTCCATACTAAATCATCCAGTGACTCTTCCCTTCTCCCTGATATTCACAAACTGAGGGATAAAATTCTGCATCTTAGTTTTGTCCAGAGATTAAATTGGTCAGATTACTTTGGAGATAAGGGGACAGTTGAGCATGGCCAAATTACTGGTCAAAAAACCCATGGAAGTGGTTGAGTCACCATCCCTGGAGTTATTTAAAAGATGTGTAGATGTGGCTCTTAGGGAGATGGTTTAGTGGTGAACTTGGCAGTGTTCAGTTTATGGTTGGACTCAATCTTAAAGGACCTAAATGCCAGCCTAAATGATTCTATGATTCAATGATAATAAGTTCTGCAAAAGTCTAACATTTTCTCTTCCTGTTTTCTTTACATGCATATTGTCATTTATTGTTGTTTTAAATCCAGAGTATTAAGTTTTCATACTACGCAGTGCAGCCAAATAAAACTGTCAGTATCTTTAACTGGAGGAATTGATTCACTTGGGTGGATTTTCAGCATTAACATTAGACTAATAGTAATTGCCTAATTATCATTAAAGGATCACAAGGAAACAATTCTGTCACAAAAGTTTTAACAGCACATGTTAATAGGAAGACTATTGGAGGTAACACTCATGTTTCGGGGTTTGATGCAGTCTGTAATGTTTACAGACCAGGGAGGAAGGGGGGATAATCAGAGCTGCTTCCTGTAAGATTTTCTTGCTTGATCCTCGAAAGGATCTAACGCTGCTACTTGGGTCTCCAATTTGAGGTTTTGTATTCAAATGCTTATCCAACCTTTCTAAAACTATCACAGTGCTTAGATGTACGGCATAAGTTCATCCAGAGAATTTGCCTGGTGAGGATGAAGGATGGTCTGCACCTCCCAGCTATTACTCATCTGCTACCAGTCTGACTGGGAATTCAGCTCTCCAAGAGCCTTTACATGCTTTTTCACCAACAAAACCCTATTCAGTGGCTTTTTGTAAATACAGATTTTGCTCAAGTTTTGGAAACTCTCACCGGAAAGAAAACTAGGACTTGTCTTTGGCCGAGTGAGCTGATACAGTGGTGATGAGTAAAGGGTGGGATGTGAAGTATCAGAAGCAAAATCTCAGGTGGATACCTGTGCCTGGAAGGGTTCTGAAGCCGAGATAGAAATGGACCTTTCTGGGTGACTCTGAGGACTGCAGCTGAAGCCCAACTCAGGGCATCCTCATTTCCATCTAAAAACAACTATGCCTGAACTACTAAGTTCAGAGCACTCCAGGTTCATTCTTACAAGTAACTACCATGATTTAAAGTGAGTAATTTCCTTGTTGGAGATGTTCTAAAGTTAAGGAGCTACCCAACATCCATTACTTTTACTACTGTGTTGGGAACACAGCGCCTGAAGCTAAAATAATTTTTCTCCACAGCAGTCGGAGTTCAGGGGAGGGAGGCTCATTACTGATGGGCACTTCCGTCATTCTGGACTATTTCCAATTTTCAGCTCCTGTTTAGACCCCTTTATTCACCCTGAATTATTGACAACTGGAGGATAATTAGTCCATCATTTTTTGGAAAAACTAGAAGGTTTTCTATATTTCTTTCCAATCACTTAAGCTGGCACACAGCAGTACCTTATACCACAGTTTTGCACTTTACTCTTATTAAGGTCTTTCACCTCCTTTTTCTTAACATAGAGATACTGAGAAATTCCTTGGCTTCATTCTAAAATAAAAGTTACATCACATTTGAGCTGATGCCTTCCAGCCAACCTCTGCCAAATATAATTTGCTCAAAAACTTAAATGTATCTAGCTGGGGCTGGATAAGAAACTTGTGGCAAAAGCTGCTTTACAAATAAACCTTGTACTCTTGCACTTGGAAAAAAGTGTTTCACACAGGAACCAGAGAAAACTTGACTCCACACAGCCAGAAAAGACATTCAACAGTATCAATATGCTCATCCAAAAGGTTCTGCTAATTAAAACCAAATTACTCCTTAAAAACGGAGCAGCAGTTTAGCTGGGTTTGAGTAGGCAGCATGTGACTCTGCTTTCAGTTCCTGAAAATGTGACAGACGTAACAGACAGACATTGAGTAAGAAGCTGCTGCCTCCGCAACGCGCCGAGGGCCAAACTTCAATTGCCTTGTAATGACAACGTGATTCTAAAAGAGTACAAACGGGTTGGAGGTTTTTCTTCCTGTGTGTACTTACAGCCACATTAGAATTATTCTGATGGCCATCAACTGTGATCTTCTGATGGAGGAAACCCTCCATTGGGCTTCTTTCAAAAGTTGCATTTGGACAGATCCAAAGAAAAACCACGGATTTTAAACTTTGTGCTACAAATCTTAACATCGTCAGAAAGCACTGAATGTGCTTAGAAGTCTTTCAGAGTATTTATTGTAGGCATAAGGGGTTCTTTTTAATGCTATAGATTATAAAGAAAAATCAGATCTCCCTTCCTCAGACATGGTGGTCCTACCTCTGAAACCATGTTTGGGCCACCTAAAGCATAGGTGGTTAAAATACCACAAGGATATCAATGGCACGAACTAGTACAGACAGAGTTAACGTAGGGACAATTACAACATCAACTACTTATTAGGTTTATGTTTTAATAAAAATCCTTTAAGTTCCTGTGTAAATATCATTCACTTCTTAGACATCAAGCAAACTGTTTCAGACCAAAACTTTTCTCAAGTAATTACACGTCCTTGGTGACCACCCCTAGCAAAAATTTCAGGTTTTCAGACCTTCTCAATATTTGACCTTTAATAAAAATGAGCTCTTGGTGTGTCCTGAAAGCTGTAAAGCTGTATTGGAAAATATATTAATAGAGACAGAAATGAGAAATAGATTTCATATTCTCCAAGGTTTCAAAAAGAAAAAGGGAACAAAGTCAGTTTTAAGAGAAAGTGAAATGAAAGATCCTTGAAAATTTAGGTGTTAGGACGGAGAAAAATAAAATTGGCTTTCATAAATAAAATAATTCTTTATGAAAACTCCAGAGTCACTTAATTGCCTATGAACCCTTTTGGGCACTGTAACAACTAGCTGTTTAAAAAAAAAAACAAAACACCACCACTAAAACACCCAAACCCCACCATTCAATTACACTTTTTGGGCACTGTAACAATTAGCTGTTTAAAAAAAAACCCCACCACCACCAAAACACCCAAACCCCACCATTCAATTACACATGCTGATTTCTACAAGCTGCAGGTGATTATCACTGGTTCCCTTCTGATCCCTTCTAAACACTGAGCATGTTAGATGTAGAGTGCTTTTGTCTTGTCTACTCTCAAGTAAAAAGCACAGTTATTTGTTATCATTAGAAGCCTGGCAGAGATGCTTTAAGAGGCTCTTTTCTGTTGATGGAAGCCAATTTGTTGGAAAAAAGGGAAATCTGGACTCTTGGGATTCATTGATAAATTTAAGTAGGTATCTATCTCACTATCTGCTGTATTTACAAAATAAGTTCATTAATCTATCATGTATAATTAGTCTTTTGTGTGACTACAGAAAGGAAACAGGATAGCAAAGGTAGGAAATTATGCCAGAAGCTTGATGATAAGCTAGTTGTTTCTTGCCTTCACAGGAGTCTATGGAAAGCTCATGATACCAGCCCTCCTCCCAGCAAAGGGAGTAAAAAGCCTGGAGGTGACCCTGAGCAATAATGCCCATGTTAAGTCTAGTTGAAAGCAGGCCAAAGTGCACATGTGTTTTGGGATGGTGGTGGGTCAATATGCATGAACATATGGGCTGAAGAGACACTGTTTCCCAGGAATGCCATCTGATTCCTAGGGGAAAACTGATGAGACGGGAGCCTGCAGACCAGGCATTGCTGGCCCCAAGGCTGCTTCTTCAGCCTGTGACGTGGAAATGCAAGAGTACAAGGGGGCCACGCAGACCAGAGGCGAGGGACACCACCCAATGCAGAGCATGGACATGGGCAACACTAGCAGAAAAGGCCAGAGAGCCTCTGCCCCTACATGAGAAAGGAAATAGCCTGCTGCTGAGCTGGAAGACAGCAAGCAGGAAACCACTATCCATCACAGCTTGTGGCATCACCCCTGCAGATCCACAGCACCATACCAGTCTTCTCAAGGGCCACAGCAAATAATTAACTTCCACATTCAATGGAGACAAGCACAAAGGACACCAAAGCTGCAGAGCTTGGTCAACCTCTTGCTTGCGTCACATTTATAAGCAATAAACCTTCTTCTGCACCAGACCAGCATACAGTACACCTCCTTGTCAACAAGTTCTGCTGGGTGCTGAGCCCAATATTGTCTCCTTACCATGACAAGCAAGTTTGCACAGTGTGATTTTCTTTCTGCCAGTCCTTCATTCTGGTCGCATCAAATTAAAAAAAAAAAAAAAAAAGCAAAACCCATCCCAACAACAAAGACCAAGCTATAATTGAAAACCTGACAACTTCCCAAATCAGATGTGACTGTGACCCAAATCAGGAAGGGAAGAAACAGTAATTCATCCTGGCACACTAATTAATTACCACACAGATTGCTTATTGATTTTCTTGTGTTCACTCTGATACCTTATGAGGTACGCTCATTTCACGCATACGCCTCATAGAAAGAGAAGACGCTGGTGGATCAAAAGCAGATGCAAATGCATGGGTAGGTCTGTAGAAGGTCTTCCCTTCTGCAGAGGGTCAGGGCCAGGGGAAAATCCATCCATCCACAGCACTGAATCTCAGCATCAAGAGACACATCCCTAGTCCCACTCATAAAGGCTAAATTTTTAGTAATGATCTCCCAGTGAAGTAAACCAGCCCTTGCTGATAAAAGCAGTCAAATTGCCAAGGTCATTCCCAAATCACTTCAGCTTCTTGGAGGCTTCCTGCATTGGACAATAGGCTGAGTTCCCAGAGAAGTTATCTAACAGGACATTTACTAATTATAGAATTAATTACTGCAACAGACTAAACAGCAGAGGCATGTTAGGCTGGAGGTAATGATTTGTACAATTAGCTCTTTCACATCAAATAAACATTTACAGCTGTTCTTGAACTGGGAATTTGTAATATTCGGAGGTCCAACTGTTGTCATGCCCAGAATATCCTGCCACTACAACAACCAAGTGAAAACCATTTACATCTTACCTCTAAAATAGTACAAAACCATGGCATTTAAGTTGTTGATTTTCTTTGGCATGTTCTGGGTACTAAGGAAGCATCATCACACTGCAAAGGTTTTAGTCTCCTTTGTTGTGTTTTGATTGGGTAACAAACTGGTTTCCAATGCACGATCACAGGGAAACTGCCTGTTCTTAAGACGTCCCTACAGCAGATGTGTCGCAGTGATCAAGGAAAATTCTTGTGGACAGCATCTTGTTTGCTTGTGCAGAGGGAAATAGCTACGGTCTCATTTCCAGCTCTTTGCACAGACAGTACAGTCGTCATCATTACAGTGATGAAAGCAGCCTCTGAAGATGTTTGTGTCTGGTGAAAGACATGTCAAAGAGGAAGCGCGAACAACCCCAGAAAGGGGCTAGCATATGAAAGGGTCTAATTTTGTGGTCTAAAACCAAAAATGAATGAACCAGCAAAAGCACTTACAAAATCGCGTAGCTTTGAGCATGCAACTGCTTGCTGGATTCAGCTACAATTCAACAAAACATTAACACAACCTAAAATCCGGATTAGCCCCTGGTCCATCATCATCCCTTCAAAATTGCCAGTCCCTCATTCCATGACATATTTCCTTCAAGATGCTCTGGGCAGAGCCTACTGGACCTGTCCAAAGTCACAGGCTGGAGGATCCTGTCATGGCCCATACTCTGCACAGCTCATAGGAAGGGCTCAAATTCTGTCAAAATAAGACCTTTTCCAGTTCAACAAGGAGAACTTTTGAACATTAGACAAGAGGTACCCAGTGTAATTATTAAGAGCACTACTAGGAACTATTAAGAACACTATCTGGGCTCCAGCACTGCTCTGGAATTTGCAATCTTCTTTCAGCCATCTCTTGCTCACATTTGCCCTCGCAGCTCTATGTCACCATGAGGATCATCCACAAGCGCTGCGGTACAATCCTCAGCTAAAGGGGCTTCTTGCCTTGTGAGTATGTTAGACTCCAGAATGGCTTGCAAAGTCTGGGAAAAACTGGAGAATTTGACCAATTTACAAATACGTTGAGGCCTTTGAGCTACCATAAAGTCATGGATACATGAAAGGAAATAGATTTACTCTGTACAAATGAATAAATACAGGCATATGCAAATTCTTCTAGCCATTTCTGCAACAACGTGCCTCAAAAGTTACCTTGACAACCTTATTGTCTCTGATGTTGCATAGCTGCCTGCTACAGGAAGGATGTTTCATCTTTGAATTGCTCACTTAGACTGGCTTGTTGAGGCAACATTACTATTTAAGGCTGACAGAACACACACCACTGCACTGAGGGCACCGACAGTTATTTACAGTTCTCTCTCTGACACTGACACAATGGTGTTTGTAATGAGCACAATTAAAAAATAGGTTTCTTTTGTCAAAAAAAACAGCTTTAGGAAAATAAACAAATTGCTCTGGGACCAGAACATTTAACAAATTCTGCTTTCTCTTGGAATAACTTCTTTTGGTTAGACTCTCTTGTGTTCCAGAAGGCGCAAGATTGAATCAAAGCTCTCCATGTGGCTGGTGCAACCATAACCTCTCTCCTTCTGATTCCCAGAAGTCCAATAAACAAGCTTCTCCTTCAGCCTCCTCCATCCTGGCCATTCATACTTGCACATGGTACTCATTTTGATAAAAATGCCTATAACACCTCCCTTGTCAAATTGGTGCAATGGTTTGAAAGTTATTGAGAACAGGGGAAGACAGAGCAGCGAGCATGTGCACACACACACAAGGTTATCCTCCTTTCCTTAAGCAAGCAGACTAAAAATGATCAGACAAACCAGACTGAAAATACATGAGCTCAGACTTTGTAGCTGAAGTGTTCTGCACAGTGGCAGGGACAGGAAACCAAGCCAAGGCACCACCACCACCCTCCACCAAGTCAGGATATCTCACATTAAATACTGCAGTGAAGAGCACAAGCTCTTCACCCCCAAAGTCCTCAGCGATAACCTCCCAACAAGTGAAAAATACAGATGCGCACCGTGCCCAAACCACTCAGACCATGGGGAAATCACCCATGCACTGAGCATCACTCAAAACCACTGTGATGAACCAATGCAAATACTGCAGCAGATGCCTGAGGAGCATCCAGCACTGTGCTGAGCTCCCAAGAACATACAACAGCTTAACTGCTTACCTGCTACAAGCCTGGGAACAGCACATTACCCCAAATCCCTCCCACAAAGGGATCATCTAGGACAGAAGAATTAAATTAGCTACCCCAAATTAACTTACATATCAACCATCAAGATGGGAATAACTAAGGAGTCCTGTCTCCTTTTACTTTTAAATTATTTTGGACACAACACCCTCAGATGCAAAGGTGCAGGTTTCAGGGAAGCACTTGTAGAGAGTGGCTCTGCGCATTGATGATGGATATCTGGATCAAACCAGTAGGTCTACTTGTGAAAACTGAAGAAGATTAGACTGTGCTTTCCCTGTTCTAGAAGAAAACATAAGTAATCTACTTAAATGAAAATCAATTTTAGATGTTCCTTTATTACACTTTATGGTCTGTGAAGTTCCTTTCTTTTCATGCCGCTACGTGAATGGTATGTAATTCCTACACTGGTGATAGATTTTCCTTTAGAAAAGTAGTGAAGGTCTTAACTTCTTAATACAAATTATTCCTCTGGAATCCTTAGCTGCTATTCAAGCAGTTTAATTCAGAGAGTTATATCTCTCATTCAGAAAACTTTAACTGACACTAATCAGACCCAACTATTTTTATTATTAATGTACAACAATGCTAATCTGTGTGACTAGAGTCTTTAGCCAGAGTATTAAGGGCTGCTTCTCCCCAAAGTGGGATTTAATAATAAAAAATTAACATTTTCGCATAATCTGCTTACGTGTGCTGCAACTGCTGAAGATCAGCTCCAGCATTTTATTCTCTTTTCTGACCTCAGCAAAGACATGCACATCCTAAAAATGAAATTATGCATGTTTGTGAGCTGATGGGAATCTGTTTTGGTGTGCTTGTCACAGACGCATTAAATTATAACAAGCGGTCCCTGTGATAATCCACACACAAGCCTCTGCAGTTACACAGTCATAAAACAGGCAACAACTTTCGTGTCACTTAATGTTTTGAAAGATCCAACAAGGCCTGCACAGGGCAAGTACGATTCTTTTAAACCCTCCTGGCTGCACGCCACCTTACATAGGTAGGGCTGCACAGGCACAGGATCTGCCCTCAGTCCATCACGGTCAAGGAGAGGAGGCAGATGCCTGCACAGAAGGCTAATATATCAATACATTGAATTAACCTTGTTTTATGGATGACCAAAGTGTTACAAATAGTAAACTGGAATCAGACATTCAATACAAATTGCAGTCCAAGCATATCCAAAAGCCTGCAGAGGCCCAGCCACAAAAACCCTGAATTAGGTTGTGGAATACCTTTATTCATCTTAATTGGGTGTTGTTGCTGGAGTATAACCAGACTCCTACAGTATCACCACTCTACTCAAAAATAGGGCACAGAAACCCAGCTCCCTTCGCTGTTTGATTTTGACTAGTCAAAAGTTAGAAGCAGGCAGCAGAGCTCTTGTGATGTCTACAGGAATTATATTTTTTGTAGTTAAGTTGTTCTCCCCTTACAAGATGCACTGACGCCTCTTTTTGTCTCTGATCCCTTTTTAGCACAGTGCAGAGCCACTCACTTCCAAGGGCAGAGAGCCCGTCCCCCCTGAGCCACGGCGAGGCACACAGCGAGTCCTCTCTGCAGCTCCTGGAAACCAGCTGAATCGACAGACAGACAGACAGACAGACGCATCACAGACCAGAGAGAGATCTTGGTCTCTGACATACGGCCTGACCTCAAACGAACTACATCAAGACCTGTACTAGGAAACTATTTAGAAAGCTCCTGGAAATAGTATTTTTTCAAGTCTTCTTCCAGATCCTCCCTTCAGACAAGTGCATCCCCTCCCTGCAGCACTGCACGCCTGCAGCCCCCTCCCACTCTGCCTCTCACACACTCACTGTGGGTACCACCGCACAGCTGATGGGGGGGATGAAGCGAGAGCTGGTGGGGGTTTTCCTCACCGCAGCATTCTAAAAGAAATCACCATTTCGTAAAATCACTATTTCCTCCAGGAAACAAACAAAAAACCCTGTGATAACAGCTTTCCTGTAATACCAGAGGCAGAGCAGGAGCAGGAGAATGGCCAGCCAGGGATTTGGCTCGCACAGAGCCATGCAGGGCAACTGAGGGAAGGCAGAGGGCTACTGGTTCCCCCGTGGGGGCAAGTGAACATCCCAGTCCCAATCTCAGCAACCAGCCCACAGGAGCTTCCACACAGCAGATTAAGCAGCTTGCAAATTGTATTCCACTTTGCCTGAAACCAATTTTTGCCTAGAAATCTTTCTGCCTTAGGTTTTAAGGGCTTCTTCCCCCCGTTAATTTCAAACTTTTCTTTTAAGCTTTTTGTCCAGCTTTGAAATGTGTTTCATTAATGCAAAGCATCTCAGAGAAAAGAGCTTCTGAGCTAAAAATGAACAAGATTTCAGGTCACTGCATTAACACTGATAGCTTTAAAACAATAACTGTGCATCAGGTACAGGACAGGATATTTGGCTATGCAGCTAATACAGCATAATACCATGTCATTACCACAAAATCTAGTTCAAGTTTATAGGGGAAAAAAATAATTAATTTAATCCAAAGAGGCAAGAGATTTCTGTCTAAAATACCCAGGAACACTGACTTGCATTGCCAAGTGCCAGGCAGGAGCTGCCATCCCCAGCCAGCCAGGTGGTGGCAACTTCATTTGAAGTTGTGCTTCCCTTTCTACAAGCAGGTCCCACTGGTTAGATGTTTAAAAAGTGGGGTGAAAGGCCGGGCATGCTACCTAACCATAAGTAGTTTTCTGAGTACAATTCAGCTCTGGCTTATATTACCCCAGAATGGATGAAGGGTTTCGATATTCCCAGCTGTCCCCTCTGCTCTGCCTTAACCCCCATGTGACACTTGCTGAACCTCTGCAAACTAAAGTCTACTACAGCATGAAAAAAATTGATGCTGCCCTACATTAACACGTCAGGCTGTAAACTGACATGTCAGGAGCTGTAAATGATAACCACATTTCTACATTGCACCTTAGAAAGTTAAGGTGAAGAGCGGTCCAAACCCTGACCAGGCTCCAAAGCCAACTGTCACTTGAGCTCCTCTGGTAAAGTCCTGTCTGCAGAGCATTAGCATCATGTGTAAATGGAGCATGGCATTTCATCTCACATCAACAAGCAGGAGCGAGGGAGAAAACACTGGCTTTTCGAGGAGAAGGCTTCCCATGCTAATGAGACAGCATTTGAAACACTGATACTTTTTTTATCATATTCTTTCAGTATTCATTTTGGCTAATACGGTGTGACAGTCTCTAATATGATCAGTCTTTCATACCCTACTGGTGACAACTAACACTAATGCAATATGATTCTTATGTGATGGGATGGGTAGAAAATTGTTGATGTAGTAAGAGAGTAAAGTGCCTTCTAGGAGACCAGATTCAGGTCTGCTAGTAATTTTCAATTAATCAGACAATATCTCCTCAAATAAATTACTACATACCCTGACCCACACACTTCTAGTTTGGGTTTCTTTTTCTCCTGCCAGATAAACACATCAGGATCCTTTAATAACCCTTTATAAGGCAGCCTTATTAATCTGGAATTATTTTCATCATTCTTCCCAGTTCTTTTCAACCACCAGAATGGGATGTATTGCAGTAACTGCTGGTACCACACACAGCCAACAACCTGCCTCTCCCCGCTTGGTATTTCAGCTCTTACATATTAATGCTATTCCTCTTAACCACAGCTCTACATCTTGGGATCATGTTTAATAGGTTCTCCAACGTGAGCACTACACCCTGTTTAGAGCCGCTGCTCTCCAGACACAGCTCTCCATCCAGGTAAGCACAAGCTACATTCTCATTCCTCAACACATCGTCTGATCTCCAAACTAGTTTGAAATAAATTAATCCAGTTTACCACATTGACTGACCTCTCATCGATCATTATTTACCACCTTGCCAACATCTAACCCTTCTACAAACTTAATCAGAATAATTTTTATTTTACTTTCACTGAAAAACTAAAGAGTGGTAGACCAAGCATACATCCCTGCAGAATATCCCAGCTGATTGTTACTCCCCATTAACTTTTGGTCCATTTGGAGAAAAGCAAAGCATTAGTACTTTTTACATCCGTAAATCATTTCATGTAGCTTGTGATCTGAAACATAGTCCTCCATTAATCTATAGAATATATTTGAAAGAACTTTTAATTTGAACTTTGCAAATTAACCACAGCAAAGAATCTTTCACGCAGGACATCACATCGGCAAAGATGTCACATTACATTTAATTTAGTGAATACACTGAAGCAAGACTTCAGTATTTCAACGTGGTTTCATCAGAGCAAGATCACTTGTGAGGGTATTGATGTTACATTATTAATCCTGGGACCATACAGAGCACAAGATTAATAAGTACAGGTATGCAACGCTTCACATTTCTAACACTATCAAAACAATTATCTGGCATTGATATCTTATATAGATGAAAAAGCATGATCATAATAGCAATATCCTTCCTTTTTTTTGTTTTATACCACAGGAAAGAAATAGAAAAAAAAATCCCCACCTAATACTGGTTATCCTCATAACTTGTTCGAAGCCTGGGAAGCAAATACTAATTAGCAATGGGAATAATATTACTAATGTAACAGGACCCTCCACAGATTAGAGACTGTTATTTGATTATTTATTTTTTCCTGAATACAGCTCTTGCTGCATGAACAGAATGATTGTTTAGAAATCAACCAGACAAAACTTACATTGATCGTAATGAGCTTTGGCTCAAATCCTGTGTTGATCTGCTTTAGTCCACAATAAAATTGAGAAACACAAAGAACTCTTATATCTGTACACGTAACACTGAAGTCAGATTCAAAACCTCTAGTTCAACTGCTGAAGCCGATGTCTGCCTCAGCGCTGCCGAGAGGAGATCTACTCCTTGGCATAAACACCAACGAGCGCCTTTTGAAAAGATACTACTGATTTCTGCCATCGATGAAAATGAACAATGCCTTGGTAACGCATTTATTAGGAAAGCTGTGAATCACAGCCATGTCTGCACTGCCCTTCAGGGAACAAAATCATACATCTTTTGCGTTTACTTATGAAATCTATACATCTCTGCCTGACAGCAGAGAAAGATCTTTCCTCTTGCTTACCAGGCCACCCAGTGCAGACTGCATGGTAAGGACTGCACTTTTAAATATTTGCAGTAATTAGCCAAATATACTGTCCACATAGTCCTCTGTCTTTACATATATACATACATATATATATATGTATGAATATGTAGTTTCCATTCTAAAATCTGACAGGCCACCACTCACCATGGTCGGTCTTATACTGAAACTTACTTCTACACACCAATGCCCTCATCTGAATTGATTTAATTCTACCTTGTACTTTCCCCCCTGACGGACAGAGACTTCACATTTGTCTCCATGCCTTGACCTTGAAGGGCTCTGTACACCATTTAAAAACTCTCTTCCATCAATTTAACTGACTGTGAGCCATGGCAGAAGAACAAGAGGAGCTTCAGATGACTGACTGATCAGGCAGGGGATGGCAGCCAGCAAAACAGAACCACTGTTTTTATTATGAGAGCACACAGATGTGCCATGCAAGCACAGCCCAGCTGTGCTAGATGCTACACAGCTGGGAAACTGGATGCATAGCCATGTTCCTTTAGCAGGATGAGATTTAAACCTATCGTAGAGCCCTTCTGTATAGGCATATGTGATGATGAGGAAAAGAAAAAGAAGAGGTGCAGAGAATGAAATAAGATAGGAAGGCAGGTGATCTCACAAGTCTCCAAACGAGACATGTGTCCAATAAGGGAAGTCTCATAGAAACTTCAGATGCTGGACTTTCCTGAATTAACCACAAAAAGACATTAAATACTTCTCCAGAAGATCCTTTCAGTGACACAGCTGGGAACCAAGCAGTTCCATGCTCAAATCTTCTGAGTCTTTTTGCTCCCTCCTGCAAAGTTAATAGCAGGAGTGAATAGATTTTTAGGGTAAAAAGCTTCTTGTCCATATAGCTGCTTGCCCATGGCATAGGAGGCCAGGTAAGAAAACTCGCCCGGCGTGACTACCCCGATAGCGCAGGTCAACAAAGGAAACAGTATAAACCAGTAGGGAAAAAATGCCTTAAAAACAGGCATTAAGCATAAAAGCCTCCGTAAGAAAAGAGCTGAGACTGTCTGGGCATGTTCTTTCACCACATATTAATGTTAAAATATTGAATGTTCTGAAAAGCAGCAAGAAGTTTTCACTCTTGAGTTGATTTAACTGAATGTAACAACACATTAGTCACTCAAACTCCCACACTCAGAAACACTCATTTTCATCCTCTGAAAAAAGGTAATGAGAGATAACTTCCCCCCCGATCTGTGCAGTTTATCTTAGTTGTAATTTCTATTTGTAAACTCTCATTAGTGGGCTTACAGAGTATCTCTCTTGAAATTCTCAGATTCTGGTCTCTTTTCAAAGCCTGTTCCAGTGGCATCCTGGGATAAAGATGGCCCTTCAACGGGCATCTACAGAGAGGCATGTCCAGCTTCAGAAGATCATTGCTTTTTGCCACTTCAGTGGAAAACTTCAGACACGATTAAAAGAGGACAGAGCACCACAATATGCTGGAAATGGATTACACCAGCTCAAGCAGCTCAAAACAGACATAGGTGGAAATCTGAAGGACTTCAGAACAGACTTTTGCAGCCCCAAACAAGCACAACAGACCCAGAACCTCTGGATGGGAGGAAGCTGCTCTTTAGCAAAACACAAAATAAACCTCCTGGGAATACATACACACACTGTGACAACAAAGGAAGGGCTCCAAGACAGATAGATCTGAGAACAGGGATAGCTTTCATATTTTGGGGTAATGTCTTTATGCTGTCTATTTTAGCAAACATTGCATTCCTGAGACAAGCTGAAGGTAGTAAGCAAAACCTGCTTCTTCAGGCATACCAAGACTGAAAAACTAAGATTTGGAATTAAGGATCTAATTTCCCAAATTTTATGAGCTTGGGCCCTGGAGGTCAGCACTTGCTTACAAAGATGTATGTCCAAGCTGTGCCAGCCAGTGAGCAGGTTTCCACTGGGGTAAGAGGGCTCTGGATGAGGTCCCACAGGAGGGGACATCTTTGCACAGAAGTAGGGAAGAGGGCTGGAAGTGCTAGAGCCACGCGGCCCCACTGAGTGAAGAGCTCTTCTGTGTTTGCAAACTGACTTAAAGGAAGGCAGGTGTCTCCTGGCAGTGCCTCCCAGCAGCCAGTGCCAGAGGAGCCCGTATCCATAACCGCCGCAGCCTCCAGAAAGTCCATTTGACATCACCACCCAACGTCTGTCAGTTCTTGTGCATTTACAGCAGGTGGGCTTCAGAGTTAACAGAATAAAATAGAATGGCCTTCCTACAATGTATTTACAAATATTTCTTTCACCACCCTTAAAATAGTGTTTCAATCACCACCACTGAGATTGTAATCTCAGCCTTTAAAGATCAATAAAATATTTATTTCCTTAAGTTAATACATTTTCAGTGCAGACTGCCAGTGCTTCGTTTCCAAGAGCTCCCTGTGAATATTGATATTTGAAATATACAGACATAACTTTATTTACTGTAGAAAAGTATATTAATACTGATTTATTTAAACACTTTACCAAAGTGGCAGTTCTGTTTAATCAAATACTGAAGTAATTGGGTTATGTTTGATTTTAAACTTTGAAAACCCAACTCTAAGATTTATCAAGTGCTGAATTTAGCAAAGTTATCATCATTAAAAATTGATATTATGTAGTGGGGCTACACTGGCTTCACTGGCACATCACCAAGCAGCAGACCTTTTAAAAGACTAATTGTCCACGCCTGTGTAATTCCCAAAGCGCTCTGCCCAGCGGGCCACTGGCTCACAAATGCCAAGTCAAATCGTGCCAAAAGCACCATGAGGAAAATATTCTTCTGTTGCTGAATGGGGGAAACACTCTGTTCTTTCAAAGTACAAAACCTGCATGCGCCCCAGACATTATGGTGATGCCAACAAGCACGGGGCCCTCCCTGCTCCTTCCAGTCCTTGCCCCAAAGGCCAGATCCTTCCTGACGGGGGGAAGGAAAGGGGCAGCCTTGCTCACTTGTAGCAAAGTGAGAGCTGCAGGGAAAACCTGTGACTCCGAGCAGCTCGCTGAGTCCCTGGTGCATTGACCAGCTTTGATTGCTGTGGGACTGAGCAAGGCAAGGGTTGCTCCTGCCGCCTCCCTCCAGGAAGATGTGCAGAGGTCAATTATTTAAATAATCTAAGCTCACTCATCTCAGCTCAACTGGAAGGCATCAGGCAGAGCTCCTGCGAGCAGCCCCTGGGGCAGGTGTGTAGGGACCAGCCGGGAGGTGGGCAGACCCCCAGGTGCATCACCAGCATCACTGATGCTGACCACCTCTCTGCTGGGGGCTGCTCAAGGATGAGGACAGAGCAGATGTGCCACCACCCACATGCTCCCCAGGAGACCCTGGAGCTCTGGGGAGAATGGCAGCAAAGTCCCACCACAGAGGCGGAAGGCATAAAATAGTTCCTGAGAGCTTAAAATAAATGCTTCTTCTCAACTAACAATACTGCTACTGAAATTTCTATATTGTTTGCCCTCTGATTTCTGTTTTCCAAGTCAGGAAACACTGAGGACATCACCTCAATGCTAAGTACCTGGCTTCACCGCTATAGATCTTCTTCCCTCTTGTCTTACAGCTCTGTGCCCACGGATACCTCCATCAGAGGTATTTTGTTACGAGGTATCACACCTCAATAGCTAGTAGCTACCCTGAGGACCATGAGACTCTCCATGTGTGAATTATCAACCTAAATCCACGATCTTCATCAGGGCCATGGGTGACCTCCCTATGGTCTTGCTGTTAGACACCAGGTCAGGATTTATCCTTACAACTCCAAAACAGCCAAGGAGATAGTCTGCACTATTCATCTGACAATCCCATATGTGGCACTGAAGACTTCATGGTCTATCTCTAATTATCAGCCCTCCTCTTTGCCTCTCCACAACGTGCTCCAAGGGTGAGGACTGAAAAATAATCCTCCATTCCGTGACCTGTGGGGCACAACAGTGCAGAGTCTGTGCTACAAACACGAGGAGCTGCCAAATTTAAATGAACAAAAGCTCTTGCTAGGAAAGGCTGATACAGACGCACTCACACTTAATTATTTTTAAAATCTTTTCTCAAGAGTGTAGGAACAAGAAAGCAGTGACAGCTGGAGGAAAACCACTACATCTAACTAAACATTCAAAATTATCTTCTGGAAGGAAATCTGTCCCATTGAACTGAATTTTTCTCATGTTTAAAAAAAAAAAATCCTCTTGACAGAAGCAACCAAAATAGAAGACATCTAAAAAAGCTGAAATCCTTGTGACAGCTTGTCAAATTATTCTTCACCAATAAATGATCAGATTATTTGGGTTTGTACAGATAGTTAAGTTCCTATACCTATATAAATTAATTATTCCAGAATACACATGTGGAGTGATACGCTGTCCAAAAATCATTTTTGCCAGAACGTCAACATTTTCCATAAGTGAAAACATTTGAAAAACATTAGTAAGGACATGTGGAAATGAAAGAATGCCTCCTGTCTCAGCTGAAGCCGAACATACCATTTCACAGCATCAATTCAAAATGAAACACTTCCTCCCCATCATCCCCTCAAAGCGAGGAGCTGTGTTCACACTGCCAGCCCTGCGAGCAAACCCCCTGCCGGTGTCCAGCCGGCTGCTCACAGCCAGCCCCGGTAGGAGGTCTGGTGAAGATATGATCTGAGAGCTGAAGTTATATGATAACCTCCTGTACCCATGGATTGAGCTTTGTAGTGCTCAGCCAACCCGCAGGAGGAACGTGCTGGCGACTTGCAGGTCCCCCTTGACCAGGACCTTGCTATGGCAGTGACCAGGCACAGGTGGACAAAGATTGATGCAGACTGCTTGATTTCAGAAATAAATAGCCTGGGACTCCCCGAAGTGGGAGCTGGATTCAGAGTACCATGTTTAACAGATTTTGACAGACCCATCTACCACTAACTTAGCCAATGAATTTTTAACCTCTCAATACATTTGGTCTTCATAACACACAGTGGCAATGAGTTACACAATTTAATTTCATGTCTCATCTACAACATACTGCTTTCATATATTTCAAATCTATTGTCTCGGTCCTCACCAAGTGCCTTTAGTTTTTGTAATATGGGGAATAATGAATACTTGCTCTCTAGTCACCTCCTCAAGTCATTTTGCCTAGTGTCAAAGTTACTAGATCTAAGACAATAATTAAGAGCAAATAATATTTACTGGTTTTTAGTGTATGAACTACAGACTACATGCTCATGACAGTGAAGCTAATGAGAATTTTGCTTGAGGAACTACAGATCAGACTACCAGATTTCTTGGCAGAATCGGTTTTGCCTTATTGGAACTTCATTTTAATGAAAAAGCCATATAAGCCCTGGGGAGGTTGTTAGATTGTGACCTGAAGTCCATGATTTGTGCCTACCTTTAATTAAACCTAATTAGCTTTCCTCTTGCAATATGGGTTCCACACTCCACATTCTTACAAGCTGTCTATGCTATCTAATGGTATGACAAATTCCATGAACCACTGAAACAGATTCCCACAATTCATTTGCAAATGATGATAGCAAGACAAACAAGCAAAATACCTGCTTAAAAATGTGCTGAACTGAGTCTGTCAAACAGCTGAAGTCAAAAGTTTAAGATTATTGAAGGAGTTTTTAAATATCATATGAAAGTTGTAATGAATTTTTAAAATAGCATACATTTGACTTGCAGTAATTTTCCTACAGTTTAGGGAACTTACTTTACGCTGGCCTGTTTGTACCACCAAGCTAAATTAGCAATCTTCAGTTAATATTGGAAAAATACTTAAAACTTTATATAGGAAAGGATGACTTCTTTTTCCACAAAGTTTTAGTAACTGAACTTAGACAAATTTCTTCCTTTATTCTCCTGGCAAACCCAGCCCACAGCTGCACTACGGCTCTAAGACATCCCATTTGCAGAGATGTCCATAATTTCTCTTAGTAACACCATCTTGCAGTTTATCCAAAAGCTTCAGTCCCCTACCTAGCTCTTACCCAGCGGAGTGATCACTCCCCAGCACCGTATTACCCTGAAGAAGATGAGGGTAGTTGCATTGTATCACCCTAACAAAGGTTACGGTATTAGCACTGTATTATCCTAACACAGGCATAAGTGGCAAGTGAGGGCTTTGCACACTCCCTCTGTGTCAAGGTGAATTTCAGCACAGATCATTATCCTGACAGTTCACATTCAAGACATGTTATTGACCTCAGCAATGCTCACCGCCCCGCAGGAGCCATGGCCCATAATGCAGTAACAAAAATGAAGAAGAAAAAAGACTTTTGAAAATCCTGTTTCATCTTGTAAACATGAATGGATTTCAGGAGCTTTTAAAGGGTGTAACTGTTAAAGATCAGTTCTAACAGCTTCAAATGATCCACCCTAATGCATTTCATTAAAACGTTTCAAGACCTTTTTAAAGTTCCTCCTCTTCCATTGTTAGAGCCCGTTGCTCTGAGAGCACTGGAAGCTTGGTAGGTGGATTTTTGACACAAGGTCAAAAACTTTTTATGACCAACTACAGAGGTGGTTCAAAAGCAAGTGAAATATTGTTCTTTGAAAGTAGTTATCGTCGGTGCCCTGTCCAGACAAGCTAGATGTACTCAGAGGTGCTCTGCAGGAGTGTCATTGTGGAGCCAGTTCTATACCCTAATTCATTCTCTCTCACACACACAAGACTCCCCCCAAAAAACCCCAAAACAAAAACAAAGCAGAGAAATCAGGGTCATAAGTCTTCCCAAACACCTCTGCAGAGCAGCAGATGGTCCAGCCCCACAGCTGTGAGTGCACGAGCCACGCATGGGTCGGCTCCTGTGGCATCTCCACGCTCTCTCTTCCTGTCCACAGTTACCAGTCCCCAGCTCCCTCTTCTACTGCCCTAACAAGAGCCAGCAGCCAGATTTTGGCTTCAAGCATGGGTCACTGGCATCTGTGGAGGAAGAAGACAAGGAAGATGCAATGGACCAAGCCCAGGGCTCACAGGTGAGTCTACGCAGCTCTGTCAGATAAAACCCAACACGTGGGTTCATGCCTGGGTTATAGATCAGGAGGGCTCTCAAATCCACTGTGTGTCTTCGGACAAATTACTTTGTCTCTCTGCATTTGTTACCCAACATTTCCCCTCTCCATGAGACACTGAGCACTGATGACTCATTGAGGAATAGTACAATGCATTAACTTTGACTATGAAAAGGCAAGTGTAAAATCCCTGCAAATCACTCCTTTTCCCTTGGAAGCATGAAATTACAGGAACGGGAAATCCTTTCCTGAAATATCTCTGCACTCTGTTTGCTTTAACGATCCAATCTTTTGACCACCTTATGGTTCCCCAAATAAAATAAAAATAAATGGTCTCAAACTAAGTGCTGTGGGTTTTGTGTGCTAAGTTTCAAAATGATTTCAGCAGTTATAAAGAAGGAAATCCCTCCTTAGAATGATGATTTTTAAAAATGCTGACAGCACATTGATGATAATGACACAAATAACTATGCTCTAATTGACAATTTATGAGGATTATGGAAGGCTATGGTACCCATAGCTCCTTATCTTTTTCTAGTCCATTTCCTGCTCAAGCAGCTTCTGAAGTGTCCTGATACCTGCAAGCTGTGTTCTTACTGGCCTTGGAAAACAAAGACAGCTCCAAAATATGGGCAGGTATAGGCATGGCATCCAGTTCTGGTACTAAAACAGAAAGAAAATTTATTGCATTAACTCTTCCAAGTGTCTTGATTTGGGGGCAATCTTGAACTCCTAGCTCTGCTGGAACACACACGAACACTACCCACATGCAATGACATTAAACATGCACAAACCCCATCAAACTAAGGCAGGAATTTCAAAAACATTTAATGTTTCCTAGAACCAGGCTGCACTGACACCAGGACCCTGAATACTGGCCGATCACTTCAAAAGCCAAAGGAGTCGGGCGGTGGAGCACTGCTGAATCTTCCCTAGGTTGAAAATTTTCTACCACTCTATAAACCTCAGCCAGGCTTTCAGAAACTATTTTCAACAACCAATGCAGCAACTCCATAAAAATACACTTAGCCATAAACAGCTTGCTTACGATTAAACGAAATCTGCTGCAAATGTTTTGCACCCGCGTGCGAGAATCTCCCAGCGCTTCACAAACGGTACTGCAGACTCTAACTTCTGTACCCTTCCTCTTGCTTTCTTTTCCTTAGGCATCTATCACCAGGATATTTAAGCATCCAACAGTTACAGAAAACACTCAACAAGTTATAAAAGGGAAATCTGAGATAAGAAAAACTAACAATTTGCCGGAGATTTCATAACAAGGACTAGCAAAATACCTCATGTCGTGGTGCTGCTACGCAGGGAACCTGTTGGTACCTGCCTTAGGCCTCCGAGACATCTCCACTGCAAAACAAGGGGGCAATAGTCCAAAGCAGATCTTTCTTGACTACCTTTTAAAAGTCACCATTTTTTTTTCCATTTTAAGACATAAAACTGTGTTTGCAGCCTCCAGAACTAGTGCTGGGTCAGACAAGCCTACCCTGTCCATGCTGTTGGCTTGGCCCAGGGAGAACTGACCCAGGTGAGTGGGACCGGAGCAGCACCCACGCCACAGCCCTGCCCCTCCAGTGTCCTGCAGGCTCTGTTTGACCTTTCTCTCCAGCTTAATGGGGTTAGACCGAGAGCTGGAGAGCTGAAGAGCTCAGGTAAATTGGTTTTAAACAGCTGTGACACAGAGACGCAGTTGTGAGTTCCTGGGATGCCTCTCCTGTGAGCTCTCAGTCCTTTTTATGCAGTCCTGGACTGCCCTTCCTTAGGTCTGTGCTTCACCAGCCCATTCTCTGCTGGGAGCAACCGCAGACTCTCCAGCAGCAAAAAGCAAACGCACAAGTACTTTTAAGTGCCTCATTCTGCAGGTAGCGGGGCACACAAACCTACTGAAAAGAGGGGGAAAAAAAAGCCAAAACCTAGAAAACTTTAGAGCTAATGCTTGGAAAAACCAAACAACCCCAAAGTGCATCTTAATAAATGCCACAAAGCAGATGGGAACAGCTCAGCAGTCTTTTAAAACTGTCACTGGGGAGAGATATCTCTGACGAGGGGAGGAAACCCTCAGGATCCAAAAAAGCAGATCTACTGGGCCACGTTCTCAGCTGCTGCAGGCAGTGTTTCTCAGAAACGGCACTATAAAAAAGGTGCTTTATATTTAGTGCCAGTGATTTGGCATAGGGTGTGCTTGACTGCCAGCTGACCAGCAGAAAGAGGGTTTTTCGGACCACCTCTCTTGCAAATCCAGCTCCAGCTCTTTCCCTTGCACGTACCAACACCAGGAATGAAGCTTTTGCAGCCTGCTGTATGTATGCTATGGGATACTCGTCAATGGAAGTAGCAACAAGACACTCCTGGCTCAGTGTAAATACCATGAAGGCTTTTAAATACAGAAGAGTGTTTTTCAATTTTAATTTTCTTTTAAATGTTCTGAGCTCCTAATACCTTCCAAGCATAGGCTTCCACACACTATATGGAAATGTATAGCCTTTCACAGATCCGTTCCAGAGCCGCCTGTAAGACCACCCCATTGTGCTGAAAACAACTGATGACAGTGGGGTCACCCGTCCCTGGCAATCCTGTGTTTACTACGGGTGCAAGAGCCCATGCCTCAGGCCCTGTGGCAGGATGGGGACATGGCTGGTTGCTGGGATGGGGCAGATGGCAGCACCAGAGACACCTACCCCCTACGAAGGCTCCTCAGTGGCCTCTCAGCCCCAGAGCCAGATGTGCCCCCTCTGCAACATCTGGGCAGCATCTCCCAGACCCATCCTGGCACAGGATGAGTAAGTCAAACCTCGAAGCTGCTCTGTGGTGACCCACAAGCAAAAAGCCCTCAACAGATGGTGGAGCTGAATGGTACCCACAGTTTAGCTTTCATGAAAGACGACGTGTTGAGGGCCAGGCTGGCAAACCTCTCACCAGCACTGCCACACCTCTCACCAGCACTGCCACAGCCAGAGACCGCCGAGCGCCTCCCTTCACTTGCAACGAGAGATTCGGCTCAAATCAAACTACTCCATTTTAAATGGTGAAGAGGGGAAAGTGATGGTGGTTCGTAAGAAGAACTTGCAATTAAAGCATTCAGAAAAAATAGTTATTAAAAGTGTCTAGGAAATTATTCATATTTATTGACTACTTTGATCATTTAGACTTTGGTCAGCCTTTTGAATATGCACTTGATTTTAACACTACTATCAGTAGTTTTTAAAACTATGGTTTCCTAAATTGCTAAGAATAAATGAAAAGCTTGGAATGAAAAGCTTGTAAATTAAACACACAGCCATCTAACCCCCCAGCAAATGTATATAATTTAATATAATAGCACTGAAATAGCATTTCCTCTGCTCAAGTTGGTACTTACAAATCTAGATGGGTTTCATTATCTAAATGATATGCTAACACTTTTTGAATTTCACAAATTATAAGTTAGCGGTAGCTTCCATTGTATTGCAACTCATTTCAGTATGAAATCACCTTGTAAAAAAAACAGCAGTGGGATTTCAATTATTTCTGGGAAACATTATGTATTTCCTAGAGTATGATTAAGTTTAATTTGATGCATTAAAAATAATCAATATTTAATTTTTGCCTAGTACTTCACAAGTGTTCTTCCTGGGGGTTTCCCAAAGAATTTTCATTAGCTAACAAGGCAATTCTACCATGAGAACATTAGTCATTAGAGCCATTTAAGTAGTAAAGAAGCATCTAAATTCATATGGATCTTAATAGTTTTTTCTGTCAAGCAGATGGTCTATTGTTCATGTCTACACTTCCCTGACTTCTTAATTGCTAATGTACAAACTACTACTAATTGTACAGTACTAGTAACTTCTGTACAGTAATAAATAGGTCAAAGCTTCTTTCAGACCTGAAGAGTTTTGGTTCTTATGGTTGCAGCTTAACGAATCATCTACCAGCCACAACACAGCTTTATATTACACAACAGAGCGGAGAAGCAATTTCTTTGTCCTAAGATACAAAAAGGCACAACACCCGGCTTTGCAAGGAGGAAGGCTTGCACTTGTCTGAGCTCTGAATGGGGCCCTGGGAAGGCAGGAGGAGGTGGTCAGTATGTCACTTCAGCTGAGGTTTGGGATTTTCAGGTCCTGAGTCTTGTTTCTTTGCTCCTCTGTGGTGGCAGAGGAGACTTGTGACCATACATGCTTCCTACAGAGGCTGACCGCCCATCATCTTACTTTCTCACAACACAGCAAGAAAATGAGTTTGTTGGACATGAAGGATTCATACTTAAAAATATTGTTGAGCTGGTACTTTAAACATTTAATATTTGTAAACCAAGCATGAGAAGAAGCAGCAGCTAAAAAGCTTCTCTGAGAAGACCAGGGGAGAACAGAAGGAACAAGAGATGCTAAAAGCAACAAGTCTATAAGGCTACTCCAGCACATGGGCATTTAACCAGAGATGCTCTTCACAGTGAATTTTCCTACCTGTGCCACGTCTGGCCGTACAGCACAGACCCTACAGCTGTGCCCAGTCACCCACCAGTGCCGGGCCACTGCCAGAAGAACTCAGTGGAGTCATTGTTTGCACTGCGCCGGAGCAGCAGTGCCAGGTCTGAAAATGTGAGGTAACTTTCAGAGACACTACATTTGCAATTCATGACTTCTTTTCACAGTCCTGGCTGCTTTTCAAAGAGGTTTAAAAACCAGATGTGGAAAATAAGATTGCTAAAATCATTTGGCAACTTAATAAAAGCATGCTGCATGTTCCCAGGGTGGATTTTCAACAACAGAGCACAACAAACACATGAGAAAATGCTTTCAGGGCACGGGGGAAAGGCTTTGAAAATTTAGCATCATAGGAGAATGAAATATAATGTTTCGTTTATGAGATTTGGGCTTTCCATAAAGTATTTTTGTTTATCTTCATGTAAACATTTTCGAGAAGTTTAAATTCTTATTTTCTGTGGGGGGAAAGGATCAATCTCAACTGGGTGTGATTTTAATTGTGAGTCCTGTTTACGTTGTTTTGTCTCATTGGCACCAATATGAAAAACACAATTACTATTAATATAAAACTAATTTGTAAACCTGGAGTAAAATAAGAACAACAACGCAAAAGCTAACAATCTCAGAGAGCATTTGCTCTTAAACACAATGCAAAATCCTACTTGGCCAGACCACCAGGTAACAGTGATTCAAGTACCATGAGATTCCTCACCCTCAATCCAACCGACTCTGGCCAAGCCATGCCACACTTCTCTGCCTCTATTTGCCATCCCAATACTTCGTCATATTTTTCTTTCTCCAGATGTTTTTGCTGTAACATCAAAAGATCTTAGTTGCTGGCTGGGGCTAAGCCACATCTGCATTATGTACAACGAGAATGGAACAACGAAAATGCAGTGTATGAAATAATCAATCCTGCTCGGCAAAATTAGAGGGCTGAGAACCTCAATGGGCATAAATTGGCACAGCATCACTGCCACCTCTGCGGCCCCATCTGTTCACGCAGAACTGAAGACAGAAAACCATGAAAGCAAACAGAGACACAAGCAAAACACAGGAGAGAAGAAACAAAATCCATGTAGGGCTGGGGAAAGGCTGCGGTGACCCATCAGAGACCTGGCTTGCCTTGAACTTCATGGGCAAGGCATAAACACTTGGTATTTAGAGAACAACCTGAAATGGTAATGCTCTCTGGAGGTATTTTGCGTACCAATTAAATATTCTAAGTTGATATCAAGATTATTGTCACCTATTTAATGGCTCATTGATTTTAGAAGCCATGGCAATTTTCTCTTTCCTTTCCATCGAATTAGTTACAGTAATGATTAACCATAAAAATTAGATAACATGCTGAAATGTGATTTAAAAACATCTGTGCATCTCTACTTTTAAGTGAAAGATGATTTAATCTCCCCCTGCCTTACCCCACATTACCACCTTTAGCCTATGTGTCTCTAAAGACAGAGCAAGACAAACTGAATTACACTGAGCATGACTTAAAATAAAATAAAATGAAAAAAAGTCCCAGAAACTCTCAGCCATTTCCTCTATGGTCCTTTGAAGCACCATGTGAATACACAATTCAAAGAGTCCAGTGTTTTTTCTAGCTGAACAGCTGAAGAGTTGGTTCCCTGGGAAAGGCTCCAGCCTTCTCTGGAACTGTTTCTGAAAGATGCCTCAGAAACATGCACGCTCCAAACCATCTCTGTGCCTGTCTCCACACCCCTCCTTCAGAACAGGTCAAAAATCACTCCACTGCAACATCTTCCATCAGATGAACAAAAGCACAACATCTGATTTTTGCAGCATCGCATCCACTTTCACATTTTTATTTAGAAAAAAATGGAAAAATATCTGGAAAATGCAAATAACGCCCCACTTCTCTTCATTTATCTAGCAGGTTTTGTGGGCCTTGCAGAGACATCCTGCTCCTGTTTCTCCACAGCATGATCTACCCTCTCCCTGACCCAGTAAGACTGCACAGGCTCATGTTTGCAGTAAATGTCCACTTCAGGTTTTCAGCTATATTTCTAGGCAGTATAGAAAACCCACAAAAAATCAGCTGCAGCTGAACAGAAAGGAGATCACCAGCATCTCTGAGATGCTGATATTTCACTTTTTGCCTGTTAGAAGGCATTCCTCTTCTTTTGAAAAGGATATAACTAAGCATAACTTTTTCTTGGAAAGAGTGCAGAGAGCACTGCATGTAACATCTCACCCAGAAAACAGATCCATTCCCCAGTGGACACTGGAAACTCCACACCAATAACACACCAACACTTTACTGTCCACCCTTTTGCACACAGTTATCTCACATTGCTGCTTTCAATATGCAATAATCACAATGTTTATACCTTAAAAATAAGCATTTTTTTTGTCCTTGGTTATTTTTTGCATATCCTTGTTCAGATACACTACCGTTTTTCTTCAACTCCCAGTATTTTTATTGCTAAGTAACATGGGTGACCTTTGGGCATCTGTTCAAACTTATTTGAACACTTTTCCAACTCCCACCCGTGTCCTTTGCAGCGCTCTCTCATTAGATTTCATGTAATTAATTTCACAACTTCATCTGTCCCACAAAAATTTATTTGTAAAATTTCATTTTAGCAGCAACCAGCAGATCCAAGTGATTATTCAAAAATGCTCAATGGGTCTCCTTTGTTTTACTGTGTCTCCTCTCAGCACCCCAGGGCTGCAAATCACATGGACACGCCGCCTCTGAAACGAAGCGTGAGTAGTTTTGCAGAACATGATCAGTCCAGAGCACTTATCTCAAACACCAGCTCTGGCTGTAACACATCAGCCCCTGACAACACAAACCCTTCACAACCTACACATGCTCCATCGCAGGCTTGCGCAAAACCCATTTACAAATGAGCTACAGGCCAAAAGCTACTCATTAAAATAATTCAGCAAACACTCTTGAATGAAACTTAGAAGAATACAGCTTCGTGCTGTCAGGCTTTTCACATGCCCCCCAACCAAATCCATTTGATAAATGACTAATTATCTTAAGCCGCATTAAAATTCAATCTTGATTGTGATTATTACTGATTAAGTACTACTCAAATTCAGCACTTCAATTCAGTACAATAGCTGTGATTTAGAAGATGAGCAGAATGCCCATTGCCCAGGGCAGCATTAACACATCCTCCAGCCACAGCAACAAAAGTAGGTTCTAACTTGACACCTACAGTTTTTTGAGCAACCAGACTTTATCACTTTCCTAAACTCGTTCAGCAATACCCACAATTTTAAAATTATTTTTGAGCCTCTCTCAGCTATTCTTTAATTCTGTCCCTTCTACAGTAGTGAGCAAGTTGCTACCTGGTCTTTATGGTCTCCATACATGCACCTCAGCTTTCCAGTTCCCAGGCTCACAGCTGAAAAAACATTTTGACCCTTTCTTTACCCTTCCTTTATCCTTCTGCTGTGACTGGTATGTTCTAACTTCTGGAACTAATCTGAGTTTTAAAGCCCTGGAGCTACCAGTAGGGAAACCTATGACTTGCAATTTCCAACGTGCCCAGAAGGCCAAAAACTGACAACTCCATGTAACTGAGGAACTTCAGCCAAAAGAACTGACACCACTGCAAAAGAGCACTTACAAAATGTAAAAACAAGACAATGGCAAAATTCAAAGCAAATAAAAGCAATCAGAGGGCACAGTCCCCAGGCCTACACACATGTCCACGTTCCACATTGGCCAAGGGCTGCGTTCAGGTCATGAGGGTGAAGGCCCACATGGGACACAGAACCACAGAAAGGCTGAGATTGGAAGGAATCTCTGGAGGTCACGTGGTCCAACCCCCCTGATCAAGCAGGGCCACCTACAGTAGGTTGCCCAGGACCATGTCCAGATGGCTTTTGAATATATCCGAGGATGGAGACCTCACAACCTCTTTGGACAGCCTGTCACAGTCCTCTGTCACTCTCACACTAAAGAAGTGTTTCCTGACATTCAGAGGAAACATGCTGTGTTTCAGTTTGTGCCCATTGCCTCTGGTCCTGTCACTGGGCACCACTGCAAGGTGTCTGGCTCAGACCTCTTTGTACCCTCCCTTCAGGTATTTATATACATTGATGAGATCTCCCTGAGCCTCCTCTTCCCTGGGCTAAACAGTCCCTGCTCCCTCAGCTGCTCCTCATTTGAGATGTTCCAGTCCCGTCAGCATCTTTATGGTCCTTTGTTGGACTCTCTCCAGTATGTCCATGTCTCTCTTGCACTGTCAGAACTGGGCACAGTACTCCAGGTGTGGCCTGACCAGTGCTGAATAGGGGAAAAGAATCACCTCCCTCAACCTGCAATGCTTCTCCTAATGCAGCCCAGGATACCACTGGCCTTCTTCATGGCAAGGACACATTTGCTGGCTCATGGTCAACTGGTCTGCCAGGACCTCCAGGTCCTTTTCTGCAGAGCTGCTTTCCAGCTGGGCAACACGAAGTGATGGATGATTCAGGCTGAGCTCAAGGCTTTCACACGTGAAAGGGTACATCTGCACACTGCAAATGAGTGTTTAGTTCAAAAGCAACTATTTCATTTTGCTTGTAGCCCCTGACCCAGATGGTCTGGGTAAGAACGGTCCCAGTTTGCTGAAGCACCTGCAACTTTGATAAGGCTTGTAACAAGCTCTTTATCAGCTGCTGTTTGCCTGCCTTGAAAATGTATATGTGGCCAAAACACTTCTTCATGTTGAAGAATGAATACCCCTACTGTATTTGTTGAATATTGGTCTTTCATTACCTGTTGTACATCATGTAGATAAAATTAAATCCTCTGTGAACAAACTTCTTTGCAAATGTGAAATCAAATCAAACAACATTAAGTTGAAACACAGCTGATAACGCAACATTAATTTCATTGCAAGGAAGAGGTTCAATTCTTGGTATTTGATTTTCTCTGAATAATAGATAGTACCTATTTACTAGACCAAGGAGTAAATAATTTTTCCAATTCTCTACTGGTAAAACACAGTAGCACATAATAGCAAGGTTTTGCTGTATTATTAAAAAGAGGGTCAGTATTTCAGTAACATCCTTGTTATCAATAAGGTTATTCAGCAGTCATGAAGCATAAACTGAACATCCTGTGACTCTGAAATGTTAAAACATATCATTCTGATCATTTTTCCGCTCCTTGCTAAGTACCACTGCGGCTCAGATTGCAGTGTCAGCTGCCTAGATAAGGATTATATAACCCAGGGAAAAAATAGCGTGAACATCTAACTGCAAGTCAGCATGAAAATAAATGACTCAAACATGGTAGAATTCCGATTTTGAGACTGGCACTGCAGGTCACGTCTGGGTCCATTTCTGTGCAAAAAAATACATGTTTATTACTAAATAAAAAAAAATATTGGCATGAGCTTCTGCAAAGAACAGATATATTTCATAGAAATATTCAGCTCCCAGATAGATTGTGGTGTCATCCAAGAAATAGCAGGAATATTACCAATGTAGAATAGAGTTTTGGTAGCTCATAACAAAATTACAGTGTTTACAGTTTGTCCAAAAAATAACTATGCAGAAAGGAAAGCAGTCAAGGGACAGGCAACACAAGAAATATAGGATGGAAATCCTGCAGTATGAAGTTTTTAAAAATGGAGACAAATTTGTTTTGAGAGGAAATTGTTCACAAATGACATGAGATGTACTCAAGCCAACAGTATAGAAAAGAGAGCGAACGTGGTTGTTTCCTCTGTCATAAAACAGTAGGCATTTTCAAATGCATATAAAAAGCAAATTTTAGAATGAGACAAGAAGCTGCTTAAAAAGCTCTAAACCATTAGGATTAACTTGTGAAGCTGGTTATCAATATCGTTGAAAGCTCCAGAGAAAACTTAGGGCAGGGTAGTTACTTGTACTGAAAATAAGATCCTGGGCTCCACAGGCTACTGCCATGAATGATTTCAACACTGACCTTTGACTCATCAAAAAAATGCTAACTTTTGCCTCGACAGTAAATAGATCTCTTTTGAGAAGGGAAGGTAGATTTCCTTGAAAATATAACCAAGGGTTCCAATCCTGTTATTACTTCAGCACTCAAGATCCCTTTCTCATGGAAACTCTGCCATTAAGCAATACACCTGTCAAAGTGCCACTGCTATTTACATGTTTTCAGAACTGGAGGTTCTAGAGAACAACTGTATCTATAAATATATTGTCCTGAGCCAAGTAGGCATCACTGCTGAACCTTCCCAACAGCAGAAGCATACCCAAAGCAATAAACTGGCTGGCAACAGAGATACACTGGAAAGTTGAAAGAGGGAGAGAAGCGAGCTTCAAAACCTCTTTGCCAGGAGCAGAGTAAAGGGGGGGGGGGGGGGGAAGAAAAAAAAAATCAGGACAAGGAAGCCAAGATTAAGGCACTGAAATTTTAACCCAAGTGCAGATGGATGGAGAGACTGAAAAGTGCCACCTTTGTGTGACAATATTTGTTTAGGGGAACAGAAAATGTTTACAGAAGTCTGATGGCTGTATTTAGTATTTGGATTAACCTTGTCCCCTAGAACAGTTTGACACTATCGTTTACAGGCTGGTAATGTTCATATTCAAACCCAGCGAGTCAGACTAAGCAGCTGTGCCCAGCTGTAATCTGCATGGGTGTGCAGAGGTTAACAGGCAGGAGGTGAGAGCAAAGTGGAAAGTAGAGACTTGAGGTGGACCCTGAAGGGACCAGAGATGCAGTAAATGGATTTGAAGAAGCTGTTAAAGTCTTCAACGTTGTTATGAGCCAATGAAAATCTACTGTTGGGTAGCTCACTGACAGCAATCCTTCCAAGGATGAGGGAGAAACAGAATAATTTCCCCCAAATTTTGAATCAGGGGGGAGATTTCTTATTCATCTGCTGCCGCATCAGGAAATGTTCTGCTCCCCTAATCACAGCAGCTGGGTGACAGCTCCATCTGAGGGAGCTAGGGAGTTCAGGACTTCCCAACTACAGGTAGATGGACTAGTCTTTACAAGAGCTTCTGGAGTGTATGAAGATATAAGAAAGGCAAAAAGCATATTTAGGGAACAACAATAAAGGGAACTACCTGAGTGAAGCCCAAACTAACACTTTAGAGGCCTAAACAACATGTAATGCTAAATAAACCAAGAGCTTCTCAGAGAACTGGTAGGCAGGATCTCATCAGACACTGCTCTGAAGGGCAAACAGGAGCACAAAAGGTGGCTAATCTTCAGGAATTACCTCCATGGAGCACAAGCACAGCCCATCCCAAAGTGCAGAAACCAGCATGGCTGAACAGAGAACTCCAAACTGAGGTAGACAGCAAAAATCAGCAAAGTCAGGGCAGGGACAGCCTGTCCAGGAGGAGCACAGAGGCATCACCCAGACAGGCAGGAAGGGAATTAGAAAAGTCAAAGTCTCATGTTCCTTCCTAAACTCTGGGATTGCTTTCCACGGGAGTGTGCTGAAAGTCTAAAAAATTCAAAAGGAAACTGGACAATTTCGTTGAAGAAGAGATTCTTCTTTCATCGAAGAATAATAAGGACTGTTACATACAAAAGCAATCCTTCTGATTTGGGAAGTCTCTAATACAGAAGTTGCTTGTATGTAGGAGAATACTCTGGAAAAACTGCCACATGTGCCATTTGCCTTCTCATCCTCATCCACGTCCATCCATTACTGGCCACTGTCACGGGCGCGACATTGGGCAAGTCCAACCTGTGACCTGGTGTGGTATAGTCATCCTTATCTTCTCTGGTCTGTACTTCACTGTGCTGCACCTGTACACGCTGGATTTGTATTTACCCACATTTGGAGGTCAGCCCCACCTTCCAGCATTAATATTTAAAAAAAAAAAATATGACAGGAATAAGCACAGAAGGGAAAACATCTCTGTTCTCATGTTGAAAAAACATCAAGATCTCCTAAGATAGAGTGGCCTGCCATCTGAAACAATTTTTCCTCTGAAGCTGTTGACCTACTTTGTTAGCTATACAATTTCTTACAAATTTACTATATTATAACAGCTGTGTTCATGCTGCTCCAGTGTCAGCACTTCTATTATAAACCCCATTTTTTACACACTTCCGTAATAACTCAATTATAAAACTTGGGCAAAATGTGGCTCTCCACAAGCATTTTCTTCTCCAAAGCATATTTGACCACCCGCAAAAATGCACCATTGCAAAATGCCAAATTGCCCACTTGGGGTCTGATTTGTCCCCCAGGGTGTGGCCGGACTCTGCCTGAGGGTGGTTGGTGCAGACATCTGAGCCCAGCCGTGCCGTCTGAAAACAAAAATCTGCTCTTGTCACTGACAAGATGATGGCAGACATGCGGTGTGTGGCCCTACACTGCTTTTTTGTGTTCCCTGTGTGGGTTTGCACAGAGCCCTGGCACCCCACAGGGCAGCACAGAGTTGGTGAGGAGCACTGCTCTGTGGTCAGGTACCCCAGAGAGGCCTAACAAAATCATGGCGTATGGTAAAGAGGGAGATCTTGGAAGAGCATAGTGCTGAATGAATGGGAGGTTCAGGCAGGAAAGGAGCTATGGAGGAGAAACTGGTGTAGGGAGGGAAAGAACAGAAGAAGAGATGGCAAACTGGTTTCCTACGAAGAGCCAGTGCACTGTCAGAAGTGTTCTTACAGCACCGCAGCTGGGAACGAGGGAGGAGGACCTGACAGCTGTCTGGACAAAACAGCAAGAAGAAACTTATCTCCCCAGTTCAACCACAGCCAAACTTTGTCTTTTCTAATTCACTCCCTGCCCACCTGGTCAATGTCTCTGTGCTTCTCCCAGACAGCCCATCCCTGCCCCAACCCCACTTTATGGCCCTTCCATAAGTTTTCCTTCTTCTATTCTTTCTGATAAAAAGGCACCAAAACCACATGAGATATTCAAGGTGCTGGAACAGCATGGATCTATATGGTGGCACAATGATGTTTCTTCAGTTTGTTCCCTGTTTCTCTCCTAATAACCTCTAATGTTCCATTTGCTTTTCTGCCTGCTGCTGAGTCTAGCGCCCTGGTTTTCACAGACCTCTCTGCTATAGACCCAAGTCTCACTCCTGTACAGTAACTGTTTGCTTAGATGTGTCACAATGGATAGCACTCCCAGATGCCAGATCCACAGAGCCACACCAGCGCTGTCCTGCAGCAACGCTACCGTAACTCGCGACACAGCCCTCCCTAGGTCAGGGCCTCCATCGTGCAGTCCATGGCACCTGCTGGACATGTCCCACACAGGACACAATCATTAGGCAGGGGCTCCTTGGGCACTTTTTTCCCAGAACTCTCTCTAGCAATGCCCTCACCTGCCAGCACCAAACCCCAAAGGTGCTAAGGTCTCAAACTACAGCGAGGCTGAAATAAAATCTTCCTTCAGTAGATCCACCCTCATCCATCTTCTTTCCCCTCTTAAATGCAATACACAAGGCAGTCCCCACACCAGACAATCTCTTTTGGATACAGGGCTGCTGTCACTGTTAAAGTCTTATGAGCTTTCATCCCAAACTGTATTTTTCCCTTTCTGGAGTCACTTCTGGAAATCTCCAAACAATTACCAGGCTCCAAACTTCAGTAGCTTGTTTTGAGTAAAATCACCAGAAAAATCTTAATTCAGGAAATAGTCAAATACTAAAGTAATTATTAACTTTCATATAAAAATTATTTTGGAAACTTTTTTTCTGTAGAAAGATTGAGTTTTATGCACAAGTGATGCCCTATTGAAATAAATGAAATTCCGAGTCTGCAAAATTAGGCATGACCATGTCTGCTAGGATCGTGCATTAAAATGATTCTGACTTCTGAGGGTAAGGAATCTCTCTATATATTAAAGTTGATAAATTACAGAAGTTAGATTAAATTCTACAGTTCATTTTAAAACACCAAATAAAACCTTTTTTCTCCTCCTACTTCTGCAGATGCAAAGAATTCAGTATTAGTCCACCAGTGGATCTTCCCAATTGCTACCTAAGTACGTCTGTGACAGCTGTCAATTCAGAAGTCATTTATCACAACAGAAAGATGAGAGGAAAACACTGAGTTGATATGACAGCAATGGCAAAAATTCGTTAAAGCAGGCATCCCTGCAGGAAATCTTTCAGTACCACAACAGATGGCCAGTAGTTAGAGGAAACCATTAAAGCTTGAATTGTGGAAATTGGTTAAATTTTTCACAGCAAAGAGTAGCAGACAAAAACAAACTCCACCAACCTTCTGGGGAGAGCCGGAGCTTTTATGGAGTGCAGGTCCCTCTCAATAGCACAGGAAAGGCACTCGATTGTACAAGCACACTGCTGTATCCTATAATGATTTTATAATCATTGTATCATTTCCATATACCATACAGACAATACAATCACACAAGTGTCATAATTGCATAATTACTACATTAATGCACGCAGGCAGCAATTAAGCAAATACTACACTCCAAGCTGCGGGAGGGGAAGTTGCCGAGAGCACAGCCTGTGGGGCTGGCAGCCAGTGCCCCCGAGCTCTGCCCAGCCCCACAGCCCAGCCCTGCGGCCAGAACACGGCTGTGGATCCACCATGGAGCCTGGGAAGGTGACGGGTATGTGAAGGGTGGGATTTTTCTCTAATGCTTTAACAGGAGCTGGAGAGACGTTGTACTTTCAGCTATTCTGGATGTGACCCGAGATGTGACCAGTATGAAGATACAGACTTTCCTCTGCATTTGGGAATTTTCAATGTCTCAAGAGAGATATGGCAACATATACAAATATTTTATTTGTGTATACAAAATATCAGCAAAAATTGACTCTTAAGCTGACTACCTCCAAAGTTCATATCCTTCCAGACCAGTCCCTTATCCAGATACATTCATCAGGTCTGCTCCTTCACTTTACTAAAATATAGTCCACCAATGGGCAAAGAAAATTAATATTGCCTAAAACTAGGAGAAATTCAGATTGTATGAGCATTGTAGCAAGTCTGTGCTGCGTTCCAAATGACAAGGGCTACAATAGGGGATCGGGGAATTTTAAAAAGGTAAAACTGCACTGAGCTTTCTTCTCGGACCCATTCAGATGTGAAACTCAGGGACTGCAAACCTGTGGGAACCTGGGAACAGATGCCCAAGTCATTCCCACTTCTGAAGGCCTTTTGTCAAAAAGAAAAAAAAATAATCCCTTGGGAATCTACAGCAATAGTTGTTTGAATGAGAGCATCTCACCAGCTGCATGTCTGAGCGTGGCACAAGGCTGACTGGAGCACAGCTTGCCACAGCTTGCCTTACTCGCACAGTCCAGGGGATGTGCTCATTATAATAAATGCTGTCAGCTATGTATATTAAAACTTTCCTGTCTTTAAGCAGAAAACAGAAGAAAGGATGAAGTAGCAATAGTCCTCATCACCCCTAGTGTATACAGCAGCCAAGCAATGGACAACATGAGCCAATGGCACTGAAAAGCTAAATCAGTACCAGCTCTTAATTTGATTTGAGAAGTCCTTTTGATCACTGATAAGAACTAAGGAAACTTCTAAGCCCTTGAAATGCAATTCCTATTTTTTCCCCCAAAATAAAAATTCTATTTTAAGACTGAATTCATAGAATCATTCAGGTTGGAAAAGACCCTTGGGATCATCGAATCCAACCATCAACCCTACTCTACAAAGTTCTCTCCTACACCATATCCCGCAACACCACACCTAAATGACTCTTAAACACATCCAAGGATGGTGACTCAACCACCTCCCTGGGCAGCCTATTCCAATGCCTGACCACTCTTTCTGTGAAAAATTCCTTCCTAATGTCCAGTCTAAACCTACCCTGTTGCACCTTGAGGCCATTCCCTCTTGTTCTGTCACTAATTACCTGGGAGAAGAGACCAGCACCAACCTGGGTGGCCGACTTTTTTAGCACTCTTGGGTGTAACCCATCCGGTCCCATAGACTTGTGTTCATCCAAGCCCTGTAGCAGGTCACTGATCACTTCCTCTTTAATTATGATGACAACTGATCTTTAAAAATCAGAAAATCTGTTTCTCTAGCCTTACCGTACATTCCTGTGATGTGTATATTATAAGCAAAAGCAAATTAACTTTCTAACACTGCAGTGGGATTTCAAGGGCAAGAAAAACAAACAGCATTGCTATGTGAAAATACATACTTTTTCATAAGATCTGCTGTCTGGGTGAGGATAACCATGCTTCCAGCACACTGTTCTCACTCATTTAATAATAGGATACAATTTTGGATTGTGTATATGTTGACAGAAAGCAGAAGTGACAGAAAGCTCGGGAAGCTTTGCTTTATGTATTTGCCTGTTGGAATGGAAATAGTTGAAGAGAACCTCTAGGCTGATAAAACCTGTCCCTTGAACATCAAATAAAAATAAATAAAACCAACTTTATCAGCCACTAGAAAAAAAACATCTATTTCCATTGCGAATTGCAATATTATCTGGTTTAGGCCTTTTCCATTTCAGACATTTCATGAATTCCCTTCTGCTTTGGGCATCCACATACTCTGAACCTGTAAAGTAATACAGCAGCATTACCTCCAAGTTGTGTCAAACCACCTGCACAACTGGGCTTTGACATCCAGAACCTAAAACAAGGCACAACCAGGACTCGATGCCTAGAGGCATAAAAACCCCAGCTGAGGACCCATGGAAACACAGATCAGGGTCAACACGCGCTCATCTGACCATGGGCTTTGCTATGGAAATACTCTGCTGATCTGGAGTCAGCTCTGCTGTTTCTCCTATAAAACTTGTTTCATCCCAAGTATCAGCACCAACCCTTAGAACTGCAGGAAGATCCAACCATCTGATGACACAGGATGGATTAATAAGGGTTAAAAACTAAACTCCTTATGCACTGAAACATGCTCTGTTTTCTAAATTGTAATAGTGAATTCTGACAAACACAGGCTATTTAAGTGCTTAACTTCGATCATCTTAACTTTCTCAACTTAATTCCATAAATACACAAATGTGTATGTACCTTTTAGACAGAGGCAGTAATTATAGCTGACAGCTGTGAGAGCATTTCACATGTTTCAGTAATAAACCTATCTATCCCTATTAAATATTAATACACCATCTCTCCCTACTACCTATTATGTCATCAGTCACATCAGTTTTATTAGGAGGTCAGCAAAAACAAAATAACAAGATTTTTTGTCATTTTTTAAAATACAGACTGAGCAATTCATAGATATTAATAAAACCCCTGACAAGACAAGCACTATTTACTAACAGGACTGATATACAAGCTGGAAAAAAATTAATAGAACATTTTCCTCCCTTAAATTTGTTTATCTATTGTATAAATACCAGAGGTCATATTTCAGCCAGGAGATGGAGGACAGGAAGGAAAGGAAGGTGAAATGAAAATACACCCTGGTCCATCTTCCTGCTGCTACCTCCCATCCTCCCCCCAGGGACTCAGAGAAGGCTGCGCTGAAAGTCAGTGCTCCTCTGCGGGGCAGGACACGGGGGAGCCAGGCAGGGCTGCTGAGGTAGGAGAGGGTTGGGATAAGGATTTCGATACCATCCACGATACCACTACTTCCCCCCATCTGTGGTTGAGAAGATACACAGGAGGTAGCCCTTCCGATCTGCCATAAACTCAAGTACCTTCAGCTGTCATGTTTCTCTTAACCTCACCAATTATTTTCATGTTTTCCTAATCGAGAAGGATGACTCTGGCATACGATAACTCACAGACACTGCAGATCATTTTCAATTATTATTTCAATTTTTTGACTTAATGATACAGTCTGGCACGCGGTTCAGAAGCTGACTCACTTGACATTCAGACTTTTCTACTGAAAAAAATGCTGATTTGATAAAAATTGAGACGTTTCAGAGGAATAGACTTCCCACAAATTACTTCCTAACAGTTAAACTGAAATGTGTCTTTTTATGTGTGAATTTTTTTAACTATTTATACAAATTTCAAGAAAACTCATCCTATTAAGGACACCTCAGTTTCCTTTTCACCAATTGTTTTCACCCACATAACTTTCAGACCACTCTTTAGACAGGTTAAAACAAAATGTGTTTTCAAGTTTCTTTTTTGGGAATTCTAGTGATCAACTTTTCACTCCAATTTGGTTGAAAACAAGAAGTTGGGAAACTTGGACTTGTTACTAGAATCTGAGTTTTTTTGTTAAAAACTAACCATTGAGGAAACAACTGTTCATTTTTGGTTGCCAAATTTTATTGCTCATCACAATTTTTTGCTTGATTGTTTTCAATCTGGGGAAGGTGAAAACACACACATGATCAGTTACTGCTTGCTTAAAAACAGACCTTCACCACTGCTCCCACCAACACACCACCCGATCTTTTTCATTAGCTGATTAAGCTCAGCCTTACAACTAGTTAGTTGCTTTCTACTTTCACTGCTTCTGGTAGAAAACTCCTTCAGAACCTCCCACCTAAGTAATTACAAATTTTCTTTTAGTTTGTGCATAACCAAGTTACAGACAGCCTGTTACTCTCTCAGCAACCCTGCCTTTTTTCCCAAAATAGGTATTTCTTCCACTCCCAGATGTTAACTCCCCGAAGTATTATCAATGCCAATTAAATCTCACAGGCTTCATTTTGCTGCAAAGATAACTGTTCTGTCTCATCTCAATAGTAAGGCTTCCCTGATTATCCAAGTAACCCCTCTCCACCTTCCGAGTTTTAAGGCCTCTTTGTTGAACCTGCTAACTGGCAGCGTGCGTGAGACGCCAGAATACAGAGCGCTCCACAATTTCCCGACTGCTCCATTAACCCCGGCTTCTCTTCAGCCAGAATTAGCTTTGCTGACGTGCAGCCCACAGAATCTGCTCTTACTCCCAGATCTGCAGAACTCAAGCAGCAGTACTCACTACCGCCCCTATACTACCCCTTATTTTATAGGGCTTTCTCAGATCACACCTAAATTTTTCTGCTCTCTCTGCTTAATGCTCTGAAGTTTCCTTAGCCCTTCCAAAGCCTCTGAGTGATCTTCAGATTTCCTCCTTATCTCCTTCAAACTCTAGAGATGAACAAACAGAGGGTTTCACCTTCAATCCTGCCATTTCAGGCAGATGGTATCTGCCCGTATCTTCCACTGACTGATTAGAGGGTTAGGATTGCAGGACCTACTTCTTTTGGTGCTTATAAGTCACTATTATTTTTTTCCCCTCCTGTGATAACCCCTGGGAAGCACAAAAGAATCCTCTCTTGGGAAGTTCCTCTCTTGGAAAGATGACTATTTTTGAATACATACACACATTTATATTGTCCACTTCACTTTTTTCTTTTTTTAGTAATTCAAAAACTGTTTTGACAACAAATTTAGAGTCAGCTTCAGTGCTTATTACTGGCTTCAATTTTCTTTTACTAGGGGATATAGTTCCATTAAATCAGTGTCTGCAAGATTGGAGTCCAGGAGAATTCCATCCTATTTCATGCTTCATTATGAAAGATTCATACAGCCCTACTCATCATGTTTCTACAGTCATCTACATCAACTTTAGCGTACTAAAATGTTGTACAGCACAAAGTGACACGTTGAAATGATCAGTCAAGTTCACTGGGCTTAACCACTCTGACAATGATACGTAATCTTACTTTGGTTAGAGATAAAAAGACATCCTAATCAGCATACAAGAGCAATCTTTATTGTGGTAATTAGCATTTACCAAATTGCAACATTAAGCTCAAAATGTCAAAAAGTGCCCTAGAGGCAGAAGTACAGGAGAGAGATTACCTACAGGCCACTGAGAACGGAAGCCGCCTTTGTGCTGGAAGAAGCCCTGCAGTGATGTGAGCACCACATGCCTGAGCTTGTTTTCTACAGGGAATGGTGGTAATAGGATTAGTTTCTACAACATGATATGTTAATAAACTGTCTCTCACAAACACATACACCCTCTCCTCAAGAAGAAAACCAAGTCATTCCTATGCAAGACAGACTGAATTATTTAATCAGTGTAAGAGGTACCTGGAAAGGAACACTCAAGAGCAGAGTTAAACATTTGAACGTCTCGGTCAAGTACAGGCTGGTATTTTATTTTACCTTGCTTTTCCATTGCATGTAAGATACCAACTGAGAAACATAACAGGACTGGAACTAGAAGATGACAAGGGTACTAGCCAAAGTCTGTCAGACCAGGGTTGCGTCACCAAATTCTTGATCTTTGTTTAACATTCTACATCTGAACAATCTCTGTGTGTGTATATATGCACAGGGGATGTTTAGATTGGGTATCAGGAAAAATGTTTTCACTGAAAGGGTTATTAAGCATTGGAACAGGTTGCCCAGGGAAGCAGTTGAGTCACCATCCCTGGAGGTATTTTAAAGACCGGTAGATGTGGCATTTAGTGGGACATGCTTTAGTGGTGGACTTGGCAGTGTCAGGTTTATAGGTGTTAGGCAGTGCTAGTGTTAGGTTAGACTCAATGATCTTAAGGGTCTTTTCAAACCTAAACGATTCTTAAATTCTCTATGTGCACATGTTAGTGTTTTAATCAAGTCTGAGTCAGAAATCATTGGACTGGAGGAAGTGCAGGTGCTACAAAGTCCAACTTCCAAAGCCAGTATAAATTCCTCCTGCTGCTCTCTCTGACACAAACCACTTAAGGCTTCTGGGGAAACCACTCAGAAGCTACAAACTGCCAGACAGCATGGGATTCTACAGCCTTGGCTTGCTTGGTATTTTAAAATCTTCATTCTGTTGTCCTGTCTACTAGAGACTACAACAGAGAACTCTATATAGTAATGACACCGGATGCTAAATATTCCAGCATTCTACGGACAGTAAGTTTCTTGCTAGGTTGATGCCATTAGAGAAAGCAGACTGTTTACCTACCATGACTACTATTTTTATCACTCATACTATATCCTGTTCCTGGTTTTGCTGCCTTCCAGTGATATACATTTTCATTTATACATTTGTGCCATTATTTTACTAGGAGAAAAACTTCAAGAGACTTTACTGGGTTTTCATTTGCATTTGATGATTCCATTTAATAGCCCTGTGGGCTAAAAGCCCACTGATGAGAATTTCTAATTCACGATGGCAGAGGAGGATGTTAACCCCATTAGCATCAAAAAGAAATGACCAAATGTCAAGACAGTTTTCACAGTTCCATTCCTGTCCTTTCAGACCAGTTAAAGCTCCCAGAATTAGGTTAGTCAATGGTGCAGACTAGTTCCTCGGTTAACATGTCCAACGGTGCTGTCGGACACTACGCACTGACTGCATCAGTCATGCTCTGGGTCCAGTTACTGGAAATTTAAAAAACAAGCAGACCAAAAGATACACAATGAATTCTTTATACTTAAAAGTCTTAATGAAAAAAGAGTAATTCTATCTTTATCTTTTTTTTCCATTTAAAAACAAGTGCACCGGAATAAAATGGATGAGATGGGGAGGACAGGTATTTTCAGTACTGTATCATTTGTCCTTCTCACTATCATGACACAGGAAAATTAAAGCAGCTTTGTAGCATTCTCAAACTTGACTAGATAAATCACAGGGTAAGCACAGGGTGTTATGATACTCCTCAGAGATCAGTCCTGTAAGTCTGGCTGGATCCTCATCTCCTCCTCAGTCACATTTTGATAAAGCCTCCCTGCTGAACAAGGAGTCATTCCAGGCTGGCAGACTCACTGTTGCTGGCGTTAGTAAAACTTTACTTCAACCTTTTTAGTTCTTTCTAAATATCTACTCTTCTTCACATTTCTCTATTAACTTCAACGATACAATAAACCTCCATAAATAGTACAGCCAACCAGCATTCAAAAAAAGTCAACTGGGGATCTCCACAGAACAGGGTTCAACATGAAGTGCAAGCAAGCAACTAAAAACACAGCAAAATTAGGTACATTTTCCAAGATCGATCTTGCAAGGCATTGACTGTTCAGTTGACAAGGTTTTCATTTGGCAGGGAACTCCATCTTTTAACTCAAGGAGTGGAGGTTCTTGCTTTGAAAAAAAAATTTAAAATAGCTGTGTCAGTGGCAATCCATGCCTAGTTCCAAACAAAAAACACAGAGGAAATCAGAGAATTCTATTCTTTTGTTCATTAAGAAGCTAGAAATTGTAAGCAATTGCTGTGGCCAGTAAAGACATTTACGCTCTAAAGAGAAACATGAAAGAGAAGAGAAATGATGAACAGTCTTCCTTAACTCCCCAAAATAACTTAAATCCATTTGAAAGCAACAACAGAATCCTCAAAAATGTGGGTCAAAGAAAATGCATTTGAAAAGTTGTACTTAACAGCAACATTTTCCCTTCCAACCAAATTCCTGACTTTTGTCTTAGGCAATCTTAGATTCTTCACTCTATTAATAGCTTAATGCATAATAAATAATACATTATTCAAAAGGAACTTGTACTTTCGCATTTGGTACAATACTTGCAAGCTACTGGCACTGTTTTCCACTTGATTTCAAGTGACATGCCCAAAGTCTTTGCAAGGAGAAATAAATCTGCCCATTCAAAAGAGATACTGTCTCTGCCCAGTTGAATGCATCTTTTTCTTGCAACCAAAGAAAGAAGAAATACTAAGTTCAAAATGTACTTCAAAGGGAAGGAGAGCACATAGAAAAGGATGAGGTGTCCTATTCAATTCGGGTCACACTACTTTCAAAAGGATCTAGCAGAATTATAAAAGTTTCAAAGATGGGCAATAAAAATTATTAAAGTCATGCTGATTCTTCCGTACCAGTAAAGATTGAAGATGTTGGGACTTCTTAGATCAGAGAAGCAAAAGCAAAGGTAGACATAAAAATAAAGACAATACGATAAAAGGTACAGCAAAGATAAATCAAGGTCTACCATTCAGTTTCTTTCATAACGTAAGATCAAGGATACATTCAACACTATCAGAAGTTTGCAAAATTGACACAATGCATTATCCTTCTGTGGAACTTAAGAGTTTGTGATATCATCAATGTTAGGAGTCCCGGCCGAATAAAAAAGCCAGATGGGTTATGCATGCACAGGTTCCAATGGAATTGTCAAATTTTTTTAATTAACGTTCTGATTTGTCTAAATGAAACCCTTTTCTTAGTCTTTTAGAATAGAAATTCCCTGGACTCTAATTTTGATAGTGTCAAGAATATTTCATTTTCAGTTTATCAGGTGGCCAAAACACTATTTATACAGTCACAAATCACACTACAACAGAAATGGAAACATTCTGCTTTTACCAGTGTCAAGTGATTCCATGTCAAAATATCTGTATCTCATACTGAACTTTTAAATGTCTTTGTGGTCTGCATTAGTATAAATATTGGAATTTCAGGTGAAGCTTCACATTTCAGCTAACACCTTTCCATAAATATTGTCAATACGAATACTTTCAAGTGTCTTTAGTATGAAAATAACCCACATTGCCAAGAACATAGACTGAGATAGTATCAAACGTGAATTAACTGCAAACACAAACGAGAAAACAAAAAGTTGCATACATACTAATAGCACCTGTTCTGGCAATGCATCTCTATTAGAAAGCTAACAACTCACTGTGAGACAGCAGAATCATAGAATATCTCAAGTTGGAGGGACCCATAAGGATCAAGATGCTAGGGGTTCATTCATTCCTTAAGTGAACATGAAATACTTCAAGGCGAATGCCAGTTTTAAACAACATAGGAAAATTCTACTCCCACATCTCCCATTCTATCTACCACTCTCCTCAGTTATCTGGGGAGCTCAGTACAGTTGTTGCTAGGAAAACAAAGTGCCTCCTGACCATGGTGGCAGGGAAGGCTCATTCTCAGCTTGTAGCTACTTACACACTGTATGGACCTAACTCCTCTCAGGCCTAGAAACAAGGGCTTGTTGGGTTAGTGGGCAGCAGACACCACGTCCTGATGAGGCAGCTTCAGAAACCAGAGGCACACAGAGACGTGTGACTGTCCTGCAGTAGCTCTGAGCTACAGAGGCTCTGAACAGGAGAGAAGATACTCGACGGAGGCAGAGAGGAAGTACATCCACAGGAGAAGACAGCAGGAACGTCACCGATATATCACTTTACATCTGTGTTACTATTTTCTTGTTGCTATGGGAATACTAGAGAAAGTGGTTACCATTTTGTATTCAAAGACCTATGTAAAGTCTAGGTGTGAACAGTATCATTTGGTTGCAGCCTATAATTTTCTCTTCCAAGCAGTGTTAAACAGTTTTGTTTGGGAGGGTATTAATAATATTCTCTTCTCTATTCACATGTTAAAATTAGCTAATCTTCTACCTGCTCTGGAGAACACCCAAGAAAATCTAAAGCAATGACAAGCACTAACTTATCAGGGTAAAACAGATCTTTTTTCCATATAATTAAAATTAACGTACGAACTGGAATTCTCTTCATAGAGATGATGTTATCTTGCTTTTTATGATGAAGCCATCTACAAAATTAATTCCATCATCTTTAACTTGAGTGTCAAGAGTGAGGCTTCAAAGCGCTTTAGTGGAAATAGCTTTGAAAATTTTAGTAACGATTACAGGGGCGGTCTAGAAGTCCTTCCTTATCCTACTTAAACAGCATTGCATGCATTCTTTGAGACAAGATCAGTGATGGAATTCAACAGAGATAAATATTGGAATTTATTTTTTTTAAGTTGTTTCAACACTGAAGAGAAGAAAACTCACAGGATACAGTAAGCTGTGTCTGTACACTCATGTGACAACTCATTTCAATCTGAAAGGAAATAAGATTCCTCACAGTTACTCAAACAACCATTGGCAGGAACAAGCAGGTCTTGAAGAATGGGCTCAGCACCATGAAAGTGCTACCAACACTTTATTTTTGTATTTCAATAAGTTATTTGATGCTCTGCCTGAAGACTAAAATCACACAGGAATAAGTGTGCATACCTGGCTACTGATTGCACTGCTGCTCACTTATCTTCAAAATTTAAACTCCTTCTCAATATTCCCAGAGCTAAACCCTGTGAGGTTCAATAATGCAGTCAGTCACTGTTCAGAGAGTGTTTTCTACACAACAAGTTTATGTACAACAAGGACATAACAGAAAAAGTAAGATCCAAAATGAAGAAAACACCAATGTTCAGTCTCTAGCCTATTTTCACTGAGCTGTAAGTAAGTTTGAAACCCAAGCTAGTACCAACTGGAGACAGTTTCATGGCATCAGGGAAGAAAACGGTACAGAAAGGTTCAAACTAGCAGGTTTCCCAGAGTAACTATTTATTTACAAACTCTGAATTATTTCTCCCAAGCGGCAAGGGCCATTACAGTAATTTCTCCTGGAAATCTTGACAGGGTTCAACCACATTCAAAGAGAATTAGCGTTCAGACTGATAGGAGTGTGGACAGGGAGTTACTTAGTGTGCTCCTACTTCTATCAATCTTACCAAAGGCTCACAAAGATCAACGGAAAGAGTCCACCTGACCTTAAGTATTTGTGAATCAGTCCCATTAGTGCCTGTTAACAACACTCCAAAGATGGAGTTTATGTTGAGAATTGATTACTCGAAAGTAAATATATAAAGCTGTAAGTAGGCATATTAATATATTGAAGGACGCTAAAGGAAAAGGCTATTTCCCCAGGAATACAGAGAAAGAACTCTTAACAAACAGGCCACTTCAAAAACAAAACTATTTTACCTTGGCACCATATTTTCATAGTAAAGATCATTAAATATTATTTGAGATGACTGAAACAGAGAGGGGAAAACATGTGTCCCAGATTTAGATGATGACTGATGCTACTCGTAGAAGGAGCTGGAGGTATTTGATGCAGCACCAAAACCTGTAGCAGCAGTTAGAAAGGACTGATTAAAATTCAGATGCTGTAACCAGAGTGTGTGAAACATAGAGCTACATAATTCATAAATAGAAAGCTACATTAAAAAGCATTAAAGATCCTGCTTATGCAAAAGCAAAGACATACAGAATGGGTGCTAGCACGCTCAGCATATGGACCAAGTCCTGGCTTCCCCTGGCAGGAGCAGGTTTGCATTTGCAGCGCACCCCATACATCACTGCAAACATCACCCGAAGCTGCAGCAGCTCCAGGAGAAGAGGAGCTCTCACAGCAACAAGAACAAGGAAACATCAGCTGGAAGATACTATGTGATTAACAATTAAACACTGTGGGGAGCCTGGAGTTACTATGGCTGGAGAGAAATTAATTCTTCAGGTTCATCATCAGATTCCTCTCCGTAGAGACAGCGCCGCTTCTGAAGGCTGCGTACATCCGAGAGCGCAGGGGTCAGCTCGGCGCTAAAACAGCTGCTGGTGTACACACTTTTGAACTTGGCAAGTCATCCATTGCCATATAAACGTTATTGCCAGGCATTTGATTCGGGATTAATGGGGAAAAAATGGGTGCTAATTCAGAGCCAATACTATATTATAAAGAAACAGCAGGCCAAGCTCTCTATTGCAGTGACTCACCTTCCCTGAGGTCAATGAAACTACATCAGCAGGAAATTTTGTCCCATTAGAAGGATCTAAGCAAATAATTCATACTGAATCATTTATCTAATTAATCTCAATTTTTGCAGCATGAATGCTAACAGGCTCCAAATTCCTCTCTTCTTTTTATTTGCAGTTATTCACTGAATAATCCTTGCCTGTGACACTACTGTGAGGTGTCCACAGAAAGATGGGAGAATTTCTGATCTGTCCTCAAGGTTACATACCATGTTTCTATCCACCAGGAATACACAATTTGGAAAGCAAAAGTTGTTTCCCACCATTATTCTGTGCCATTTGCTGGAAGGTCAACGCTATGGTTTAAAAAATTTTGCCAGTGAACTTAGTGAAGCATTTGAAAAAAATGCACACTACATATTCTGTGACAGAACACAAAACAAAGATCATTTACCACTGTTCCTGTATTGCTTATATTAAAAAAAAAAACAACTAGAAGAAAGAATCCCTTTCGGTTTTCTCTCTCTTAAAATAAATGCAGGGTTTTTGTATGGATATAAATAATTGAATAACCCAGTGATTTATAGCTATTATATATTTATATGTTCTCTCTCTCTGTTTTCGGTTTGGTTTTGTTGTTGTTTTTTTTTAAATCAAAAGAGTCTGCGGAGATGAACTTTTCAATGAATCTCCCTGCCATGCCCAAGGCTCATTTTTTGCCATACATGAGCAGTTTATTCATTACAGTCATTGTTTTAAGGATGCCCTTATAGTGCTCCCTTTGTTTCCTGTGGGGTCACTGGTTTAAAATCTTGAGAGCAGGTTCTCTTCATTTCCCCAGACATCTCCTTTTGTTCAATCGTTTATGCTACTGCACATTAGTATTTAACACTGGTATGGAGTTAATGCTTCAAGGCCCAGCTATGGCTGACACCATTCTGCCAGAAATCATGCAGATTAGAAATCTCATCCCTATCCCAACCGTGATCACCACGTAGAAGAGACACAGGGAACAAGGCACGACACAATCGAGGATGGAGCATGCTGCAATTGAAACAGGATGGGGCAAGCTTAGCCTCACAGGAGCATTTTGCCACACCAAGCATTTATCAAAGGTACTGCTCAAGAGCTGCTGGGTGGCTCGTTCCAGAGCAACCAGAGTAACTGCTCTCTCCTCCTGCACAGGCATTAACTCAGGAGGTGCTTCAATCCTTTCTGAATTAAAAGGCGCAACAAAAATACAATGTCATTAGGGAGGGCTGAATCAAGAAGTGAAAAACATCTCACCATTATTTTTCTGGCTGCCGGTTTGTCCACAAAAGCATTTCAAGAAATGTTGCTAAATGCTTCTCAAAACATTAATGTCACTACCAAAAAATTGCCTAGAGTTGAGCACATGGTCACAAGTGGGCGTTATCTGTCATTTCAAGCCATCGTATTTATGCTCTGCAATACTTGCAGCACTTCTGGTTTGTCACAACTGTCCTCTCTTGGTGAATTATCCTGCCTTTACTGGGGCTGAGGCAGTAAGAGCTGAAGGATTTCTTCGCAAATGTTTTGTGTTCTGAAAAAGCACAGCCCTTCTCCCTCTTTCATTTTAACAACAATTTGTTGACTGAAGAAAAACAAAAGGATTAACGGCCCTCATGCTTCCAATTAAATGCTTTGGCCTTCTCTACCTTGCTTTTTAATCAGTGGCTCAGGGGCCCATTCCTTGTATACACTAGCGAATTTAATATTAGCTCTTAATGAACCAGTTACTGACAGCCAGGAATGAAAGCTGCAGAGAATATAGGAAATTACTATAGAAACATAATTTGCCTTTCAAATTGCATGTAAAAATAACAACAATGGCACACCAGTTTGTTTATTTATGTGTGTTTTACCTATTTTCACTGATTGTTACATAAGCTGCTGTTATGTGTTACAAGGCCTGCTGTTTCTAAAGTATAAAGATCACTCTGCTAGGGTCAAACATCTCATTATAAGATGTTAAAGTTACTGTATTTAGCTCCAGATGCCCTGCTTCCCACCTCCTACTTACTGACCCAAAAGGTCATTAACCACAACCATCATGTCCAACACTGAAAAAATCCCACCAGCCGTGCCAAGCACATGCAAAGACAAGTTTCTATTTTTCTTTCAGCACCAGAAGCCAACCACTGTGATGGTTTCTTGCTTCATCCCTTTCTGGGGCTTGGAAGGCTGTTATCAGGCCTGACATAGAAACTCTAGTGCTGCCCATCACCTACAACTATGTTTAAGAGAGCACTCAGACTCCTAAGCCTCACGCTCTTTTGCACAGGAAGAATTATTGAGAGTTAAGGAACGGCTCTCCCAGAGTAATCTTCATCAGCAACCATGGCATTTGAATCACTCTGGACACTTATTAAATGAAGAAGTGTGTAAGCAAGACAAACCATCAAGAACAAACTTACTTTTCTTTTCCTTCCTTTATTCAGAGAGAGAGGAATTCCAACAGTACTACATCAGACATATCTCACAATGCTTTCTTAATTGGCATTAACCAGTATTTCAGGAGGTAACATTTCACTAATTAAAAGAAAATCAGAAGCAACTTATTATAGTCAGCTTACAGTAACAGTACCCTTCAGATTTTGGCAGTAATGAAGATAAAGCAATAATGCACTCAAATAATTATTCCCCACAATTCTGAATCACTTGGATAGCTATTAGCATAAAGTACAAGCACACCTCATTAGGACTCTCCAAATAATAACTTAGAACAAAGGGGAAAGACTCCTCAACCACAAACCCACATAGTTTGTCCAAATCACTGAAGTACCTGAATGAGACTAGAGTTGTGGCAAACATCATAATTTAAACTACTTAAGCCACAAAGAAACTTCAAGATTCTGTTCATGCTGTGTCCTGCAACATCTCCTCTCTCCCTTCTACAACCTCTCCTTTTCCCCCAGCCTCTGCTCCCAGTTTCACTTTTTATTTCTCCAATACTCCCATTATTCTTTTAGTGCCCTCTCAGAGGGAAATCAACAGAGGCAGATGGACATGAAACAAATGTCAAGCAGCTCCAGACAAAAGGATGAAGGAAGCAGGTGAGGGAGGCATGAACAAGGAGCACAGCAGGGCTGTAAGAGGATGAGAAAGTCTCACATCATTACTCCTCTTCATTTCCAAGAAGCAGCATATCTAAGGAAGTAGACAGATACCTTCTTGCAGACAGAGCAGTAACATCAGCGTTGCTAGTGGGACAAAACCTTTCAATGTGCTGCAGAAGCCCAAGCAAACAGCAGGATCATTAGCCTGATTATTCCCAGCGCTAAAGATTGAGTACTGCAGGATACAACAATTGTTGGAAGCAAATTAAAAAGGTAAAGTGAATGTCCAGCTTCATCAAGTCAGGCTACAATCATTAACTCCCACGACCTAACAGTGAATACCCTTCCCAGCGGGTCAGTGCTAAACCCAGAAGAGTACTGTCCAAGGGGGATCATCCCAGATCCCGTAGAACTTGCCTGCATCCCACCTTGGGAAGCTGCTGTCCTTTGTCTCTGATGGACAGACAGAGCCTCAGATTAATTCCTTCCATTGAGGATGGGAAAAATTAGAGACATAGGTTATCCAGGAGGGGCTGAATATTAAAGAAACACTGAATGGACTAAAAAGAGTAAGTCAAGAAAAGTGACCTTAATACCAAATCTGGCTGGGCTGTGCCATCTAACAATTCATCCACACATATTTTTCCACCAGCTCTATCAGAAACAAAGGTCGGAAATTTTTGGCTCACCAAGGCAGAAAAGCTTATAGAGAACGTAGAGAACGCCAGAACAGTTAAAAAACATGCAATAGACCCTTTTGTAACCAAAGTCAGAATGATGCCTAGGGAGTTCTGTGAAATCAGCAGGGTTGAGCGAAGACCAACACTGCAGGCTGAAAGTCAGAAACCTGCCTTTTCCTCCCAGCTCTGATACAGTCTCCCTGTGTGATCACAAGCAAAAAAAAAAAATGTCCTGTCCAGGTCTCCAAGTCTTGGCTGCTCTTTGTCTACCTGTTCTGCCAGGACCTCAGCAGCGTTTCTCTCTGCCCAGCATATAGCTCAGCTCGTGAACTCAATTGGGGTATTTACACTGGAATGTAATAAAAACAATTAACAAGTGATTGACTAATACCAACATTTTAATAAATTGGTCAACTGGCGTGTAAGAAAATGTAACCTTCCACTTCAGAAAACACAGGGACCTTCAGCCACCAAGCAAGAGAATTCATGTGAAGGGGCTCACACAGATAACTCCAGAACGAATACTGTGATTAAGATTCTCCCAGTCTGGTCTTGGCAAAAATTGATAAAAATGACAGATATACATGTCAAAACAGATGAAGAATTGCCGCACAAAAATCCACACCAGTTAATGTGCCAGAGCAAACAAAACTACCTGGAGTCATATCACATAAAGACACAGATAAAACACTGTCAACAATCAAAACAGTAATACAAAGTGTTTGGCTGGTGAACAAAAAACATACTTGGATTGGGAAAACATCCGTAGTCAAACCTCACTGGGGTATAGACATACACCACACCGGCTCCACTCAGGACACCAAACTTGTCCCCTGTCACCTCCTAAAGAAGGGCTGCAGGAAAACCATTTCTATAGCAGGAGTTCTCCACTCACGCTTCTGTCATTCAACATTAGAGTACTAGAAGTGGGATGATAAACTGTAAAATGCTATAACCTGATTGATGTGACTGAAGCTATCCCACAGACATCTTTTCTCCTGGTGAAGGCGGTAATGAAAAGGCAGATCGACTGATGAATCTTTGGGGAATCCTCTTCCACTAAGCTGGAACAGAGGTAAAAGAGTGCTACCCTGACCACTGCTTCTGGAAGACGAAGCCACTAACATCAATTTTAAGGCCACTGTTTTATTCTCCTGTATGTCAGGCCAATGGACGTAAGTAATTTTTATTTCTAGTTTACAGCGTGAGACCCAGATGACCCCTCTGTCTGCTATTACATTAAGATAAAGGAGGACACATGGGTGTAAATAACAGCAAAACTGACCTTCTGCATGGTCAAAACTCAGGGGAGATACCAAAAGGGACAGGGAGCGCTATGAGACAGTACTGCTGAACAACAGAAATGGGTAAGGACGGCAGCCTGTCAATTACCATAGCATATTGAAAATTTTTATACAAGTCACATTTCTCCAAAAATACTTGTGACTACATACAGGAATATTTTAAGACCCCATGGTTATTATTCAAACAATAAACAGATACAGAGGCTGAAGCATTTCTCTTTCCAGTCAACAGGATTGAAAGGCCAGGATGCCAACCCCAACATTTTACTGTTTTTAAAGAGAAACAGGAAATTAAATGTAGGGTTTTTTTCAAGTACAACTTCTGCAAAACGCCCTCTCCTTGCAGGGAAAGATGCAATGAAAAGGAAAACTAAAAAGGTCACATAAGCAAAATAAACACGTGTCCCTGTGGAGGAGTACAGAAGGGATCATCTTGTACTTCTCACTGAGAGCCGACAGGACTGTGGAAAATGAAGAGCTGAGTTTTGCTATATTCTTCCTTGCTAAAGGCTACATTGCATGCTGATCTTTGATTATCTCCTTTGCATGACCTTACCGGGCAAAAAAAAAGGCCACCTAGTACATATGCCTCATTTATTTTAAATGTATTTACACACAGGGCTTGTGTTTTAATGAATTAATTTTGACATCCTGGTCATCAGAGATAGCACTTGTGGCAACAAAAGGGATACAGAAGTGTTACAGACTGTTAAAGGAGTTAATATTCAGGAAGATAAGAAGATATTTGACCCATACCAAGAAGCAGCTGACTCCATCATATATCAATGAGTAACATACTTGCTCTTTACTTGGTTGCAATAGTAATTGTGTCAAATGGCCTCCCTACTACTAATAAAAAGGAAATGCTAAAGATTCATAATTCATACAGATTATTTTGTGCCTGTGACCCTACACTTCTTGTGTAAGTATTTGATGCACTACAAATCAATGAGGTGCTGAGTGCTGAAGCACAGGCTGGAGATGAAACATTTTCATTCTCATAGTGTAATTAGCCTGATGCAGTCACTTCCTAACAGCAGAGTTCATTTCCATTGGAAAAGAATAAATTCCTTACAGCATTTTTGGACTTTAACTAAAATCAGCCACTGTCTTGGCTTGAGCCACCAAGATTTGTCTTAATTTGGGCCCTGTTATCACATTAAGCACAAAATTGACTAAACACCCTCTCTTGTACAGGAGGTCAAGCACAGGGATTCATCCAGCATGCCCACTGCACGGGTTTGCTTCCAAAAAAAGGGTTTTGCTTGAAAACAAAACGTAACATGAAAAGAACTGTTTAAAAGCCACACATACCCCCTGAGCTCCAAAGGCAGCTGCAGGATTCGTACCTGTTCTCCCACCTGAACCTGCTAGGAACACAACTGAAAGGAGGGACACGACCCACAGCACCAGCCCCTCACTTCCCTACGGAGAGAGTAAATTTAAAGCCAGATTTGTAAAGCTCTTCAGGTGCCTAATTCTCATTGATTTCATTGAATTGAGAATTCAGTGAGAGTTAAGACACATAAATAGCTCTCAGAAGAGATCTGAGAGATTTCTCAACATATTCTGCTGTTAGAAATCACGTAAGTAATGCATTTGGTTTTCTTAACCTGACACAGACAGGACCTTTAAGGAAACCATATTCTATTTAGAGAAATCCATAGGCTGGTTCGTGGTCCCAAGGAATTGATGTATGTTTGGTCTAGACAAGAAGCTGCTGCACCTTGTACCTTTCTCTTTGGTATCATTTCTCAACAAACTCAATAAAAAATTTACTCTCTAGAGTTTGTTTCTTTGTAAGAATTAATAATCTCTCAGTTTCATATTTTTGCCACTCAGTTTCCTTATCCTACATCTTACTTCTACGAACTCTTTCAAATCAGAAACAAAATTTTAGCTTAATATTAAAACAGTAAGCAAGTGCAGTTTTGTGTGTGACAACAAAAGCTTTACAGGCTGTTTTAATGGTTATTTCATGAAAGAGTCTCTCCATCAACTCACACAGTGGAGCAGGTGTGTACGTACAAGGAAAACAAACTTTAAAGAAATACAGAAGAAAAAAGGCAGGGTGGGAGAGAGAACTATTTTACAGCTACTTCTGTCACAAAGAAGAAAGTTGATTATCACTCTTTGATAAGGAAGAAGAAAGCTGTCTAATGCTTCTAAAGCTAAGCTGGTATATAATTTCCCTTTAAGTTCTTTGACTTTCCCCCACGAGCCTTTCTTGTGCAAGGTTACATGTGTGAACAGCGAGCGATTGGGTTTCTGGCTCTTTTCAAAGCACACATTGGGATCTCTAAACTCCTGTGAGTGTCCTAAAGCAGACATCACATGAGAAAGCCTGCTCAGCAGCAGCCCTTCCTTGCAAAGGGGAAAATAGTCAAAGCAAAGAGCAACACAGGGGGAAGCCTTGAACAAAATGGACTAATCTGGGAAGGAACACAGTTCTAACGGAGGGGGCATCACTTCCTATATATTTTCAAAATCCCCTACACAGGCCAGGACAACCATCCTCAATTCCAGCACAACATTTACAAACTCACCATTCCCAGTGAGATTCTCCCAGAGCTGCTTATGGGAGCGAGGATGCGTGTGTGTAAAGAGTGAAATGCTGTGCTTCAATCACACTACGCCAGGATCTGACTTGTTATCTCAAATCCCCATTCTCTCCTCATTTTACAGGTAATTAGTAAATGCTGTCCAAAACAAATGGGAAAGGGTTCCCTCTGAAACTCAAGCTCTATAGAGTCCAGCTGGTTTCGTGTGTGATCTTTCTCTAACAGTACGCCAGAACACCGATACACCTACAGGTTTTGTTCCACAGCTTGTGGTTTTCTATTTTCCCAGGAACTCGGTGCCAGGTTCAGTCCTGTAACACAATTACTAATCTTCAGTGACCTTCTAGCCCCCTAGCCCTCAACTCTGGCGATTAAAATTGATTTTTTTTCCTTTCTCCATATAACAATCTCATGTGCTGTCCTTGCTTTACTACTAGACAATGTAAAGTTGCACCCAGAGCAGAACATGTGAAATCAGGCTTCTGTATAGCCTTGAAAGCAATTAGTCTCAGCAGCCAGCGAGGAAGCAATACAAAGCAGTGTGCAACTATCCTCCTCTGTCCAAAATGCCCCCAAACAGGCTGCTTTCAACTTAAAGCAGCATATGAAGTATGAAGACCTTCCCAGTGGCTGGGTGAAACACAAAGGCAATGGTTTTTATTAACTGGAGTCAGAACACGAAGTGAGTTTTACTAATTAATTCTACAAGCCGCAAAGGTTAAAGAGCTATTACGAACAGAACAAGCAGACTACCGAAGGTACATTTTTCACACTCAAACATCCCGATTATCAGAAGGGACATGGGTCCTTTTCCTTAGATGATGAAGAAATCACAAATAACTCCTTTCTAAGATCTACATGACTTCACATGGCGTGTTCTATGACCAGCTACACCACAAGATAACAAGCAAATCCAAGAATTTCACCTATGCAGAGGAGAGGGTTTTAAAGCAGACTTAGATGAGAAGGTGCTGCTGTCCTCAGTCCAGCCTATGAACAGCAAGATTCTTTGGTCGTGTCCTAAGACATCCCACAACACCAGCGTGAAGACCCCCCCAGCTCTCAGGGCTGACCTCCTCTCCAGACCCCTCCAACTGGCCACTGCTCAGATCCTGAGTTTTTCCAATTTCCCAGATAATTCATTAACCATCTGAGGCTCATCAGCTCTGCTTTTAAGCAGCTCTCCATGCCTGGACTTCTGAGTAGAGATAAAGCATTAACTTCTCTTCTCTGCAGCATGGGATTTTATATTCTTGTTACAATAATGTCTTTTGCTTTGTTTTAAGATAATTAGATCTACAAATCAATACAGTCCTCTCCACGCAGCAATTACAGCCAAAGAAAGATGGCTATTGGTAATATGGAAGCCATTCATGTAGTGGCTGTTACCTTGTAGGCGATTTGTCAGATTTTCAAGCATAGATATTAAATAACTCTGGTTTTGCTTGCCTTGTTAGAATGCCCCATTTTCCACAGAGGGAAAACACAATTCAATAACTATGCTACACAAAGAGGTAACAGGCTCAGGGGCAGAGCCTTGAAAGCAAGTAGTGCTTGAGCAAGAAATGTGATTTAGGGGATGAGGAATAGAGGTTAAGCCAAATTAAGAGGGTTGGTCAGTCTACCAAAGTCATTCTGCTTCCTCTTGCAGACCAGTAAGAGTGTTATGATGGCTGGCGCATTGGTCTGTGTTAGGGAAGTTAAGTTAATTCTTCCATCATAATCCATGTTTCTCATATCCTCACAGACCTGGCTGTTAATATGAAGAGGTGGGTACAAAAGAACTGAAATGCAAGGAACACCTGTAATTTAGGATTTTTTTTTAAAGCCTAAAAAAGTCATTACCTATGTTTTGGAAGCACGAAGCCATGTGTCTGGAGGACTTACATTTCAGCTAGAAGCTGGTAGGAGTTAAGAAATCTTTTCCATCTTCTTAATAGAAAAGAAATTGAAAGCAAGATACACTAAATAAATTTTACTACAGTAAAGCAGAAGAGATTAAGGGGGATTCTACCTGTGCTCAAGTGACCAAGATGTTTCTAAGCACACACAATCTAATTTCACCCAGGGATACCATGCCTTTTGTGTGCTCTTTGCATTTTCAGAGCATTCAACATGAGCAGTGCTCTACAGCTCCAACATCACATCTATTAATTCATGCTTGATTTAAAACGTCTTTAAAAGAAGACATCTCAATTTGGAGACACAGGCTGTCAGAGCATTGCTCTTCTTATTGTACTTTTTTAACGGTGAATTACCACACTGACTTCCCCCAGAGAAGTTTCAACACAGTTGAAGCAGCCAAAATCGGACAAGCTGGTAGGATTCATTCCTGGGCTTTGCTGGTCATCAACAAATTGCATAGGAGCCCTACTGGAGAGCATGAGATTCAAGTACAAAATTCAGATTTTTAAACGTTCTGAAAATCTTGCGTTGAACAAACTTTAGTATGCGGTCAGTTCCTCCAGAACTTTACAGATTTCTGACGGGTCCTTTACAAACAACCGAATTACCTCCACAAAAGAAATAATTAGATGAGAACAGAATATCCTCAGGGATAAGAGATAATTTTCTTCACATATTGGAGTACCTGAAGTCAGAGCTTATTTTAATGACTGTTGCCAAACAGGAACTATTTTTTTTTAAAAAGTACTCAACTGCAAAACTGTGCTTTTCACTTTGACAAAAAAAAGAGGGTAGCATTCAAACTTCTTTCTTTGCTCCTTGTTTTGTTCCTGATTTAATATAATACCTTTCCTTGGATGTGGGAACTCACTTCCACAGTGTCTTGTCTGCTTTTACAGCTCCATTAAGGTCACAACTATCTCTGCTTCCCTCACGGAATGATCTCTTCTCTGCTCCCCTTGGCTAAAATGTCACTCCAGTGGGGTTGACCTTCAAAGCTTTCAGCTTTAAAATAACTCGCTCAAAGTGGCAGTTTCATTTCCCGTTTCATTTCCCATTGACTGAGTAAAAGAAGTATCTGGGAGCAGGTTCTCAGATCCATTACCTTCCTTCGTAAGCAACAAACTCAGACTCAAAAGATCAAAGCCCGGTGGCCTGTTACAGTCACACGTACATGGTCTACACATGGTCACCCCACCACACCACCCACTCCCACCAAGAGCTCAGAGACTCATTTACCTTCAAGCAGGCCCAGGCAGCAAAATGAGTGAAAAGCCCAGAAGTGCTATAAATTGCAAGACTTTTCTAACTTCTTTTCACCATATCAGCAACCTCTTTTTTTCAAGCTTAACAATTGAGCTGAAAATTAAGATGGCTTACCCTAGAACACGCAGAGGCAGATGGTGATTTTGAATGCAGTGACCATGCTGGTGTCCTCCCATGGGTAGGACCCTGCCTGTGGGTAACACAAGAGCCACGGCAGAGTTTGGCTTTGGCCGCACAGACCCGACTTCATCCATGGCTCAAACAGCCCTCAGCTTTATGCTCGAGCCTCTCAGCTGCCAATCTCCCAGACAGATGCCACTACCCTTATGTAATTATCATAGTTATGAGAGAAACGGCATACAAGAACAAAGACTTCATTACTAGCTCTAATTAGCTTTAAGCTAAAGGGGATTTAACATAATTTTCTCTTCCAATATGGATGTCAAAGGGGAAAATAAAGCTTTTTGTAACCATTCACCTAGTTTCAAGGCAAGAAAATTTTGTAAATAACCTGGGTTGGAGGAAAAGGGAGGCCTCTAAGATCAGAAGATAGCTAGAGCTATTTTTAAATATAATGGTAAACATTTCTTCAAATAATTTACATTAGTTAAGATTTCTTTTTGAACGAAGAGCTTTATGACAGGCTTCAGCACCTACAGAGTACCTCTCGGAAGCTCACAGCTATTTTTCCCCTAACAAAAGAGGTGGTAGCTGATGCTTCAAAAATAACTCATGCTTCTTCCTTCCTGGTATTTTGGGGTTTCACAGTTTATGGTTGGTTTTGTGCCAGTTTGTTTTACTGTTCTAGAGTGTTAAAATGTGAATGTGCCCAGGCTTGAACTTTAAGACACCGAATGAATCAAGGAGGAGGGCAGCCAAGGCACAATGCAGTTATGTGTAAGCTTATTTGCATCTGAAGTATTGAAGTATGGAGGCTTCTCCACTGCAGGCTCGCCAAGACAGGTCATGCCATGACTCAACTGAAGCCACCAGACAAGGTAAGCAGACAAAGTATTTCCACTTTTTAGAAAAGTCTCAATACGTTCTGCCTTCTCAAGCACTTCAGTCTCTTTGAGGAAAAAATGATGATACAGTACATAAGACAAAAAAAAATCCAAGGGGAAGACTATAGCATTGATCAGATTTTAATTCTTTGGGTGCGTATTACAAGTTACATTCTCTTTAATAAGCTGAACAGACTTGAATTTCTGACTGTTTATTTCCATGATTGATTTTTAGGCCAGGTACGTTGTATGTACACACATAGTGAGATTATGTCATCCTTGTTTTCCTGCAAAAAGGGAAAACAGCAGTTTTTCTAGTAGATCTATATATTTAGAATACACAGTACTAAGCATTATTTTTATAACCAAGTTCCTTTTATAAAATTATTTTGATATATTCCTTCAGGGGAAATAGAAGGGACTCAGACACCCTTCCAATGTGTGAAGAATACAGATTTTCGGTGTTACTTCATACAAATGTTTATGTTTGTTGTCAACATATGGACATGTGTAAAATTTGTAGTTTGCTAAATATCAAATATTTCACCCATAAAAATGGTAAAAAGCTAAATTTTTAGACCACAGCTTTGAAAAGTGACTTGATTCATTTAAGAAAAAAAATTGATTTTCAGATCCTGGTTGGCCCACAGCCTCTGTGAAGCAGGTCCTTTGAATTAGTCTATGCTTAGTTCCCCCAAAATGAAGTATCTTCCCCCAAAATTAAGAACAGATAGCTCCAAAATATGTTGTTACTGGGACTATAAACTGGCCTGAGATTAAGCTTCCATTTGTCACTAATATTTTCTTTATTTTACATTGTCTGAGACTTGTGAAAAAATGCTGGCTCAAAATATTCCCCCGTCTCCAGCATGGCAGATTACAATATAACCACATATAATCAAGGAAGACATGATGAGGTTTGCTGAGTTTCACAACATCGATAATCTCTTTTCATAATGTAGACTTCACATTATAATGTCACCGAAAAACTCCCCAGCCAGGAGCTGCTCAAAATTTCAGACAGCGTTTAAACCCCCGATTCCCTCACTGCACACCTCTGCCTACAAACAGCACACCGATTAGTGCCATCGCGGGTGCTGGCAGAGATGCTCATTTCCCTGTCATCAGCAGATTAAGCAAACAAAGGCACACACAAAGTATGCCCCACTTTTCAGGTTGGCCCCAAATTTTAACAGCCCAATTTGAAATCACTTCATTTTTGGAAGCGCTGTGCACACTTTCAACCTAGTAAAGTCAAAAGGAGCTCTCAAAGTCAGAACAAGAGCACTTCTCTGAGCTTCTCTCGCCCTTTCCTCTTTGTTACACTTTGTAACAGGACTTTGCTTTTTTTTGAGGGCACACCGAAGTCTTGGCAAAGTCTCCAGCAAAATCACCTTTATCCATTCAAAGTCTATTTTGTGCAACTTGCTCTGTGTTCTTCTTTTTTCTCTCTTTCTCTCACTGCTTTTCTTGATAAAGAGTCAAATTAAAGTTCACTCAAGCAAAGATGCGGCAGAGACGGCTGCTAGCCTCAGGCCACGTTCCACTCCTGAGATTTACAAGGCAGGCAGTTGAAGCTGATGATACACTTTCAACAACACATTTCTGACTTGACATTGGGTCGCATAAGAGTTCTAAATTTAAACCCCACTGCTTTATAGCGCAAGCAACATCAGCCTTGCCCAGATCTGCTGCCCCTTCCCTGCCTACAGCCACCTCTGGCCTTCCCACACCTTCCCAAGCATCTCCGCAGCTGTGGCACTCGGTCCCTTCGTCCCCGGTGCCACACAGGTATCTCTGAAATCTATGCCATGGGCGTAATATACTAAAATTAAAACTCACCTGCCTGAAGAAAAGCATGCTGTGGGTATAAATACAATGTATTAATTCATACTACTACCTTATGTTTCCTCCCAGCAGGCCACACTATTTTTAAACCCTCTAGAGCTTTGATTATAGCTTGGGCTAACAATAGTACCATAAATACTCCAGGCTCAGCATTTCCAGAGCAGACGCACACGGGTTCCTCTTTAGTAATGCCCAAGGCCATTAGCAAGCCCATCTCCGTTAGGATGCCAAACAGTTGCCCAGCCCCAGCCCCAGGATTCCCACCAAGCCCAGCTTTCCTGGTTTGAACCCCGGGGCAGAGCAGCACCACGGGCCAGTGGCGATTCTTGGCCAACAAAGCAGAGAGGCAGGACCACCTGCTACATACCCTATTGTACCTCTAGCTCCTCTGGCTACTGCTTCAGGCTGCAGAAACACCTGCAACAGTATTAGTCAATATTCATTATCGCCTATTCAAATGGAGTGTAATCGTCTGGCCAAGTTCATTCCTGGTATGAACAGACGCAGCTTCAGTGAATTCAATACCAGATACGTCTGTTCATTGAAACAGGCATAGCTTGTCTGATCCTGCTTTACCACATCAGATTTCTCTTTATTTTTAAAAATATGTGCCAAAATAAGTGTTGCATGCTTACTTTTATTTTCTAGGGTTTGGGGGGAATTTGGGTGTTGATTTTTTTAAACTATGCGTAAAGAGAAGGTAGGTCTGAAGAAAACGTGGGCTCTAAACCCTAACCAATTATGGAGGATTGTTCACTGGTTTGTTTCCATCATGGCAACTTGACTGCCCGTTTGGTAATGTCACTTCTGTTTTACAAACAAGCTGCCTCTGGTAGCTTTGAAAGATGTTTGTCTTCACCATTTTAACAGTCTGTAATTCAGTATTAAAAAAAAAAAAAAAAAAAAAAAAA